>NC_135325.1:65424948-65763698 GCF_048772815.1 Callospermophilus lateralis
AACAAAAGATGTTTAAATTTAATGACCACTTGAGATATTTATATATTGTAGCAGCCAGGAAATAAGCAAACAAAATGGTGGATTCCATTATACATAATCAACATGAAAATACTAAGGAATTTAGGGTACATCAAATTTTGATCACACAATGACAAATGTTGCTGATGATTCCTTATACTCCTAGCATAAATTTCTGATTCAAATTTCTATTATAGGAGTTTTATTCAGCCATAAAGAAAAACAAAATTATGTTTTTGCAGAAAAATGGATGGAACTTGAGACCGTTATGTTAAGTGAAATAAGCAAAACTTACAAGGTCAAGGGTCATATATTTTCTCTTATATGTGGAATCTAGAGAGGAAAAAGGAAAATAAAGGTAGGGGTGATCACATGAAAAGCAAAGGGAGATGAAAAGAATAGAGGAAAGAAACCAAGGGGTGGGAAGATGGAAAGGAGCAGGAAAGTCATAGGGAAGGATATTGGTCAAATTATATTGTTTTATTTTGTGCATGAACCAATATGTAACATCAAATCCCATATTATGTGCAATTATAATGCTCCAGTTAAATAAGGTGTGGAAAATTCTTATTGTAGAGAAATCAGAAAATCAAGGGAAACAAAAGGAAAAACCTACAATTTGGTTGCTTGCAACTATTTGGATATGACTACTGCTACTATTACTCTGGTATAATCTCTTTGGAACTCATTTCCTATAAAATGATGTCCAGTAAAAGCACATATTTGTGTGTGTGTATGTGCGCGCACGTGCGCGCGCGCACACACACACACACACACGTTTACACACATATATAAAAGCAAACATATTAATCCCTCATGATACTAAATTAGTTAAAAATTTTTGCCCATGAAGGCATTCTTCCAAATGCATTAATTTAGGGCAGCATTACCATGATAACAAAACCAGCTAAGGTCGACAAAAAAAAGAAAGAAAACTGCAGGCCAATATGTTTGATGAACATAGAAGAAAAATTCTAGCAAACTGAATCCAGTAGTACATTAAAATGATTATCATACACCATGATCAAGCGGGATTGACTCCAGGGACACAGATGTTTTACATACACATTAACAATGAAGGGCAAAAACCACCTCAATAAATGTATAAAAGACATCTGACAAATTTTAACGTCCCTTCCTGATAAATACACAGCACAAATGAAGTATAAAAGGAACACACCTCAACATAACAAAGGATATTCGTACTAAGCCAATGGATGTCATTATATTAAAAGGGGAAAAGCTGAAAGCTTCCTCCCTAAGATATGAAACAAGTCAAGGATATAAACTTTTGCTACTTTCATTCAACACATTTCTGGAAGGTCTAGCCAGAGAAATCAGGCAGAGAAAGAAGTAAAAGATAGATACCCGAATTAGAAAAAAAGTCATTGAATTATCACTTTTTACAGATGACACAATCATATATATATATGTGTGTGTGTCTATATATATATATATATATATATATATATATATATATATATCCCCCCAAACTCCATCAACAAATTATTAGAAGTAATAACTGAATTCATGAGAGTTGCAGAATACAAAATCAACATGTAAAAATCAGTAGTGATGCTACATGTCTATAGCCGATTATCTGGCACAGAAATAAAGAAAGCAATCAAATTTGCAACAGCTAAAAAGAATAAAATATATAGGGATGAATTTAACAAAGAGTTGAAATATCTGTATAATAAAAATTATAAAACCCTGATGAAAGAAAGAATATTGTTAAAATGCCCATACTACACAAAGCAATCTACAGATTCAAGGCAGTCTCTATCAAATTACCAATGCCATTCTTCAGAGACCTAAAAAAATTTTTTTAAATATTATTTAGTTGCCAATAGACTTTTATTTCATTTATTTATTTGTGGTGCTCAGAATCAAACCCAGTGCCTCACACATGCTACACAAGCACTCTACCACTGAGCCAAACCCCAGCCCCAAGACCTAAAAATTAATATGGAACAATGAAAAATTCCAAATAGACAAAGCCATCTTGAGCCAAAAAACAAACAGACAACAACAAACAAATCAGGAACACAATTTTATCTTACCTGACTTCAAAAGAGACTACAAAGCTGTAGTCACCAACATAGTGTGGTATTGGCACAAAAACAAGCACATAGACTAATGGAACATAATAAATATCCCAGAAATAAACTGAAATATCTATGGTCAACTGATTTTAGACAACAGTGCTAAGAACACAATGGAGAAGGCAGTCTTTTCAATAACTCGTGCTGGGAAAATTGAACATAAAGATGCAGAACAGGGAGTTACAGTGGGACATGCTTGTAATCCCAGCAGCTTGGGAGGCTGAGACAGGAAGACCACAAAATCAAGGCCAGCCTAAGCAATTTAGGAGACCCTGTCTCAAAATAAAAAAATAAAAAATGGGGTGCGGGGCTAGGGATGTGTAGTTAAACACCCTTAAGTTCAATCTGAAGTACAAAAAAAAAAAAAAAATCTAGAGGAATGTAACTGAAACTCTTAGTAGTAAAACATGTAAAAATCAATAGTGATGCTACATGTCAATAGCTGATATGTAGCCGACAACTCAAAATGGATTAAAAATTTTAATGTAAATACCCAAAACACATTATTACTGGAATAAAACATATGAGATATACTTCCAAACACTGGAATTCACCATGATTTTTTGGATAAGACACAAATGCACAGGCAACAAAAATAAAATGAGATAAATGAGATTATGCCAAACTAAAAGTTTTACACAGCAAAAGAAACAATCAACAAAATGAAGACACAATCTGGAGAAAATGAGAAAAATCTTTGCAAATTATATGTCTAACAAGGGGTTGAGATCCAGAATATGTCAAGAATTCCAAAATTTCAATTTCAAAACAAACAAAAAACACAGATTAAATAATGGGCAAATAACCTGAATAAAATTTTTTCAAGAGAATACAAAGGGATAACAAGTACATGAAAGAAAACCACTAGCCATAATGGAAATGCCAGTCAAAACACAATGAGATATCAACTCACTCCACTCAAAATGACTATTATCAAAGAAGAATTAAAAAAAAAAAAACCCTAGGAAACACTGGCAATAATGTAGAGAATGGGTAACTCTTACAAACTGTTGGTGCAAAGGAGTACAACCACTGTGAAAAATAGTATGAAGATTACTGAAAAAAATTATAAAGAAAATTGCCATATGATCCAGCAATCTCACTACTAGGTACATATCCAAAGGAAATGAAATTAGGTGAAACGATGCTGGCACTCCTATATTGATTGCAGCACTATTCACAATAGCTAAGAAATGGAAACAACCTAAGTGTACATCAATTGACAAATAGATAAAAAAAAAAGCAGTACAATTATACACTGGAATACTTTTCAGCCATAAAAAGAATGAAATCCTGCTATCTGTAACAACATAGAAAGAACCAGAGATCACTATGTTAAGTGAAATAAGCCATGCACAGAAAGTCATATACTATATCATCTCATGTAGATGAGTGAGATGATCAACTCTAAAAAAGTTGATCTCATAGAAGTTGAGAATGGTGGTTACTATAGACTGGAAGAATAGCAGGGAGGAAGGCCTAGAGAAAGGTTGATTAATGACTACCATGTTATAATTAGAAGCAAGAACTCTTGTGTGCAAATATACAGTAGGATGATAGATAACAATACCGTATTATATGTTTTAAAATCCTAGAAGAAATTATTTTGAAAGTTTTCACCACAAAGAAATGGTGTTTCACGAAGTAGATATTAACTTGACTTAAACATCACACAGTGTATATTTCATGGGTACATAAAATATTTGTTTTTATGTATCATTTAAAATAAATTTGACATATTAATTAACTTCTTAAAAGGCGTCCAAAGGATCCTATTGGCCCCTTCTAACATTTGAGGACACAAAGAAGGTGCCATCTATGAGAAACAGGCCCTTACCAAGCACACTGTTGCTGGCACCAAGATCTTAAACTTCCCAGTCTCCAGAACTGTGAAAAATAAAATTTTTGTTGCTTATAAATTATCCTATGTAAGGTACAGAAGCCTGAACAGCTAAAGCAGGAAGTAAAGAAGAAACCAAGCAGCCTAGAAAGAAAAATTATAGAAAGAATGGGAAAGTCACAGAAACCACTTCACTGGAGAACTGGATAATTATGGCTGTGAAGATTTAGCCATACAAATGTTTTCAGGCAAGGGTAAGGTATGAAATGAGTTACTGTATGACTTTACATTATATGCATAAGTACTATGAATAATAAAGGGAAAAAATCTCCAGAAATACAATCTGGCAACTGCAACAGTGCCCCCCCCTCCCTTACTCCTTGAGCAAACAAAAAACACAAATAACCCAACTAATATGCTTACAGGTGCCTTTCATGCATGTCATCGTTGAAGAACATAACTCAATGACTCGAACAGAAAAACTTCCTGGCTCCTCTGCTGGTACTATTAAAATGGAAATCTAAAAAGCAGAAACAAAATATCAGACACAGCTCTTAGATCTCATTTGTATTCTTCTATCATTAGAGTGCTAACTTCCAAACTTCTAAATATCCCTTGATATTTTAAAAAAATTGCTTATAGGATTTAATTTTAAAACAGAGTTTGAAACATGTATTATTTGTCTTGATATTTAATTTCTGCATTATTTGTACTTTATCATATATTGTGTTCATATAATTTAA
This sequence comes from Callospermophilus lateralis, assembly GCF_048772815.1. Taxonomy (NCBI): domain Eukaryota; kingdom Metazoa; phylum Chordata; class Mammalia; order Rodentia; family Sciuridae; genus Callospermophilus; species Callospermophilus lateralis. The sequence continues at coordinate 65,429,655 of NC_135325.1, forward strand.
TAATTGTTCAAGTGTTTAATATTTATTAAATTTATCAACTATTATTTTCAAGGATGCAACTGTAACTTTTACTTTTGAAATATATGCACTTTGTTGTTTGAAATCAGACCATGTCAATTGACTTTTGATTACTCATAATGGCTTCAAATAGGAGTTACAGAGCATTAAGAATTAAATACATTACCAATTCCAAGGACAATGAAATATGGAAAGTAAATTTATAAGAAATGCTTCAAAATGAATGGTTTCACATTATAGGACTTCATTAATAAAACCAGAAATTCAGAATTAGAAGTAAAACATGAAATTATTATTAAGAATTGGTTTCTGATATACAGTATGCTGCCTAGGCACTAGGAATATGTTATATAGCTTTATATTTAAAAGATTCCAAATGACTATTGGATCACTGTTTCTCTGTAAAGCTGAAATTTCAATGTTAATCCTTAGTCTCAGGAAATTATATCCTCCCATGTAGGAAATGCTTACCAAAGGGGAAAGCCCCATTTGTACTTTTCCCTATAAGTTTTATGCTCATGGTATAACTAGGAATGTCATATTGATAACCCACTGAGAAAACAACTACAGCAAATTCTAAAACTATAAATTATTTCAATAATCATAACCATGTTACTTGATGTATATTTTGGAGCTCAAGATATATCTATGTTCCTCTTCACTCTCTTTGCTACTATCCATGATAGAAAGAACAGACTGGAGTCAACATAAATTTTCTGGAAGTGATATTAGAAGGTTGAAGGAGTTCTCTTTAAATGGCTTTTATAATCTGTATGACATTTGAGAGAGTTAAGTTCTCAGAGTTCAGGTAAGGTTATTGATTGTATCTCAGAAAAAAAATATGATAATTACAGGAACCAAAAGTCGTTATTACATCTTGGTGGGGTCCTTAAGACATTTTTCCAATTATGGTCATGTTTTTAGTCATAATCATTTAGTTATTCCACAGTGTTTGATGTCTCATTGCTTAATGGGAGATATAATCAAGCCAACCAGCAGTGAAAGGCCACTGTGATAAGTGATATAATAGCTACTGATACCATTCTTTATATATACTCTTGCTCACACTTGTCACACCAAACTGTACTTGCTACTTACTTGTCTGAATCTGTATCCGCCAAACTGTATGCTATTTGAGGGGAGAGATGCTATCAGGTGACCACTATCTCCTCAGAACCCAGCACACTGGCTGACAGGTAAAAGGCACTTGTTGTTTGCTGAATAATTAAATAAAAGTAGTATTTATGCTTATATGTATAACAGATATACTTGATGTTTGTTCATATAATGTTCATTTTATTAGCAATAACAATTGGGACCATTAATTAACTTCTCCACTCAAATACTGTTTTATATAATAGGAACCTTCTAACTTAAGGAATTTTAGGAGGCTATTTTTAGCAGTAGCATTAGATCTGAGAGTCACACCTACAGAATAAACTGATTTTATGTCATTGTACAATATGGTTAGAAGAAAAAGGGAATATACCCCTTGAATTTAAGTATGCAGACTGACAAAAAATGATAGGCAGAGAGACATTTCTACAGAGTCAAGGATAAGGAAAAGTAAAAAGGTACTGAAATGAACAATGGAGGTAAGGAAATATCATAAATGAGAATGCATGCTGAAATTAAGTCATATGAGGCCTAATGATGGGCTTTCCATTATTACCATTGGGTTGTCTACCATAAGATTTTTTTCTCTAAGGTTTTTAAATGTATTCTCCAATGATTTTCTTTTTTTTTTCTGTTAACAATATATTTTCAATTTCACAGAAAGTTGCAAAAATGAAGAACATGTTGAATTTTCCCAGAATATCTCTGTTACACAGATGCAATTATTTATTCCAATAGAATAAATTAAGATATCAAGGCTATTACATAATTTGCTTTATCTATTTTTAAAATGTATTAAAATATTAGTACATATGGGTTGATATACTTTTACCAATATTGATTTGTACATATTTTCATGTAGATTTAGTTAACAATGCTATAAAAAGTACTAGACTGTGAGATAATACCTCAAATTTGTTAGAAAGGCTATGTGGAAGAGACAAGAGATAATCAAGTATTGGTGAGGGAATGCTTTTACACTATTAGTCAAAATGTAAATTAATATAGCCATTATGGAAAACAGTATAGAGGTTCTGCAAAAAATTATAGAACAGAACTATTGTATGAACCAGCAATTCCGCTTCTGGGTATATATGTAAAGAAATGAAATCAGCATCTTAAGGAGATATCTGCACTCCCATGTTCATTCCAGCATTATTCCTTGCAGCCAATATATGAAAAAAACCTAAGTATATATCAATGAATAAATAAAATACAGTGTGTGTATGTGAGTGTGTGTGTATATATATATATATATATATACACATAATATTCATATAATATTCAATATTCCATATACATGTATGTCAATGAATAAATAGAGTATGTGTAAGTATAGATATTATGTATATAATATTCATATATCTCATATACATGTATGTGGGATATATGAATATTATTCTCTCTTAAAAAAGGAAATCCTATCGTATACTACAACATGGATGAATCTTCAGGACATTAAGATAAGTTAAATAAACCAGGCACAGATGCTATATCATCTCATATGTGCAATGTAAAAAAGTCAAATTCATAAAAGCCCAAGTAGAATGGTAGTTGCTAGAGGTTGGGGGTGAACAAAACGGGAGAATTGGTTGAAGGAGAGAAGACTTTCTATCAAGCAGGAAGAAGTTTGAGAGATCTAATGCACAGGATGGAGGATACTACTACATTGTATACATAAAATTTGCTAAGAGTAGATCTTAAGTGTTCTCACTACAAAAAAAAAAAGGAAACTGTGAAGAGATAGATGTTCATTAGCTTGACTACAACAAAAATTCACCATGTATATCAAAACAGTATGTTTTCCATCTTAACATACACAACTTTTACTTTTAGAACTGAATTTTATTTTTCTAGAACTGAATTTACCTGTTGATCTGAATCTGATTTTAGTACAGATCTGTCTGTAATCAGAACTGCCCTGGAGATCTGCCTGTAATACACAAAAGAGTAAAGCAGTGATTCAGATTTCATGAAAAAGCAACATTTATAGTTATATAACCACCAGAAGGTTTGTTTCAAAGATTCAAGTCAGGATAAAAGTGTTGCCTCCCCAAACCAAGTCAAGTTCTGCTTTAATCTTTTCTTGGCTCATGAAACAAGAGTATATGACCTACAGACAAACCCCAGCTGAAACAAAGAGTTGAAAGTAGGCTAAGATCCCCCAAAAAAGACTCTATAAGAAAGGTAAGATACTGAATATAACTTAACTTTGCTATACTTTACATGTTACTTGAAGGACAGAATGCTAGAGAAGTGTCAATACAATCATAGAGCATTAAGTTTCACCTTCCCTTGTCTTGTGGGTGGAGGGGCGCCTTACCTGTATTGCACACGTGAGCATGTGTTCTCAGAAAAGTAACTGTCCTCCACAAGGAAATGCTTAGAGATTATTCTCTGACCAAACTGATCTATAATTGCTTTACATCTATAAAGAAGATAAGCATAGCAAAAATATTGTACATTAATGATTAAATTATTAAGAAAATGAAAATAATCAGCTACTGGGTTTGAATATAAAACCTTGTGAATATTACAAAATTTTCTACAATTCTATATTTTCTAATACAAAATTGACAATTAATTACAGAATATGTATCCTTGTTGCTATTTTGACATCTTTTAATCTATAAAATGAACATGGAATACAACTTAAATACTTATTTATTTACAATTAGTAAACAAGTTATAAAAAGTATTAGCATGTAATTATAAGCTTTCCATATGTTAGGAAGTTTTTTCTTTGTTTAGAAAATGGGCCTTTCCCCCCCCTTAGCAGTTCTAAGAAAAAAAGGAAAGAAAAGTTGATTAAATATCTTGTTATATTATTCACCATCTGTACAAGCCACTGAAGGCTTTTTATTTTTCTGTTAAGTATTGCTTTCTCTTTTGTTCAAGAATAGCTATCTGCTCATGCGTTTGATAATGTTTTAAAACAGAAAAAAATGGGGGATAGAGCTTCTTTTAATATCTGTTTCCACTTTACTTCAAAGGATGATCATAGAAAGATTTCTTTCAAGTGCTGATTCCAAATAAGGAAAACACTTATGCATGGACATTATCAGGTCTCTGTCATCTGATATGTGTTGGGACAATGAATCATATAGAACCCTCCATTGACCTTCTTTCAATGTGTCTAGATAAAAGGATGAAAATTAGAATCCATCTCCTTGCAGTGCCACAAGTTATAAATGTACTTTATAGGGCTCATTATCCAAACTAATGGACTAAGGGCGACATCCTTGAAATGGACTTCCCAGTACTGACAAAGCCAGTATGCAATATTTCAGGAACTATATGCAAACGACTATGTGTTTGCTATATCTTTTTGTTATGGAAATATCAATTTACTTTTGGGACCAGAATTATTTTATTTGAAATACATGATGATCCTTGTAAAATCCAAGAAAATAATCTCAAAATCATACCATGTTTAAAATATACTGGTGAATATTAAAATATGTTCACCTGCTCTAAAATTGGCAAAATAAGTGCTGTCTACCTGGTATCAAGGCTTTAAATGATGAACATTTAAGACTAATAGTGAGAGAAATTTTGTTTGTATTTCCTAAAGGCAGATTATATTTCATTGATATTTTTAAATAAATGGCAAAACACTTTTGTCAGGATAGGCTATGATGTCTAGAGATGCTTTATGTGCATAATATATGTTTTAAACAAGCACATATTAATATAACATTTGTTCTAAACTATTCCATTAATTAGTATTATAAAATATTTAACTAAATAGATGAAAGATACTACACTTAGATATTTTCCAAAATAAATTGTTTAAAAACTGAAAAGTTAAGTTTCTCATTTAGTCTCCTGTTTTGAAACATTCATAAGCAATTTGAAAAACAAAGTACTTCAGGCAATGGAGAAGAAAAATGTGATAAGTCATTACACATAGTGATCTCTATTTGTCCTATAAGCACTGACAAAACTTTTCTTACCTTTCACTCAGAGACCATAGAAATCAAAAGGACAAAATATGAGAAGAAAAAAGGGGGGTCTAAAATGTACATTTTTAATAGGGATTTGGGTTATACAGATTTAACATTTGTTTAAACTCAGGTAATGAACACTTAATATTTGGACACCACTGTAGATTTTATAATCAAAAGAAAAACACTGAAAAATACTAGTGTATGATAAATATAATGAAGTCTTAAGGGAAAATTTTAGTGATACCTACAACTTACTGTGAAATGCATAAAAAATGAATTAATAGATGGGTAAAGGGAAGAGTATATGAGGAGTTATATGAATGAGCAAGTATTTCAAAATGTTAATTATAGAAACTTGGTGTTAGCTATCCCAGCCTTCATTTTAAATTCATCATCAAAAGCTGAAATAAAACTGAGAAGAGAGTGATGTTAATATAAATCTAGGTTTGAGTGTAAGACTTTTGCAAAGGGTTTCTATGTAAGTAAACTAAACTTCAACCTCAAACTTGTGTAAACCTCCTTATTTTGTAGGTTTCCAAACACTAATAGGGCTGCTCTGGTAATAGTTACACTTCTGGTCACAGGCAGACATTGGTTTCAGAAGCTATGATATTCAAAAGAATTAAGGGGACCACTCAAAGGGGAAATGTGGGAATTAGTAAGCCTAACTTTGCAAGAAGACAGTAATAAATATGCCAATTAATGCTGAAACTTCTAATGAAACAGTGACTCTCAAAGGAGGAGGAGAAGGAGAAGGAAGCAAATCAGAATCACACCTGGGGGACTTTTTCGAATTATAAGTACCCCTGGAGATTCTGATAAGCTCCCAAATCCCAGGAAAGAATCACAGCCAAGCATGCCACTGTTACTGTTACATCTTTATAATGCACTAGGTGGAAAAAAAAAGTAAACAGCTACTGGTACAGAGAAAACGTCTATTTCTGTAGAAATTGAAGTGATGTTCATATAAGCCAGTCTCAGTCTGGTAGATGATAATAACATGACTCACCTGTTAGTTTCATTTCTTACTCTGAAGGACTAAGGCTCTAGGCCTAAGCAAAGCTGTTCAAACCAAGACATGTTTAAGTGGTAAGATTTGTTTTCACCTCAGATACTTCACTTACTGTCATATATTGATTTGGGGCCTATTTTTAATGTTTATGTTATAAAGATTAATACAAAATTTGATGACATTCAAGTAATGGGAAACAGCAAAATTAACAGTACTGCCAGACACATTAAAATACCCTCCTGCCCAATCCTCCCATACAAACCCGAGGAAGCCATTAAAGATTAACAACATTTAGGATTTAGATGAAGGCTTGCTGAGCCTCATAAATAGTATATTGAGGAGGAACATGATAGGAGTTCCCAGTTACAGGGACACAATGACCAAGCTGATCATAAGAATCACTGAGCCAGACAGAACATTTCTAGGGATAATCTTTCTAAATCAACAAAACACAGTAGTTATTCAGTTCTTGGTTCATCAATGATACCAGGACATAAATAGCAAAATGATGATAAGGAAGAAAACACTACGATAAAAATTCAATATCTGGAATCTGGTCCAGAAGAAAAAATATTAAAATAGGTATCCAAACCCTATGATTTAATATACCAACTAATTATATAAAGAAAGCAGAAATCACCTGTGAAATAATTAAATACTAGGGAAATTCAGAGTTTCCCAAGCACTGAAGGGAAAATATAATTCTCCCTACTCAACAGTCCTTTAAGAGCCTTCTGAAATGCTTTAGTTAAAAGGCCATCTCATTCATGAAACCATCTTCTAGGCTTCATACTCGTTTTTCTTGAGGGAATATTTATTGCAACAGTTTCAAACCATTAACAGGTAGATAACTCCCAAACTATGGTTTTCTGTTTTGACTTCTCACAAGCTCTGTATTCATATTTTATCTTTTCTTCCTTCCTTTCTTTCCTTTCTTCTTTCCCTTCCTTTCCTTCATTACTTCCTTCCTAGACTTTAACCCTCCTTTAAAAACATCTAATTGTCAAACAAAAATTTTATATTTTTTTCCAGGAATACAATGTGATGGCATGTTATAGGTATAGACTGTGTAATAATTAACACAGTCAAATTAACTAATACATCCAATCACCACCCACAGTTAACTTCTGTGAGGTTTCACATAAAAATGTAGTATTATTAACAATATCTGTTTTTGTGTATGGTGCTGGGATTGAACCCAGGGCTTTGTGCAAGCAGGGCAAGCACTAACTGAGATATTCCCAGCCCTAACCATGTCTTTTTTAAAACTAGCACACCCTAAACTGAGTTTATCATGGTACCTCACCTACTGCCCTCCCTTGGAGTCCCTCTATTAGATAATGGCACAACCAGAAATTACAAGTTTCCTTACCTTAAATCTTTCTTACATCTAATCTGCTACTAAATTTTGATTATACTTTATGTTTTTTGCAATTAGTCTCTTTTTCTCCATCCCTACTGATACTGCCTCAGATTCTTATTATGTATAATAAGGCAATGGACTACTAGCAAGTTGGTGCCTCATTAGTTCAACATAAATGTATAATATAACAGCCATGTACCAAGCACCATTCCAAAAAGTAAGAAAAAAAAGTCTTGCCCTGAAGGAGCTCTCGATATAATGAAGATTTAGACAAAGGGTATTTTAACATAACAGCAAGGTCCAGTGATAAGATGAGGACAGGGCATCAGAGAGTGCTAAGGGGAGTTATCTAACTCAGCTTAGAATGCAGGGATAGAGTATTAGAGAATACTCTGTATAGTTAAGCAAACAAATAAGGACAAGAATACCTCAGCAGGGGTATAGAGTCAAGTAACACAAGAACAAGTACAAAGACATACCACTGGTTCATTATTATTTGACAATAAAATGGGAAGCAAGAAAGATAGAGAGATGAGCCTAGAGAAGCAGGCAGGGGCCAGATCTGTCTTATATGTTGTGTAAAAAGCTGTTAGACTTTACTTTGAAGTAATATAAAACTACCAAGCCTCTTTAAATAGGGAAGGAAAATCAGATCTTCAGACTGAACAGATCCTAGTGTGCAAATACCTTCTTCATTTATTCATTTTGCAATGTCCCCCAGTAAGCTCCATGAGGACAAAAGGCCCTAATTGCCTTATTGTTTACTAAGTCCACAGTGCCTGAAACATAGAAAACAACCAATACTTATAGATGGTGAATGGATGGGTGATGGAAGTATTCTATGCATGTGAACAGTATAGACAGAAAGGGCTGATACAGAATCTCAGATATAGGAGGTAAAGAATCTCTTTCCATCTCAGTGCTTCTTCTAAATCACTGCCATCATTACTAACTTAACAGAAGCAAACTGAGTCTTGCTTAAAAATACAAAAGATTATACTCCAAACTCCTTAGCATAGAAGGATCCTCACAATAGGTCTTCCTGTGTAAGATGCCAAGGTGTCCATTAATATTAACAATTGCTACTAATATACACTGAACTCTATGTGTAACAAATGGTTTTTACAAGCTTTATTCATTTAATATTCATAATAATCCTATGGGGCAGGGTATTGCCAATTACTCCTCTTTCCAAGTAATGAAACTGGGATAAAAAGAAGTTAAACAACTTGTTGAAGTTCACACATATAGAAAGTAGCAAAGTCAGGATCAAATTCTAGTCTATCTGACTTTAAAGCCTACACTCTTAACTGCAGTTTCTATATAAAAGGGCAGGGTCTATCTTTTGCTTACTTGTTTATCCCTGTAGCAACTACCATGGGGTTCATTAAAGGTTAACTATCTAGAATACAATCATTACCCCTTTGCCAATGGGATACACTGAAATCACAGCTTCAGAGATGATAAATGGTACTGAGTCATCCATGTTATGCTAACATACTATTATTACTAACTCCCAAGCATCCAGGTTAGGTAAAGTTGTTCCTGACATCAGAAAAACGTTATCTTAAAAAAAAAAAAAAAAGTCATGGCAGAAAATCCAGTTAAGTGAGAAAGTTAAAGTACACATGGAACACTAATTGGAAGTCCTAAGATGAGGACCACTGATTATAGATATATCTGGTCCAAGGTCTTACCTACCCTACCCAAATGTCAAATATTGTACTCCTAAATGGCAAAGTTTAATTTACATGAGTTTTACCCAGTAAGGTTAGCTGGAAAGGAAAAAAAGAAAATAAAGCTATTCCAACAAGAACATTCATTGATTCCAAAAACAGCCAGCAGAGGGTACAGTATTAAAATTTAGAAAAGAACTAATACATACCTACAGTCTTTCAAATTAAGAGAGTAGCATTAATGGATAATATAGTGAGAATAACACAGGCAATGTGCATCTCAGAAAAATCAAACAAAAATCAAAACTCAGATCTATTTAAAAATAAATATGCATTTGTTTATATATTCCATATACTATTATTTCCTGGGTGTCCTTAATGTATTTTATCTCTCAAAGTTTGTATAGTACTTTGATATGTAATTACCTCATTAAACTCAATACTACGATCATTTATGTTTCTATCAGCTTTCATAAATGGAAGGTGAAAAGTACCAAAAAGGCTATAATCAGTCTTTAATCTTCATTCACTCATTTAATTCAAAGTACTAAGAACCTGCCTAAATTTGAGGGATACAATAGTAAGATCCTGCCTTTTCCTACAGATAACTTACCAAATAATCGTATAAAGGTACCTGACTGGTAGGTAACAAGGTTCTGAACTAGTCTGTGAGATCAGAAAATGAACTTAGAAATTTGACCTGACGCATCTTACACATTAAATACGTAATGTGAAGCTCTTATACATTAAAGTGTAAGGGAAATATCAAGCATTCCACATAGAAAAACAGGGAAAGATCCAGGTGTGGTGGTGCACACCTATAATCCCAGGGTGTAGGGGTGGGGGATGAGATAAAAGAATCACAAGTTCAACACCAGTATCAGCAGTATAGCAGGACCCTCAGCAACTTGTCTCAAAATAAAAAGAAGATGGGCTGGGAATGTAGCTCAATGGTAAAGTACTCCTGTTCAATCCTCCCACCCCCACCCCTACCAAATTAAAAAAAAAAAAAAAAAAAAAAGCAAAGAGCAGCAAACTAAATTTATAAGGAGACAAATGTAAATCTTAGTAAATCCCTTACTTAATATTCTAATTATAGATTATACCAAGATTTCTTAAAAACAAACATGTGCTGGATACACCTAACTACAAGATTAGGGTTTTTCCTTAACTACTGATCCTTCACATTATATTTAAGTTCTCACAAAATATCTCCTATTATGGGTATTTCTCTCAAATATTTGATTTTGTATGAGGAAGTAGTGTTTGAGAAAGATATATTAGCCTGAACCAACCTGAATCAATGCTAACTTTAGGTATTTATAGAGACTATTTTTGACTTGATAGATTTTTTTTAAAGAAACAAAAATTAATATAAATTGGTAATTGTTACTAAAGGTACAAATCTATAATTTTCAAGTATTGTTTCTTTTTTTAATTTTTTTTGGTTGTTGACAGACCTTTATTTCATTTATTTAAATTTGGTGCTGAGAATCAAACCCAGTGCCTCACATATATATGGCAGGCAACTGCGCTACCGCTAAGCAGCCCTAGCCTCTCAAGTATTGTTTCTTAGCAAAACTTCGATTACTTAAGCAATTCATATCTTGAGAATATGGTAGATATCAAGAATTTTATAAGTGCAAGCCAAATTTAAAACCTCTCCCATTACTATAGAAATAAATAGTTATGGCATGAAGTAAACATACTAGTAAAAGAGTCAGATGTAGTATCCAAAATCTTTATATCTTAAAAAGCAAGACAGAGAAGAAAATTATGTTCACTGTAAACTATGATTATAGCAATCAATGATACGATAAACAACACAAAGTAGAAGTTGCAGTATTTCATTTATATGCATAAAAGTTAACACATAAGTTGTTCATATTTTTTTTCTTTTTGTGTTCTCACTGGGGCATGTTAAAAATGGCTTACATTTGGGCATATAAAATATTTTAAGGTCATTATTTCTAAATGTTAAGGAAAACTAAGTTCTATGAACTTTAAATGACAACTAAAGCATGTCAGATCTGGAAGGAGACATGAAAATAATCTCAGTTTCTAAGTTATAATAAAACGAACTGGCCCAGAGAAAAGTATTGCCCACAGTCATTCACAACAGCAATAGAATTCCAAGTCTTCTGTCATGCCAGGGCTAAGAGATCTTTACGCATGTCTCAGGAATTATTAAACAACAAAAGTTATATTTCAGATTTTTCTATAACGATACAAAACGCATTGTACTTACTATCTAAAGTTCACATTTGATTGCCAGTATATCTGGCAAGTTCCCTTGAAAATGTCTTAAAACAAATTAAGACCTAGAGCTCCCAGTCCATCACAGATCACAGTATGATTGGCTAAATCTTCAGCTTTACCTTATACAAATAATTGTTTCTCAGTGTCATCTAAGGATTAGTACATTGTATTCAACTGGGATATTCCATAAAACTGGAAATTCCCTGGTTCTACCATAAGCATATCACCAAATTTCATTCCCTGAGGGTGAAACACAAGAAATCCTTCCTTTTTTTAGAAGCATGCCTGACAATTCTTAAAGACACATTATACTTTGAAAACTACCAATCTGGCAGGTTTTTTTTTTTTTTTGGTCTCTAGATCTTTAGATCTAAGTTACCTGTTTCAACTGTCATCTCTGCAGAACATAAAAAGAGTTCTTTTGTTCACTGTACATCATAAAAACTAAGTCAAAGGTAAGGTAAATGTATCCCTTAGTTCAACAAGTGTTATTACTGTACCAGTGCCCTGGCAAAATGAGCCATGCAGATACTTCATGTCACTGAGAATAACATGTGGGACTGGTATGGGGCTAAGCAAATAAGCACCGAACAAGCAATTCATTATCTGATTTTCTGTCATGGGAATACACTCTTGCTTCAAAATGAACTTAGAAGGAGAAATGTCTATGGAAGTCATACAGAAAACCATTCATTCATGAACTTCTACAGAGCTCGTCAGGAGCCAAAATATGAATACCCTGGGCTTTGGTGGATTTTTTTTTAACTTTAGATTATCATTTTCAATTTATGTAATACCTTTCTCTTAAAATGCTAAAGGTGATTTAGAAGCCTTTTAAACCATGTGTCAATTTTATCTTACATTACAAATTGCAAATTCACTAAGCATTGGACTTGGAGTTTTGTTTTTTATTTGCTATACCTTAAAGTACTAGTTATTGTACTATATCTAGTCTATGAAACGTTTGTAGCCATTTAATGCCACCTAGACTACACGAAATTATTGAAAAATGAAAGAAATAGCTTAAAACTTGTAAGATTCCAGATCACAATATGACATTTATGACAATAACAATATTATTTCTATAAATAAATACAATAAATGCCACCAAAACTATAGAGTACTAAAAACAGTCATCCAAAAAGCATAGGTTACTAGATGCTTAAGAACATATCACAAATAAGAAAAGTGCACATCAATCTCAACAGCTTCAAAAACTTGACCCAGTTGACCTATTTTAGATTCAATGTGAAACACAGAAAATACAGATTTGTATTTTATTTAATATAATTTAGACAACTGCATATCTTAGTAACTAATAATAAATCCTAGGAAACAATTCAAATATACATAGGTGAATAGGTAGTGCTCAGCTTTAAAAAAAAAATGCAGATAAATTCTTATTTCAATCCTAAGCCAGCCTGTAGGGCTGCTATTGTTGTAAAAGAATTTATCCTCAGATAACAGGGCAGCATAGTTTATGACAACAATCTACCTAAAACCTCATTAAAATCTTTTCTCTTGGAGTGACATGCATTATCAGCAGAGATTAATCTGATGAGTCTTTAGGTGAGCTCCATTTTTAAAAATGCAATAACAGAGGGCTTTGTTGTCATCTGATGAAAATCAATTAGAGGAGGTAAGGCCACAAGGAAAACTAACATCACTCATCACCCACCCCCGGCAGCTGAAATGATTTGTCTTCCAAGCTTGGATGATCAGGGGCTATAGTCATATTGCAGGGAAATTAATTTAGTTTCTATATTCTGAACTCACTTTCCTTGTTCTGGAGGACCTAAACACAAATTACTTTTAATCAAGGTTGATATGTTATTAATATCAAGGAGAATCTTTCAAGAATCTTTATTTTTTAAATTGACTTCAGCATTTTTCACCTGTGTTTGGGGTATAAATATATGAAGGTTACTTATATCATCCTTACTTTCTGGATTCTTTGTCCACTACAAGGCACTGTACAGAATGGCGAAGACAATAGATTCCACCAAACACAGCACACATCCTAGAAAGAAAATAGAAAAATAAGAATTAGGATAATTGAGTTGAAAATTAAGGTAAGAGTATTTTAAGTATCTTACATTTAATAACTAATATTACAGAAAAATATATGATCATTTATAATTTTCTCCATCATGGTATTAAGAGTCTATCAGAAGTAAGATTAGCAATATCTTGATGCAGCAGAGCTGTTACTGCTAATAATACAATGTTAACACATGCAATTGTGACCAAGCCAGAAGGGTTCCCAAGCAGGTGATGATTATCCCCTAAAATCTGCTCCTGCATACTTAAGATGCATAAACCACAAATATCTTTACAAGGTGATATGTAAGACACCAAATCAAAATCACCATATAAAAAGTGTTAAGGAGGGACCAGGAAGGGAAAACTTTGGGAGACCCCTGGAAACTTTACTTACCACAAAAGTAAGCGAAATGACCAAGAGCCAAAATTTAACTGGGAATTGAAAACTAGAACAGCAAGTGTATAAGTTAATGCAGCAGAAGCTCTAAGAAGCTTTCCTAACTCAGCAATCTAAGTTTTTGGGTTTTAATGTCCACATAGGAGATGCCTTAAGATCTAAACAAGCCAGGGAGCAGAAAAATAACTAATCTCTCATAACATCTGGACGTTTATGGGGCTGCATCTCAATTAAAAGGTGATCTCAGAAAGAAATCCACTTACTAACAGAGAGAGAAAATGAATCATTGTTTTGTCTTAAGTCTGGGTAGAGGAAGATTTTAACTCTGTGTTTACAGCAAGTGGTCTACTCTCACATAAGCTAGGGAGACAATCAGTGTAACCAAATGAAATATCATGAGAAGTTAGTGATAACTCAGAAACCTGGAGGAAGCAATTGCTAAAGCTTCCTACCAAGATATGACTTCAATCAAGGCCATGTGCAACTGTCAAAAATAAGATACCCCTAATGATGAATTTATAGTCCAAAATAACATATTAAGAAATGTGTCAAACCCTAAAGGAGAATCAGCACACAAAGAGCAGAACTAAACTTCTCAAAATTTTATTCAGATATAACTATCAGATTATCAGTGTGACTCAAACATATGAATCAAAAATATGAGAAAAGATTAATGAAATGTCCACAAGGAAGGCTGCAGTATGCTGAAAATGCCAACCCCCCCACCCCGACCACATCTTTGCCAAGATATTCACATCTCAGTCCCTTGGAATGTGAATAAGTAATCTTACATGGAAAGAAGGACTTTCTAGGTGTGATTATATTAAAGATCTTAGGATGGGAATATTATCATGGTGGGTACAATATACTTACAAGGTTCCTCAGAAGAAATTATAAAAAAGTCAAAGAAGATGTGAAGATGGGAGCAGAGATCAGAGTGTCTCCACTGCTGGAAGGTGGACTCAAGCCAAGAAATGCAGAGGAGGCCTCTTTAAACTGATAAAAAGGCAAGGAACAGAGTCTTCCCTAGTGCCCCAAGAAGGAATGCAGCCCTGCTAACCAGTTTTTAGACTTCTGACCTCCAGGATGTAAGATAATAAATTTGTGTTGTTTTAAATTATTAAGTTTTTTATGGTGGCAATAGGAAATTAATAGATAAGAACTATGCATATTCAGAAATTATTATATGACAGAAGTAGCACTGTAAACAACTAGAGAAAGAATGGACTATTAAAAATGGCTTGGAGACAATAGTCTGTCTATATAAGGAAAATAATTACATCTTTGCTTTATGCCATATTCAAAACCAATTCCAGGTAGTTGAAAGACATACATGTAAAAAGTAATAATTTTACAAGAAAATATAGAAGAACATGTTTTTTAACTGAGGAAAAGATTAGTTCAATATGATGCTAAAATCATAAAGGAAAAAGACTAGAAATGGAACACTTTAAACATTTAAATATCTGAACAAAAAAAGTAAAGACAAACCACAGACTGGCAAAGATATATATTTTATATTACTAATTGTTTAAACTAATTGCTTAAAAAGTTTGTATAACATTTTGGCAAATCTAGTCAAGTTCAAGATTCATGTATCCACAGAGCATCAATTCTATTATCAGATATAGGGCTTTTACCAAGCCTCATACATATACAGATATATGTGCACAGCATAAGGTTAAGAGGAAGAATTCTGACGACCTAAGTTCATTTACCAACTATTCCATCTACTAGCTCTGTGATCTTGAATGAGATACTTAGCCTACCTGTATACTATTTTTCTCAGGTATAGAATAATATCACTGATTCATATAATAAGTGTCCTTTTGGGCAAGAAAGGAATTAATATTTGTAAAGAAGTTAGTACACGCCATACAGAAATATATGTGTTCATTAAGAGATATTATTTTATATGAATCACAGACAACCCAAATATCCATCAAGAGAAGAATAAATAAAAGAAAATATATTTTCATATGTTGTAGTAAAGAATTTCACCTCAATACTTGTAAGTAGTCAAAGGACAACTGGAAACTCCACATTGGGAACCCTTCTGGGCTCTGTCCTACACACCTCTTTACTTGACTAACTTCAATCTATATGTATTCACTCGAATAAACTAAAACAAAAACAGCTTTTAAGGAACTCTGCCAAGTCCATGTAGTAAATAATCAAACCTGAGGGTAATTCTGTAGAACCCACAATCTAGCAGCTGGTATTATAATTGTGAGTGGTCTTTTGGAGACTACATCCTCTAACTGTACAGTCTAATACCTTAAAATTAAAATGAATTAACTCCAGCCCCATCTACAAATATGGACACATTTCAAAACATTAATACTGATTGATAATAGCAAGTTAGGGAAGAATACTTTCAGAGATATCATTTACAAAAATTTTAACAATTTATATGCAAAATAATGTTATATCTCAATTAAGAGTATACAGATAGGTAGGAAGGTGGGTGGGTAGGAGGGTGGGTGGGAGGATAGATAGAGATATGAAGTATGTAAAAATTCAACAGAATTATAAATACCAAATTCAGCATAGTACTTCTTTGAAGGGAGTGAATAAAAGTTATACTGAAGATTTCAATTGCTCAAATTCTTCAAATATGGTCAAATTTTAAGATCTTAAAAAACCAGGAGTACATGGTTTTTCTTTGTTATTCTGTGTACTATCTGAGGCATTCTGAAAATATTTTATAATCTACAAAGATTTTAAGTATAAATGGTAGAAATAAATGACATTCTCTAAGTATGGGGGAATGTTTCTACTGTCTTTCTAAATATAATCACTTTAGTGTACATGACAAAGCTGGCTATGGTAGGTTCAAGGTTAGGTAATAATTTATTCTGATATAAATCCTCAATGATATAAATAAATTATTTTCCAAAAAAGAAGTTTAAAAAGTACAACAAAGGCATATTAGAGTCAGCAGGTAAAAATCCCTATGCTTGAGACTTGTGAACACTATATATTTTACCTAGGACACCAGCTGTAAGATGCTCTCCTTTTTTATTAAGTCCTGTTCAGCAATCACATATAAACTTATATAACAATATTTATCAATCATGTTGGTACATCTGGTATTGAGACATTAGACACTATCAAGAGTCTGAAGAGATTTAGAAAAAAATAAATGTTTTGGTGAACTATTTTACAAGGTGATATACTGCCTTCTGTTGTTGATAGGGGGGGATACTGGTGCAGAGAAAGCTGATGTGATCAAGACAATTGGCCCTGTTTTCAAACTCAATTTCCTGTTTATACTGAAAGAGTCCATATGAAAATGAACTATTACTGGCCAATTCCACATAAATAGGCTGAATTAGGTTAAGGCCCTATAATGAACAACTTATAACTATGGACCAGACCAATGTTTTCATTTGCCCAGGGATATCTTTATGTCATATGAGGGAGCACCATGCTTGCAAGCACTGTTACAGATGAGCTGTTACAAATGCATCCACTGAGTTTTTCATTTTAGTCAATTTGGTTCATGTTTATATATACATGCACATATACACAGAGCATTAGAGAAGACTTAACCTTGTTGTGTCAATCCCCCATTGAAGAAAAGCTATTTTTAAATGTCATCCTAGATTCCAAGAGGAAACAAAAGAATCAAGTTCGGAACCAACTGGAATTTGGTTCTGAATATAAGGTTAAAATTATAAAATATCATGACACAGACTATAATTATATTATCAAAAGACTGAGTGATACATTTAACTGAAATTAATGTAATGTCTATAAAGACTGCCTTTCATTATGTATTACATTGTTTACAGAACATATTGTTAGTATAGTTATTTCATGAAGTATCCTGAAACTTTGTTTTTTGAGCTAAATGAGGCCTCTAAAACTATATTTAAATATAAAATATAAGCAATATCTGTAACTTTTATTTTTAGAATCTATCAAAAATTACCTGCTTTTCAACAATATGATCTATTAACAGTTGGCATGCACTGCATGGAAGAAACACAAGAAAGTAATAAGGCTCCACTAGATAAATGCTTGCTTTTCAGTGCCTTAAATGGCAGCCTAGCAACCCAAGGATTAACAGGCTTTACCAATGGAAAATTAAGCTATCCAAAAGAGCAAACACCTTAGAGATGGTCAGGCGTCCATTTTGGTTCAGTTTATAGCAGCCATCCTGGGACCTGACAGAATGCTTTGCAAGGTTGTTTTGTACACCTACCTTTTCTAGGGTAGTATGAGACCTAGAGGCAATTAAGTAAGTATTATGGGACTTATTGTACAAAAAGAAATTTACAAGTGTTCTAAATAGAGTAAGTAGTACTTTTCCTCTGAAGATCACTACAAAAATACATTTGAACACTTTGTCAAATGCTATTAAAAACAAAACAAACAAAAAAGGGTCTATTACAGAAGGGAAAAAAAAAAACTGACCACTGGTCATCATCACTGTGCTTTAGTGACATCCCAGTGTATACTGTAAACCAATACATCAGCAGTTCCATTCAACTGTAAGATATGTCTAAGTGCCTTGAGATACAATAAGGCCTCAGTTGTTCCAACTATCTATACAAAGTTCAACTGTGTTGCTACATTCATGCATATATATTTATCATAGCACTATATTAAAACAACACATTGAGTTTTCTATCATGTTTACTCAGTGCCTGCTGCTCTGAAAAACATGTGTAGGGAGACCTACATATTTGTGAATGTTTATTTTATATACTTAAATGCACACAGACGTGGAGGGGGGAAAGTATTAATGCTGTTAACACATACACACATCATGAATGCAGTCTTACCATATGTCACATGGCATGCTTATGGGTTATATACATATACAATATGTTTATATAAATATATTATGTACTGCTTACATGTTTATATTACTTAGCAGAAGGTTCAATTATACTTCCATCCTTAATTCTACTTCTTGGTATTTGGTATCTTTCTTTGAGAAGTAAGTAGAGGGAAGAAGAGTATTTACATGTTAGGTGTCAGAAGTAAATGCTAAATTTTTGCTGTAATGTAAATTTTTGCCTCCTGGGAAGGCAAAATTGGGCAGCACCTAAGTCACAAGAGCATCTCTCCCCAAGATCCATACTAAAACATAAGCTATTATTAAACTCAGCTTAGATTTCCTATTGGCTCAGTACTAAACACATTCGCAAGAGGTAAGTAATAGGCCATAACTCTCGCAGCTGCAGTAAACTGTGTTGTGATCACAACAATCCCATGTTAGCCCTCATACCCTGCTATAAGCTCCTGGAATTTATCATCCAGTAGAGATGAAGCTTTACTCTCTTCAGCAGGATGATAGGTAGGTAGGTAGGTAGGTAGATAGATAGACAGACAGACATAGATTCCTCCACTGAGTGCTCCACTACCACAATCACTCATTCACAGTGAATAAGAACAGTCAAAACAGCTGGCCACATCTTATACCAGTCTTGGTGACACAAACTGAGGGGCGCTTGTCTGGTAAGCAGTGATCAACCAAATCAAAATTCCCAGGCCATCAGAAGCCAAACACACACTCTCAGTTATGATATGTGAATTGCAGAAATCAGTTTTCAAAGATGGTTGTGATATCAACATGGATTTCCCAAATCTAGAATCAGATTCCTTTCTTGATTATCCCACTTACTAGCTGTATGACTTTTGTTTCAGTTCTCAAGACCATAAAATGGAAATAATAATAACTACATAGGGTTGCCCATGGATTGAGTTAATGAATATGAAGTCCTTACTGTGTATCCGGCACATCATTAATAATCATTGCAGCTTATGTTAACTATCACCTCCAAAAGCAAACAAGACAAGGTTTACAGAATATACAACAATCCATGTAGGGTCTATAGTCTACATTGCTCTGTGCAAGAATCTGCCTCCAGATGTTCAAGATCTCTGCAGCTTCTTCCAATAGACTTTAAGTAACTTAAGCACAGGGTCAATTCAAAGACCTTCCACAGAGAGATCTGTGACAGTTCTAAGAGGACTGTTCGTACTGATAGCAACAAACAATGAGGTTTACTTCTTCCTTCCTAAACATATATGAAATCAAGGCTACTATGAACCAGACATAGTTCTGGACACTGGAGACAAAAAAAGTAAACAACACAAATGTGTCTTTATTGCCATATAACTTATCTAGTGTGAGAGAAACAATAAAGAAATAAGATAACTGTAGATAGTGGTAAGTTTTCTGAAAACCAAACAAAAGAAAACAAGATAATATGATGGTAACATAGAGGGTGGAATGTTATGCAAGTTAATTAGAGATATCCATTTTCAGAAACTAAGATTTGAGCTGACACCAGAGAAACCAAAGAAAGTAACCACATGAAGATTTGAAGGAGCAACATTTCAAACAGATTAACCAGTAAATTTCCAAACTTGAAGTACAAACTAGCTTAGTATGTTTGAGGAAGAGAGTTGAACACAGGATCAGGAAGAAATACAGTACAAAATTACATCACAAAAAATAAGTCAGGGGCTTGACCAGACAAGGCTTTGAAGGCCATGATGAGGAACTGGAATTTTATTCCAAATATAATAAGAAACCACCAGAAGGTTTTGAGAACAGCAGTGATATGATAAGATTCGTATTTTTTAAAAGATGGGTCTGGCTGTTCTGTGCAGAATTGTTAAGTGGGTTAGAATGGAAGATTCTGCCATAGACCAAATCAAAGATGATGGCAACCTGAAGCAAGGTAGTGACAATACAGACAACAAAGTAAAGAGATTGGGTACACATTAAGACATAAAGCTGATAAATATCACTGATGGACAGAATGTAGGAGGGAGATATCCTCCTGAAAAAAAAGTTAAGGTAATTTCCATAATCAGAGGCAGATTCTCCCCCTTGTAATGTGTAACAATCAAATGCAACTTCTCAAGACTGATAATGTTCCTGTACAGGTATTGCTTTGATGGGTTACTCTAGAAGCATTCATGTTCCTCTTGGGAGGTAATTATAGACAACTAATTGATACCAACCTCAATATCCACTATCTCTTGAACTTTAATCAAGATTAATACTTAATATTCTGGGTACTAATTTGTACACAGGAGGACACAGTGAGCAGATTAGTTTCTGTGCCTTCAAGGAGCTACCATGAATGTGGAACAACAGCACTGCTGATAATTCAATAGATTATTTGGTGCAAGTAGGATGCAGATTTCACACTCAAAGAAAAGGTTGTGGGCAGATGGATTGTCCTTTAGGCACTGCTGTCACTCTTAGAAGGCATAATCATCATGCTTAACTTAGAAAAAGCTGTCAAAAAGCAATACATAGCCTTCAGAAAACTTACTCCCAGAAACTGCCTCTATTTTACAGATCTTAGTCATATATCTAGCTTCCTCTGTTCTTGGTGACATTCTGTAGATGATATATTCATTTTTGTCCCCAGCTTTTCCAGCTGTCCTTAAATTTAACCTTCTATAGGAAAGTCACACTAAAACTTATGTATTGGATGACAGAAACAGATCTATATTAATAACTACACCAGGGGTCCAGAATAAATTAACATAAATTATTGAATACAAGTCATCATTCAGTCTTTTAAAAATAAGGCCTTTCAAAATATTGGGGGGTCAATTTATATGCCTGGGTCACAACCTAGGCTCCATATCTAGATTCACATGTACAATGGATGCCTGGTTTGTACATGGGTGACAAACACCACACAAACTCAATAAATATCTCAATATAGCTTATCACAATGACATTGAGAGGACTTTTGATGGAAAACATTAACTGGTATTTCCTGTTATTCTTTAAACATTTTAACTCCAGCTAAGCTCTTAATGCTGAACCTTTGAGTCTGAACATTCAAGCTAACAGACCCATCTTTAGTATTTATGACTTATCTACCTAAGTAAATTCATTTAAAAGTAGCTCGCTCAAATTCAAAGGGAAGCCCTTTGTTCAAACTTTTGGGATATAGAAAACAAGTCTATAGTAAACCTATTTAATCTCTTGAGATTTCCTTAAATCAATCTCCTTACTCAGCCTCTTTTCAGGTCTGAATCTTTCCATGATATAATTAATCCTGGTTTGAATAATCCTTATTTAAATCCCTGTTCTATTCTGATATGTACTCTTGAAAACCCAAATTGCATAAATAATATTCAAGAGGTACCAAGTTTGAATCTAGATAATATGCTCCTCTTTTTCATTTCTAATGCCCTTCATGGCTATGTCTAGTATTATGCGGGTATTTTTCAATTTAGAAACAAAAATAACCAAAAATAACATTACTTAAAAGCCCGATATAATGACTCCTATAACTCTTTACTGGTTGAAAAATATATACAAAGACCATGATCTTAGAGACACAGCCACTCATGTCATTTTCCTACTTTTTTCACATGGCCCTTGTGAAACAGTCCATCTGCTCATACTCTTCAGCTTAAAAATTTTCAATCTATATAAGCTCTCAGTGTCAACCATAAACTGGAAAAAAGGTTACTGATAGGATGGGAAGTTACTATGCTGATTCAGTAATCATTTATAAATATGTAAACAAACAAATACACCCACTAAAACCTACACATTGATCCTTGGGAGTCTACTGTAAAAATCTCCTCATGCAAGTAAGAGCTCATTTAAACCACCCCCTTCCTTCCTTCCTGTGTTTAAACTAGATCTCTATGCATGACTAAACATTATCCCCAACCCCATGGTGAGAGACCATTTATTTTTTTTAAAGCAGTCTTCAGTACAAAAATTTATCAAAGGCTTTTTGAAAATCCAAATGTTCACTGGTTCCCCCCTTTTCACACTTATTTATCCCTCTCAAAGAACTCTGTTAGATGGCTAAGGTATAATTATCTCACAAAAACCATGCTGTTTCTTCCTGTGGGTTCTACATTCAAGAATTTCACCTGTTAGCTATTTATTACAAAATTGAGTGTCTTTTTAAAGTAATAGTTAGCCATATTGCTCTGTGGTCTCTGGGTTGTATGGTGAAACTGTATAGCATGGATACCTTTTCAACTCCCCAGATCAACTCATTTCCTTTGACTGACCCTTACGTAACTGAACCCTTTTTTAAGACTGTTATATTTTAAACTGAGATGGTTTATATGCAAAAGTGGTCCAGGTTTCTATAATCACAGAGAGGATATGGTACTTTTAATTTTTTCCCTTTGTTGGGTTACATAAATCAAATAAAAACAGGATATTCAGTTGTGTTAGCAAATTCCAGGAAAGGCCTGCAAGTCTTCTTAGTTCAAAGGTTAATGGTACTAGTTCAGGACTGAAGGTACAGCTGTCTGCTTTTATTCAGCTAGGGTTGTATGTAAGACTAAAATCAAATCAACCAAATATTCATTTATTAAGAGTCCTCCACTGCATTAGTTTTACAGTAGGTAGAAACATGTAAGTTATGAATTTATCCCTCTGTTAAACATGAGACAAATGACATAAGTGTAACAAAGAGAAAAATTAAAGACTAAACTAAGGAGTATAAGTACAATAGTAGAATTCAGAGACTAAAGATTCAGTGTGCATTGGAGAATTTCAGAACTGAAGGAAACACTTTAAAATAATCTTATAATATATCAGAAATGTTAAACTATTGGCCTAAAAATACACCACTTCTAGTGGAAAGAGGAAGCAGATCTCATAACTGTACTATATCAAGACTTGAAGAGGAGTAGCAGATTGTTATAGATATAGAGTGGGGATAGGTTTTATAAAGCAAAGAAGTATGAGAAAGCACAGAAAGTTGTGAATTTGCAGGGATATCTAAATAAATGAATGGATATACAAAGTGGTGAAGAACAGGAAGTAGTTAAATGATGAAATAATTATGGAAAGATAGGTTAAAAAGTAGATAGAAGAATTTGTTCCCTTGTTAGGGAAGAGGAAGGAAGCAGGACAGCAGCTGAGGTTTAAAGAAGGAATTCAGGAAGTAATAAGTCCCAAACAATGAAGAGTGGAAACTTAGGAGAAAGTCTAATATGAAGACACTAAGAAGAAATGACACAATAATTAGGAAAGAGATAAGGTTAAACCTGTAGATTGCATGCTATCAATCAGAAGAAGAAAAATACTACTGGAATGTCTGTGGCTTCCTTAAGGAATACTCATTTTACACAGCAAGTCAAAATCCAAAAGGAGACTGTCTATGGTATAAATTTAGTACCTAGTTGCTAACTATGAGTTTGACATAATAAATGTGTATTTTAGAATAATCACAATAAATTTCTTTTTAAAACTCAGTTTGGCCAGGTGTGGTGGTGCATGCCAGGAATCCCAGTGACTAGGAAGGCTGAGGCAGGAGGACTGCAAGTCTGAGACCAGACTCTGCAACTTAACAAGGCCCTAAGCAACTTAGTGGGACCCTGTCTCAAAAAATAAACAGGACTAGGGTTGTGGCTCAGTGGTAAAGCACCTCTGTGTTCAATACCCAGGACCAAAAAAAAACCAAAAACAAAACAAAAAAAAAAAAAACCTCAGTCTGGCGAAAGATACCATCCTCCCAACTATGCAAATAAAAAATGATATTTACCTATAACAAGGAATTGCCAACTGACATTCGGGAGGACAAATCTAGCCCATACCTAAGTATTATTTCACCTCACAGATTATAAAAAATAAAAACAAATCTATATTTGCATAAAAAAGCTGAATCTATGGCTTTTTTTTTAAGAATAGGAAAATCTAGATCTGAGAACCCTAGAAGTGGAACTATAGTTAAGACCTGTGATTGCAGAGTGGCTGATCCCTTTGATAGGCCAAGTGCTCTAAATTCACTGTGGTATTCTCCACTACCTATGATCCTCTTCCAGCTTAAGCCAACTTCCTTTATATGACCCACCTTGCTTCTGTACCTATTTGTGATTATGATCTGTATGCCTCCTATGTTCATTAAGTTTTGTTATTTTTATTTACCTTGTCATGAAAATTCCATATAGGATAATATTTAGAATGTTGTGGTTTAAAATTTAAAATATGGCTCTTCTAAAAGAAGATATTAGTCAAAGACTGCAAAATGAAAACATTAGCAGAGTTGATAGAATTCTGAGAATGTCCATTCACATATACTGGTTTTAGAAGATAAGGAAAGAGAAAAATGTGTTTGACGCTCTGAGATGGCCAAAGATTATTTTTTCTGAAAATCAGTAGGGTGTTTCCATTTCTAATCTACTATAATAAGTAATAAAGGTATGTTGGGAAAGTCTGTGAATTTAAACATCTCAGCTTCTTTTTAGATTAAAAAATCTGCTTAAGAGATAAAACTCAAACATAAATGAAAGTTTAAACCACATTCTGAATTTGTGTGTGTGTGTGTGTGTGTGTGTGTGTGTGTGTGTGTTTAGTCAGCTTTATTGAGATTTGCTATTAACTTCCAAGTCTTTGCAGTTTAGTTATATATGACAGTGGATGACTATACAGATTTTAAAGAGAATACTCTTTATTTATACTGTTCATTTATCCATCCAATATTTAATTGACCATCTACTAAGTGAAGAATACTATGCTTTACCATTACAATTTTAGTCATCGACTTGAGAGTCTATTATTCTATTACCAATAACTTTCTAGAGCTTCTATTATCAACTTAAAACACTACTTTCCCCTCCCTTGCCAACCTTGACAATCATTTCTTATCAGTAAGGTTATAGAGGGAGAGAAAAAAAAACACATTTCATATATAGAGAGGGGGAGGGTGGGCAGGGAGGGGAGACTAGACTTTCTGCTAATATAGAAGTAATTCCATTGTCAGAGAATATATGGAATGTTGTATTTCTGCTTCATCTTAATTAGAAATGGCCACACATTTTACAGTTCAATTATACAACATTTAATACAAAGATAATCCTTATATTTTTGAAGTTTTGGAGAATTCTGGAAATAAGATGAAGGAAATACAAATTTGATTAAGAAAAACAATGGTTATTTGACATTAATATCTAGATCTGACTGAGAATTTAGATAATTTTATTCATTCGCAAGCATGTCTTTCTTTTGTCAAAATTAGAATTGAAAAATAAAAATATAACTTTCAAGCATACACAATAAAATAATTATACTGCACATTAATTTTAAAAATGAAAACTTCTTTTCTAACATTACAAAATCTTGGACTTTTTTCAAGACTAAATTCACTTTAATACACTCTGACAGAATGTAATGCTTGACTGCACAAAGCTGTGGCTAGAACTCCTTTTTAAGTACCGTCAACTGTATAATAGGAATGGCCAATACTTAACAGTTGTTAAGAAAAAAATACAAGGCTCAGCAACAAGGAATTTCCCATTTGTCACATTTTAATTAAAGTTAAAAAAAAAACATGGGAATCCATGTAAATAGTTTCTGAGAAATATTTAGTACTGGGTCTAATGAGGCATATTTTTCTGTTTGTTTCACTTATTAAACTGCCGCTTCAAATATTTGTTTATAATAATCTCAAGGAAAATTCACAGAAGCAATATAACATCTGCACAATATATTAGTCAATTAGTTGAGTATATATGCAGTATAACCTAACTTTTTGATGTTATTAACTCCAAACAACAGACATTTAAACCCATATTACTCTAATTAATTGAGTACTGCTTCCAACAATGAGACAGATTTTACTGAAAGAGTGCATACCAACACTGTACTGAATTTCAACTTTGCCCTAGTGACATCAAATTCTAATACAGATAAATTTAACAATTGTGAAAAATTTTGGCTGGTATCCCTCATCCTACACAGACTTTAAAATAACCAATTTCAGTTGCTATCAAGGTAGGAATCAGTAGTTGTATTTTTAATATAGCTACAAAACAATAGGACCCATTAAGAGCTGAACTTTTGACAGCAGTATTCAAGATGATTTATGAGTTTGTATATAATTTGATTATTCTATTAATTCTGCTGATTACTGTTTCAGCTAATAAAGTGAAGGTCACTTCCAAAATAAATCTTCATTACATTTCACAGAAAGTAACTGCCTCCAAGTAGTTGTTTTCTTTAATTAAAAACTAATGTAACAAGAAAGAAGATAGGCTTCAGGGTTACAGCATCTGTTGATACAAGAGAAGGATACTGTGTGGATTCAACTCAACAAAAAGTGTGTCTTCATCAAATACTTTTTCAATTTCAAATTAGAATAACTATTTTATACATATTCATTTATACCAACTTTACAAGATAAGAGTTGGATGATATTAATGGTTTAGAAATTAAAATTAAAAACATAAAGGAAAGCATAACTGAAAATATTCTCCAAATGCATGAACATAAAATGTAAAATCAATTTTTTCATTTCAAAAATTATATATGTGGAATTGTTTATATGAAAAAGAAACCCTAGGTCTTTGCCTTAGCCAGAGTTTTTCCCTAAAGGTGGCAAGAGACCATCTCTGCCCCATAAGATAAATACTGGGCACAAGGCCCTAACAGATTGGAGGGAGATCAGAGGAAAAATGACAAGTGGTCACATTAATATATTATTCTCATTTAATTTATTTTTACACACAGAACATTTTGTGTCCTGGACTAATGCTTTGTTTTATTATTATTTTAAAGTTCCCAAGCCCTTCAGCTTGAGGTCCTATCATCAAAGCTGATGAATCATACAACTACATAAAACCAATAAAGTAGATTAAATATGATGCATATTTTCACATAGAAATAAAAAGAAATCCTCAAACTCAGGAAATCATATTTCAAAAGACAAAAATGTTTGAATATAAGAAATTGCAGATGCACGAAAATGCTACAAATCAGCAGGTGGTAATAATTTCTATACTACCAATAACCTTAGTTGGAGCATTGTCACAAATTGCACTCCTGATTAACTCCTTCAGGCTGCTCTGGGTCACCTTAACCATTCTATACACAAAAAGATCCTATCTTAAGAGTTTTGACACTCTAGTTCCTGCTGCCTAGAAAGTCCTTCCCTTAAATCTTTGAAAGTTCCTGCCTGGCCATCATATTCTGGCCCTGTACACTCAAATGCCACCCTCCTGAGTGTTTATTTGCCCATTACTCCCTTTAAAAAAGAATCCCCCTATCCCTGCCAAAATAACTCCCTGCACTATCATCCTATTTTCTTCATAGAACATTAACTCTTAAATTGTTTTTGTCATATTTCTCTCTGTCCAAGAGCCTTTAACATCTTCCCTAACAAGAGACTTTCCCTCTGTTCAACAGTGTATCCCTAACATCTACAAAAAAAGCTAGGAAAGATTAAATATGTACTTATTATTGAATTCTAATTTTCTTCTGAATTTGTATATGACAAAATGAAAAGCCTGAGTTTATAGTCAGATGCTCTCCTTTTTTGTGTAATAAAACACCAATTGTAGGGGCTGGGATTGTAGCTCAATGGTAGAGCACTTGCCTAGCAAGTGTGAGGCACTGGGTAGGAACCTCAGCACCACATAAAAATAAACAAACAAACAAATAAAGGAATTGTATCCAACTACAACTAAAAAAAAAATCTTTAAAAAATACCAATTGTAGGTCTTTGGGGAGGGGGGGCAAGGCTCTATAACCGTTATCCCTACCTAGCATGCCTCAAGAGAGAGTGTGCTTGCATAAACAAAACTCATATAAATACTACAGATGTCAGCAAGTTCCAAATAATATTATTGGTTATAACCCAAAATGAACTATCCTCACTCTTACTAGGTTCTCTTCTTGACAATACTACATATTTGCAATAGCACAAGTTTAGGGGCTTAATCTATGACCATGGAAGAGACATAATTCAAAAGGGACATAATCAATGTGTAGAAGAAAGTAAGATCTGAACCAATACTAGTCATGAACTGTAAGTTCCTTTTTGTATTTCTTTTACAGATTAAAAAAAAAAAATCTAATGTAGAAAAGATCGATTTTGTTGAAATGTCTAGTTTCTCATTGAATAGTCACAATCAATAATATTCTTTACCTTGTAAAAAGCAGCATTTAAACATATACATCAGTTTTCTATTACTACATTATAGGGAAATGCTTCAATTTTGATGGTGTGATCTTTGAAATCTACTTTGCTATACCCCAATCCTCAATGGAACCTAGGTGGGAGAAGGTAAGAAAGGGACAGTGTATAACCATACTTTTCCATAATTAAAATTCCCCCATAAATGGCCTCTAGTTAATTACCTCTTGAAGTCTTCCTCTTACACAAAATTGAACATTTTATGAAGTTTCCTGTAGAAGGATCAGTTTCTATACGTTTGTAAATACTGAAAAGGCAAAATGTACTTACACCACTAGAAGCCACTGTAGAGGGAAAAAAGCTTTAGAATTTTCAATCTTATATACCAACAAAGTTGATTACAAAATAGTACTACCATATTGGCATTCTTATAGAATTGATGTCATTTTTTGGGGCTGGGGATGTGGCTCAAGTGTTAGTGCGCTCGCCTGGCATGCGTGCGGCCTGGGTTCGATCCTCAGCACCACATACAAACAAAGAAATTGTGTCCACCAAAAATTAAAAATAAATAAATAAATATTTAAAAAAAAAAAGAATTGATGTCATTTTCAAGTATTAGATTGGCGTTGATACTATGTATAAATAAGGCTGGAATAGTAATGATGATATAAAGATGAGAGGTCAAAGTAAAGATGATGAACCTTATGCAAGCCACTTTAAAAACAAAATGAATCAAGGCAATTCTGAAAAAAATAATTATAAATCTTATGGTTTTTCATATCTGTTGTACTATAAAACATTCTTATCAAAAGCCTATATTATTTTTATAAATAAAATGCCTATTTGATAGGAAAGTAAAAATTAACTTGCTTCAAGGCACAAATGAGAAAAACTGCAGCAGCAAAGTTAGGAAAGAAAATAGCAAAAGAGGCTGGGGTTATTGCTCAGCAGTAGAGCACTTGCCTCACACATGTGAGGCACTGGGTTTGATCCTCAGCACCACATAAAAATAAATAAAGATATTGTGTCCATCTTAAAAAAAAGAAATAGCAAAAAGAGTAACCCGAATATTATTCTCACCTAAAATACTCATTGCCAAAAACCATATCTTTTTTATTTCCTTTTGGGAATTAAAACTAAGTAAAAATCCAAAACCACAGGGCTATAGTTTATATATTGTAGTATATTTTTCTTCCACAAAATATCTGAAATTATGTTTTCTCTTTCCTTACAATACAAGAAAACATATATACTGGCTATTAATAAACCAACTTCTATCTAGTAAGATCAATAAAAGCCATCATCCCAGATGACTTACAGATCAATTATAAAATTCATGCTTAACTTAATAATATAGTAGTTCTCAACCTTGATGGTCTAAGAGACAGTGTACCTCAAGCTTACTGAAGAGAAAAACAGTGGCATTTCAATAGAACATATGTAGAGCCCACAGCCTCTCTATCTATGCAAAAGCCTGTAAAAACCCTTGGTATTTCTGTAGGAATGAGTCAATTATGTAAATACATCCAACACATGTATTGGGATAAAAAAGATAGAGAACTACTTGTTCAAATATTCAATTTATATCAAAAAATGATATTCTGCCACACAGAGAACCTCATTAGGCTATAAAGCTTTTCTGTCTATATTTCCTCCTTTTTGCTAGCTTGACTTCTGAAATGTAAAATGCTTTTTAAAAAATATTTATTTTTTAGTTATAGGTGGACACAATGTCTTTATTTTACTTTACGTGGTGCTGAGGATCAAACCCAGTGCCACACACATGCTAGATGAGAGCTCTACTTCTGAGCCACAACCCCAGCCCTGTAAGATGCTTTACAATTTTTTTTTTTTTTAGTTGTCAATGAACCTTTGTTTTATTTATTTATATGTGGTGCTGAGAATGAAACCCAGGGACTCACACATGCTAGGCAAGCACTCTGCCACTGAGCCACAACCTCAGCCCCATAAGATGATTTTTACTTGCCATTTGAACAAACACTATCTGTTCCAAACTGGCATTACATAATAAAACTCATGTAAATTTGCAACTTAGTTTTGTACCACTAGAGAATATATCCCTACTTAGAGTACCCATGGTTCCTTTGATAACTTCCAGGGGGAACAAACTGCATAAAAGCTCAAATTTAATATATAAACTGACAGATTAATATCTGTTTATCTCACTGGTTATGGGTATTTTGAAATATTTTCTGAATGCAATGGTCAGGCCAATTTTATTAGCACATTTTATTAGTACAAATATTTAAGACCATCTCCATAAAGAAAGACTAAGTTGAATATCAGAAACACTGGGTTTGTTTAATTGGCTGTAAATATCAATAAGCATTAGTGCATCTACTGAAGCCTCAAAAATACAGTTCCAAAGTATACATGTCTGAGAAAAATTATTTTCTATCCCAGTAATTATTCAGACATAAATATTTCTGTTCTATATGTTTTGATATCTTAAGATCTTTATTTTAAAGAAGATATGCATTAGAGATAAGTAATGCATTCATTCGCACTTTGGCCAAAATATTTAAAATAAGGAAGTCACTATCAAATGTTTCTGATTTTTTACACTTCATTTATCTGTAACTAAAGGACTGCCTTAGTTTGCTGGTTTTATTTCAAGCATTAAAGCATTAATGTTCAAATAGACATTAAGTAGTGGTTTTATTGCTACTTCCAGAGTACAAAGAAAACTAATACTTGTTTTCATTTGTATCTGTTTGGGAACAAAGTATATCCTCACACTACTACAATGAAGGAAAAATAGTGAAGACTAACCTCACAAAAAAGAATAGGCAAGAAAGTTAATTCCAGCCATGTAGTAGGTGTTACTATAGATTTGAGAGCAGCGGTTCTGATCTTTGTATATCTACCTCTGTCATAGGACCACTATAGCCTGACAGGTTAAGTGTTGGTTTTGAAAACATCACAGAAGGTAGCCACACTCTAATAAGAAGTTTGGCCCTCAATTCATTTAGTTAATTCTATCATACCTAAGAATCTGAATTCACACATTTACAAGTTCACACAGTTACCAAATGATTTTAATTAACAATGATTCATACAGTGTGTACTCAGTGCCAGGTAATGTTCTAAGAACTTCGCAAATATTAATTCCCTTAATCTCCATAACAACCCTATGAACTGAGTAGTTAAAACATAAAGTTAGGATCAACATCAATAATTCACTAAATAAATGTGATAACTCTACTATTCAAAAGAGGTTATTTGAGAGTTAATTTCCTCTTAAATGCACCAAAAAATTGTGGGTCTATGTGTAAGGGACCACAATTTAAAACTAAGGATTTAGAGAAGAATATTTTCAGATTTTAGTAGTGCCAAGAGATAATTAAAAAAAAAAAAAAAAAAGAAAGAAAGAAAGAAAGAAAAAAACAGCTGCACTAAGAGTTAAATTTTTTTTAAAAAAATCCAGCTGGGAATGCAACAAGTTTGAAAGATAGGGCTATTTACAAAGATATGTGCACATGTGTGGTAAAATATAATTTATATGAAATAACCAAAAGGAATCAGTCTAAGTACATATCATAAAATACATGTTTATAATGTTCAAGTATTGCCACACATACATTCATTAACTAAAGATTACAGGGGTCACTTTAAAAAAATAGTTGAAATTAGTTTGGTTTCTTGAGTTGGTATAAAAAGATAATGTGCTTTCCTGCTCATGTTGTTCATTTGTTTAGTAAGCTGATTAGATACAGAGTACAAAGTCAAAGCATTTAAACAGTGAGGAATTCCAAATTAGTGAGATTAAAATTGAATTTTTATCGTAGAAGGATGCTACTTGGTAAAACTTTAATCCTATTTCATTATATTAGACAAATGCAAGTCTACTGCCTAATTTATAGAGAAGGGAGAGGACATGGCATGAAAGAGTAGATAACTAGGGAAAAGGAATGGTTAAAAGCTACATGAATTAGTTTAGTCCTGACAGAATTCCCTTTAATAATTTATTCCGTATTATATAAAATAATACTACAATTTCTCTCTTATGGTATTTACTCTTACCCCATGACTATTTCTAATTCAATTTAAATAATTTCATTAAGCATACAGTATTTGATAGCCAATGTTCTAAGTTATTAGCTGTGTATGAGTAAACTATATGGAATTTAATAGTAAGAAAAACTTATGAGGTGCCCATTTTGTAGACAGTTATGTATTAGGAGTAACAGGAGAGACAAGGTGACTACATTTTATATAGCAAGCGTATGCATCGATGGACAAATTACCATGCAAATTAATTACATAATTAGATTTTAATGCAAGATCAAGTTAATACAAACTGAATGAATAGCCTATAATATATATGTTAATCTTTCATAAATCACCAAAACACTCATTCTAAATACCATGACTGTGAAATCATGTAACTTTTATATAATAATACTCGACCCTGGTGTTGGACACTTTCCTTACTTCACTACATTTGAGTCCTAAAGTATCCCAGGGTGGGAGTAAGATTAAATGATTACCCTTTCCATAATAAAGATAAGACCACTGAGACTGTAATAATTTAAGTAACATATTCAAGTCCATGCAAATAATAACATAAAAGCCAGAATTAGAGTGTAATTCTGAGACTGCTACTTTTTGAACACAAAAACACCTTCTAATTTTATGAAGACTTAGTTGTCTTTCCTTTCTAAAACAGAAAGCAAACTGAGGAGGAATTACAAATAAATAGCTTTGTTAAAATTATATGAATTGAGAATAAAAACAAATTTAAATAGGGGAACAGTAAAGAACACATGGAAATCCAGCTCTCTAACACACACACAAACTGCTGGCAAGTAAAGCATGGAATCTTTGTATCTGCCGTCTTTATTTATTTATTTAAATAAAAATTTGTTTTTTCTTTGTGATTTTTAATGACAATATTCAATTTAGCTTAAAAATAAACACATTCCAAATATTATTTCTATCACAACTGCACAAAAATATATTGGTTCCAAAGATACTTGGCAAAAATTGTTTTGAATGATCTATAAAATGTTAATCTGTGCAATAGTATAATATAACCTTTCAGGTTAATTAAACTTAAATTTCAGCCCCCAAACACTGGCATTATTTCAATTATCAGCCTTGCTCCATAAGGAGCCAGCTACCTTCCATTCTGACAAAAAATTTTATAACTATTTTAAGATCTGGAGTTGTATACATACATAATATGGTAGGAAAACTGGAGTAGGGGAGTTTACCTACCTATTAAAATATCCCAGTATCTGAATTAGCAATGAAGAGGGCTGCTGCTAAATTTAAAACTGCAACTCTATAATTTGTGCAGCCAGTGTAATTCTCATATACTTCTAAGAGTCACAATAAATCCTCAACACCATACACTTAAATGTAAGTTTTAATAAGAGGTTATTCCCAAATTAAAAGTCTTTTCCTGTCAAAACCTGAATAATAATGCAGGCAAGGACACAAAAGCATTCCACTGCTTTATTAACGACAATGCTCACTGATCTGTGAATAACCTGGAAAAAATTGAAGATTATTGAGTTACTTTACCAATCTATCCATCCATCACCACAGAACAGGTTTCAAAATGATGGATTGTCTCACCACCCTGCTGTTTATCCCACGCAACACTCTCTCCTCAAGGGAAAACAAACAAATGATCATACAAACATAATCATGCTTACCCTCTATATTTTATGTATCATCTCTATGCCAATATAAACTATTAACTAGAGAGAAGTCTGCCTTTAAAATCATATACAAATGATTCAAAAAATGAGGTATGCTGCTGTCCTTACTTTACATTCCAGAATTCTACAGTTCATACAAATTGTATTCAAATAACAGCCCTCAGAGCTTTAGGAACACAAGTTTTTCATTAATCAAATTCACATTGCTCTTCTAATTTAATAAGTACAGTTTTCAATTGAGATATTATATCTTAATGCTTCCCATTTTTTTTTTTCTGTTCTGGGAGTGTGGGTAGTGGGGGTCATAGAGCTCTAGAGCTACTGAAGTTATGAACCCCATAAAAATGTAACACAACATTTGGCATGCAATTTCAAGGCATTTACCTCCAAATTCCTGAAATCCTAGTGACTGATTATAGACACTGGATAACAAGTTAAGAACCGTGAATTTGAAGAACTCTTCTTACTATACCGAGCTTTCTACTGCTGTTTTATTTTAAGCTAAGATGTATTTGTTAAATGACGGCTATAAGGTGGAACTGGTGTCAGACTTCTATAATCCCAGCAATTTGGGAGGCTGAGTCAGGAAGATCCTAAATTCAAGAAAATCCTGGACAACATAGTGAGACCCTGTCTCAAAATAAGAAAACAAAAAGGGCTAGGGATTGAGCTCAGTGAGAGCGTGTCCCTGGGTTCAATACCCAGTACCTCAAAAATTTGTTCATAGATCTCCTTATGTTATATTTGATGGTGGTCAAATATTTAAAAAAGAGGATTATAATTATGTGCATATACATGTGTACACATAAGATTTGTGTTGAAAAAAGTAGAAGAAAATATACTAAAATGTTCAACCTGGTATTGTTAATAAGTAATGGAATTTAAGTTAATTCTTATAATAACAAATTATTTTCTAAAAGTGCTGCATAAATAAAAGTGCTGCATGTGAAATTATGTCTTTCATAATAAAGGCAATTTTAATTATAAATGTTGAACCAATAGAAGAAAACGGTTAAATTATGGTATATACAAGTATATATATGTCTATATGCTAGATTGTTTGGCCATTTATAGTTTTAAAGTATGTTTAAGTACACACATGTATTCATAGATGTCATATATATGAAAAGGTGGGAAGATATGACAAAGCAACTTAACAACAATTAACACTAGAAGTAAAATTCAAGTTTGGGGAATGAGGCTTGTATTTCAATATAAAACTGGTGGGGAGTATTTTTTTCTTGGTATTTTATTTTTAACCTGAAGTACTAACATAATGTTACTCAGTAATGTGCTTTTTAGTGACTACTTAGCATCTGCTACATACCAAGGACTTTGCTAAATGACCTTCATGAATTATTCCACTGACTCAAATGCTAAGGTATTTTAGACTGCTCAGACCCGTAAATAATTTTTAGATTGCTCCAGATTACAGAATCAAAAATTGAGTAAAATATCATAAAAAAGGACTGCAAGAAACTTTTATTCTCTCCGACTTTCAACATTTAACTTGTTCAGGAGCTTTTGTTAAGGAGAAAAATGACCCATGTTTGTTATACTATTATGGAAACTACAAGGATCTGATATAGCAAGTTGGACTAAACCAATATTTCTTAAGCAGGAATGGTTTTGCCTCAACAGGACATCTAGCAGTGTCTGGAGATATCTTTGTCACAAGTAGGTGGGTGAAGGTAGTGGCATGTGGTGAGTAAAGGCCAATGATACTAAACATTCTTAAAGCACAAGACAGCCCTTCTCCAAACACAAAAAAGAATCCTGCCAAAACTGTCAATAACAAGATTAGGAATCTCTAGCATAAACCAAGGTGGTGGTGCAAGCCTGTAATCCTTGTGACTAGGGAGGCTAAGGCAGAAAGACCGCAAGTTCAAGGAAAGCCTGGAAAACTTAGTGAGAACCTGTCTCAAAACAATTAATGATGATGATGATGATGATGATAATAATAGGACTGGGGATGTAGTTCTGTGTGCTTAACCCTTGATAGTATTTCCAAAAACAAAAACCAGACACACACATAAACACACACAAACACAAAAGAAAACAACCTCTAAAACAACTGTGTACCTCACATAAATACACTATGCTAAATGACAGGTAGAGACAAATCACTGGTGGCTATTGGCTCAGAGTAGAGCCCGAACTGTTGGTTCTTTTCTGAAAAATGGATGGGTTACCAGCAAAATGGTATTCCTATAGCTTCACCAAGGTGTAGCTATCCACTTAGATTGAATTAACTTCATGTTATCTCCTTGGGGGCTTAAAAATCATTGCTGAAATACTGGTGACATTCATACCATTGTTACATGGTTTTGAACCTGATAAAGTATTCTTATTCTCTCCATGTTTCTTTCCTCAACTAAATTTAACACTTCATGACAATGACGTCAAACTCTGACATATTCTTTTCACACACACACACACAAACACACACACACACACACACACACACACACAAAACTTAGAAACAATTTAGGCATAAAATAGATGCCTTTAAAATTATCTGTTGAATTAAATGCAAAGAAATGAAAAAAAAAATCACATTGACAACAAATGACACAGATACTTCTGTGTAAGTTTTTGGTCATTTTAATTTAATCAAATCTGGTTTGTTTGTTTTTTCTTGTTAATTAGGATTGGACTTAGAACAATTCCCCTGGTTGCTTTCTCTATAGCAGTGTTCCTTAGATCAGAAACACCTGGGCACTTGTTAGAAATGCAAATTTTTATGCCTCACTCCAGATTTACAAGTGCAGAATTCTGGGGAGAGAGCTCAGTAATATATGTGTTAATTTCTGACACCCATGAATGTTTGAGACATACTGCTCTACTATTTCTTTACCATGAAATTTTTAGTTACACATAATCAACATGCTACTCATGGATTTACCCACTAAATACTTAGTATATGATTAATTTATACTACATATTGCACTGAGACATTCCTGTATAATATCCTATTATTGTTTTTTTGATTATATTTTCATGCAAAAAAGAAAAAAAAACATTCAACTGATGAAACCAGGGCCATAAAATTTGCCAGTTAGGTTTTTAAACAGAGTATTCTGGAATAAAGTCACATATTATCTTTGGATACAAAGAGTTTCAAGGGTGAATACACAGCCTATAAAGCCTAAACTACTTACTATCTGACACTTTATGGAAAAAAAAATCTTGACCCCTAAATTAGATAATCTAGCTGTCTTTAACTCAGTCTCATATTGCTCTGGTGACATTCTATAAAAGCAGTAACAGTGACAATTGAAATAAATACAGTAACACAAATAATACTAATAACAGCTAACACTTAGTGTTAGAAGACAAGCACTATTGCAGACTCTTTTGAAATATAAATTCATTTTAATCCTCACAACCAATGAGACAGGTATTATACTTATCCTCGTGAAAAATGGGAAGCACAGAGAGGTTAAATAACTTGCCCAAGGATACATAGCCAATAAACAAGAGATCCATAATTTGACCCTATTGGTCTGGCTCTAAAGTATATTCTTATTCATTAGAGTATATTTATTACTTTTCCTCCCCATGACTAGGGCATATAGATATCTACTTGCATACTATTTGAAGAGGTGCCTACAAATTATAGTTTCAATAGCAACAGTTCCCAAGTTTGGCCTATATTCTACACTCATCCTAGGACTTCGACCCCAAAACCACTCTTGTATTCATTACTTCAGAGCTCTCCTTTTTATAACCTCTTAAGGAGTAGATTTTTCTTAAATAATGAAAATTCAAATAATAACTCTCAATTGATGTTTTTAAGTCATGGATGCCTGTGAAAATATGGACTCCTTTTATAAAGTCATATATAACATTTTACATAGAAATTCCAGGGACCAGTGGACCCTATATTAAAAGACTTTGGCATATTTCAATGGAACTCTCAGCTGCAGTGATACAAAACAACAGTGCTGAGATTCAATAATCAAGCTTTAACAACACTCATGTTTGGACTATCTGAATCTACCAATTAGATAAGGTTCAGTTTCTACATCTACTTTCAGTTATATCATGTGGTTCTATGACACTGTGGGAGGAAACCAATGGAATCAAAGTCAAGAAACAGATCAATATACATTAATCTTCATAGTCTATAAAATCTAACTGCTCATGGGCTTATTGATGCTTATTAAATTAAAAAATTCAAGGTATAGTGGTAGGAAGACTGATATGTTCATGGTCTGTTTTTCTTTTCACTCTTATTAACTATATAAAATGTGGACAGTTAAAGGAATTTCATTATTCATCTAAACTGGTATTTCCTATCAAGCACAGAATTTGAACACGTTGATCAAACATGGTAGGAATAGGCCTTATTCTTTCCAATTTTTCTAAAGAGTAAATATGTATCACTGTTAAGAAATCATAGCAAATTAAATTCTTAAAACCTGGCATATCATAAATAAAACAAAATACAGATTAATAATATTTTGTCAATTATCTCCATTAATTTTTTCAGAAAAAAAGTTTTAAAAACATTAATAGGTGAGTTATAAAATATGTGTATCAAGAAATTTGATTTCTATCCTCAGTCTCCTTTATTTTTTTTTTTGACTTCTTCATTTGTAAAGTTAGACAACCAGTGAAAAAAACACAAAGGGGTTCTTCCAACTTATTTTATTTGTATTACTACCAGAATAGTAGGTTGATTTTTGCAAGAAAAGAGATTAAGGAGAATGCTTCTGGGGGGGAAAAAAAGAAATCTAACTCCAACTTGTTGATGTAGATGGACAAAGACATTGGGATAGATACCAAGAACCCATCAATTTTTCTTTCCAACTCCACATACAATTAAACACATAAACTTTAACTTTTTTCAACAAGGTAATAAACCTCCCTTGATTTTCTAATAGGTTGATTCAGGTTAATGAAAGTCTCTTAGGTTTCTGAAAATTCCCTGAAGGACAAAAAATACTGGATATCATAAAATAATCAGATTACTTTGGTCCAAAGATGTTTTCTATACTGTTTTCTCCAAAAGAGACTGCCAAACATTCAGTAAAATATATTGGTTTTCTGATACTGGGCTTTGGACTGAAGAAGGTGGTTTTAAAAAGCAGAGGAAAAGGACACGATATAAAATATCTTAATCTATATTTAAAAAAACACAAATCCCATCATTATAACTAAATCATAGTAGCATCTATGTATCCCCGTTTGGGCATAGCTCCTTCTGTCATCACTGATGAAATACATCAAATGGAAGATTCCTTGCTTATTCCTTCCATGCTGTTCTTATAATCTTGAATAAGCTATATTAAAGACACATAAATCCATTTATGTATTTTGGACTTTTAATATTTCTTTTTTCTCTTTTGAGAAGCTTGAATTAGAGATTAGCTTGTGTTCCACAACTTCCTGAGATATTGGGAAATTTTCTTTAGGTACTATTTGGAAACTATTTACTTTTCCATATATATTAAACAGTGAAACGTAGTTTAAGCCCAACCACTTGGTAAAAGGTATTTGGTGGTGATTACTTGTGTGTGCATGTGGATATAAAATTTATGCTACATGCTAAAATTCTCATCTTTCATTTTTTAATAATCTTACCACATTAAGAAAAATAACAGATCAAATCTAGGCCATGAAAGAATGAAAGATTGAATTTCACTGTTAATAGTGGAGTGAGCTTTTTTTTTTTTTAACAAAAGTAACAACCTCTGAGCAGTCTAGGTCTACTTATTAAAAACAAAACAAACAAACAAAACATGTAAAGTTTATTTGCTTCCACTACTACTACTCCATTTTTCACATTATAAAAACACAACACAATATATAAAATGTATTCTGAACTAAGTTAGCTCTAAAGGGCACTATGTTGTCAACCACAGAGATAACAGAAATAAATTAATCAGGTCAGGGCTCAAAAAGGACTTCTATTTGGAAGAGAATTTAAAATCCTATATATTACATACATATCCTGTCCAGTAGGCCAGAAAAAATATTAACTAGCTAATGTATACTAAGGGAAGTTCTAAGGATTGCTAGACTAGAAAAATATACAGATTTTGATGACTTTTCTTCCAGTATGGTCCTATTTATATATGCTGACATAATAATGGGTACTAGGTAATGCAATAAATAAGCTTCATTTTCTTTGCTTAAAAAAAAAATACCTATTTAAAATAATAAAAGCCTCAAAAGGTGTTTATTCATGAAAGTTATCGCTAGTAGTTAAAATGTTATACTGCTTAAGCAGAATTCATTTAGAATGCAAGGATATGACTTACAAATGTCTTTGAATCCTTCACATAAATATGCATGCATCCCATTTATAACAGTAGCCTTGATGAGAACACACTGTAACTGGCTGTGAGAAATGCTTAAGAAGCTTATATTAAAACAGAATACAGAATGATGGTTAGAAATCATAAAACAGGTGACACTTATTCTGATAACCTGGTGATAAAAAGTGTAGCCTATGATGTATAGATAATGGTAGTGTTACCACTTCAGGATATAAACAGCAATATTTATATGGAATTATAAAGCATTATGTAGAGAACCCAATATAAAATTAAAAGTTAATATCCTTAGGCCAAATAAATGCACATAATTCACATATAGTCTTATATGTATAATATGTAGAAAGAAATCAGTGTTTCCTTAGTTAAATAAGAAATACTTAAAAGTTTAACATAATACTTCAAACCTAACAGAAAAAGTCTTTTTTCCCCCACTATATACACATTTAATTACATTGTTCCTTAAAAGTATACTTAAAATGGATAAGATGAAGTCTAATTTTTATAACAACCTTTAATTCTGAACCACATGTACAATACTGACCCAGGTGCTACAAAGCATTAAAAGATGGGAGTTCTGATAAAATAGCAGTCTTAGGAATGCTAAAACCATCTTTGGGGAAAAATGGTCTTTGTCTAGCATCTCATTCTGAAATTTTATAACAGCATACGATAAATGAAACATTTAAATGTCTTTTCTCTTACATAAACAAATCCCAAATACATATTTATAAACTGTTTGAATAGGAAAGAAATACAGGGATTTAATGAAAAAAGAGGAATGAGATTAAATACAGTTTAAGTATACCTTTTCTCAAATGCTTGGGAATATAAGTTTTTCAGATTTTAGATTTTTTTCCTATTATTAAATATTTGCAAAATATAATATCTTAGGGATGAGACCCAAATTTAAACACAAAACTCCATGAGCCTATATACACAGCCCAAATATAATTTTATACAATATTTTTAATGCATCTGTATTTTGCAATTTGCTAAATGAATTCAGGTGTGGAACTTTCCACTTGTGGCATCATGAAGATGCTCAAAAAGTTTCAGATTCTGGCACATTTATGATTTCAAAATTTTAGATTAAGGATGCTTAACCTGTATCTATTTTCATAAAGTACTACTAAGAAAGCTACTGAGCTTCAGGTGAATTCCCAGTGATCTTTTAATTCTGTCCCTGTTCCTTACCAGTAAGTTCTGTAAGAGTAGCACATGGCAACATGAGAGAAAACAGTGTAGTTTCTTTGAGTCAGGCAATGACACAGGAAGAGGGACAGAGTGATTAAGAAAACCACAGAACTTTCTTCTTAGTTTCAACTGATAGAAGGACCTCTGGTCCTGGGGGACATGACACACTCTCCTCATCCCTACTTTGACCTGAAATAGGAGGAGGACAAGTTTGTTTGGAAATACACAGAACACAGTCTGAAATTCGTTACTGTGCAATTTACACAACACTCACTTCCATTCGTAAGATGACATATTTAGGAAACATAAATTTGAGAACACCTACTTCCAGGGGTATGATAGAATGGCTACTGTGATGGGACCTCCTGTTAATACCAAAAAAACTAGGTAATGCATGAACATAATTTTCATTGCACCGATGAGAACGAAGGAAAAGAGACACCATGGTAAACACCCCATCACCAAATATATCCATACATGTGTTATACAAACAATAAACTGAAATCAAAGTTTTGAGCAATAAAAGACTACAATAAAAATTAAATAAAAAAAAAAAAACCCTTGGGCCAGGATAACTAGATGCCATCTGTATTATTAAAGGAGAACCCCCTGAAAAGAACAAAATGCTCCCATGTTTATAGGGCTTTGGGAATGAGCAGACACAAACAATTCCAGAAGAAAAGCATTCTTAATTTGAGATTCAATTAAAGTGAATCAGATATAAATTCTCAAGCAATGCGGAAGGAAACAAAACACTAAGGTGAATCAGTAGTAATAAAAAATGGCAGTATCAGACCATTATTAATATTTATTAGAATTAACAGAAAGAATGTAAAATATTTATAATATGAATGATTTAAAGCAGAAAGATTCAAAAAATGAACATATAAAAGGAACTATCAAAAATTATACAGAAGAGCTGGGAGTATAGCTCAGTAGTAGGGCATTTGGATAGCATGCACAGGGCCCTGGGTTAAATCCCAAGCACTGCAAAAAAAAAAAAAGAGAGAGAGAGAAAGAAAGGAAAGGAAAATTGAGGAGCAGAATTCCTAAAATGAAAGACAAAAATAGGAAATCAAAGCATGAATGGATCAAAGTGCAGATTAATCACAGGTGAAAATAATTAATAAACTGGAACTCAGATCTTAATAAAGAACCAAGAATGCAACCAGAAGACAAGGAGATAGGAAATATGAAAGAGTAGAAGATTTGGAAAAGAGAATGCTAAATTTTAAACATTTATTTGGATTCCAAAAGGTGAGAGGGAAGACAATGCAAAAAATACTTGTAAATATATTTGTTGACAATTTTCCACAATGGAATTTTCCATAAATTCACAGATAGAGGAAATACAATTGATTTAGTTGACCCATATGGAGCTTATGTCAAAAATGGTTGAATATTGTTAACTTAAAATGGTTACACCTGTATTAAGCTAGATAAATAAGAAGAAACCAACATCTAAGACTCAGTGTAGTAAAAATGCAGAAGACCAAAGATAAACTATCTTAAAAACAGCCCAAAAGGAAAAGAGATATCACTTATAAAGAAATGACAAATCAGGCTGACTTCCAATTTTTTCAACAGAAAAAAAATCAATGGAATAAAATCTTTAAAATATTGAAAAGATCTGCCATCTTAGACCTGTTTACCTAGTAAAATTTCACTCAAGACAAAATGAAGAGATTTTCTACTTATAGTTCTTTTTCTCCACTTTTTATTGGTGCATTAGTTATACATAATGATGGGATTTGTTACATATTTGCACATGCACACAATATAATTTGGCCAATAACTCTAGCCAGTTATTGGTTAATTGGTGCTTTATATATACACATGAAAGTGAAATTTACTGTGATAAAGTCATATCTGTAAATAGCATAGATGGAAGAGCAGTGAGTAGAGGAAGAGGAATCGGGGAAGGAGGAGGGGAGGGAAAGTGAAAGTATTGGGGATTGAAATGGAACAAATTACATTATAAGACATGTATGACTACGTCAAAATGAACCCCACTATTATTTTTAATTAATGTACTAATAAAAACATTTTGAAGTTATTTTCATATATATAAAACTAAAGAATTTACTACAAACAGATGTAAACTAAAGGAGCTTTTAAAATTCTACATTTCAGAAAGAAGAAACAGACTCTTGTTAGCAGCATTCATCCTGCTCAGTAAAAGAGAGAGACTGTCAGATAGGCAGTATAGGAATAAAAATCAAGACTATGCCAACAAGAGCCCTAAATATAGATTCCAAAAACTTGGAAATTAAAAGGATGGAGAAAGTTATAAGCGTCAAATATGAAAAGTTGGAATAATCATATGAATATCCAACAAAGTGGATTTAAAGGGGAAAAAAAGCATTATAGGGGTTGGGGGGAGAAGGACATTGATTATGTAAATATTAAATTCATCTGGAATGTTAAAAAATATAAATTTCTACTAATATTAATAAA
Organism: Callospermophilus lateralis; assembly: GCF_048772815.1. NCBI lineage: Eukaryota > Metazoa > Chordata > Mammalia > Rodentia > Sciuridae > Callospermophilus > Callospermophilus lateralis. The sequence goes on from NC_135325.1 coordinate 65,473,999, forward strand.
TAACCCCAAAATAAAGATAAACTACATATTGACAGAATTATAGGGAGAAATAGACAAATCTAGGATCATAATGAGAAATGTGAAATATTTAAAACATATTTCTCTACAAATGATAAAGCAAAGAAAATATTCAATTAAAATAAAGTTTGAAAATTACAACTTGAAGCTTGATTTAGCCCCTGATACCAATAATTAGAGAATCATGTACCTACCAACAACTAAATAAAAATATTCTTAAGAACATATGAAAAAAATTGTAAAAATTAATGATATTGTAAGCCATAAAATAAATGCCAACAAAGCTCCAGGATTAAGTAGCATAAATGCCATAATGTAATTAAATTCAATGCTAACGGCAGAAGAATTAACCAAATTATTCTTAATAACTCATGGATCAATGAAGAAATTATAACAGAAATAAAAACTCTTGGAATAGCCAGGCACAGGAACTTGGGAGGCTGAGGTAGGAGGGTCACAAGTTGGAGACCAGCCTCAGCAACTAAGCAAGACCCTGTCTCAAAATAAAAAATAAAAAGGGATGGGGATGTGGCTCAGTGGTAAAATGTCCCTAGGTTCAATCCTGAGAACAACAACAACAAAAAAAAAATCACTTAGAATAAAATTTAATGAAAATACTACAAACATGTAGAGTTATAGAAGTTCTTATATACTACTAGTAGAATGTAACAGGCATAACTCTCTAGAAAAACAACTGGGGTCAATGTTGTAAAATGCTAAGCATTCACATATTCCATAACTCAGGAATTCTTCTCCTACATATGTATCCTAGAGAAACTCTTGAACACACATATCCTGAATCAATATATAAGGAAGCTAACAACAAAAAATGAAAACATCCTGTGTCCACTGACAGAAAAATGCAAACAGATGAAGGTACATTCACAATGAAATATAAGAGCACAATTAAAAAAACATGATTATAGAAAAGTATGAAGCTTTGAAATATAACACTAGGTACAAAAATATTCAGAATTTTTAAAGCTCAAAAAACACAAAATAGTCCAAGGCTGGGGTTGTAGCTCAGTGGTTGAGCACTTGCCTGGCATGCATGAGGCACTGGGTTCGATCCTCGGCACCACATAAAAATATAAAATAAAGATATTGTGTCCATCTACAACTAAAAAAATAAAAATAAAAAAATAGTCCAAATGGCCTGTTATTATTGAGATGGATAGGTAAGCAAGTAAATAGATTACAAAAAAGCAGAACAATGTATGTGTTTGCATCTTATAAATCTTGAATAAATCTCATTTTGTTGTAATTTTTATGTCATTCATGCATCACTTTTAGAAGAGACCAGAAAATCAATGGCAAACTTACCTGCAGAAACACTGAGGAAGTTCTCCTTGGCCATATAAAGGAAACAAAAATGGAGTGTTGCCATACCGCCCAAGGCAGTGAAGAAAGTTTTTGGTAGCTTTGAGACCATCAATGGTACTGCTAGTTGTCTCTGATGTCATTGCAATTGAATGCAGGACAAAATATTGGAGGTTTGGGGTTAATTTTTGAGTTTTTAAATACTCAGAAAATGTAATGTCTTCATAAGCTATGAAAAGAAAGATAAAAATTTATCAATTGAAATCAGAACTAAATTTCTATTTAAAATCATCCCACACAAATGTGATCAAGTGTGTTCAAAATGTTGTATTGTTTCTGAAGTCTTTAAAACACACTTGAATTCAGAAACAAAACAACATTTTGGACTGTGACTGTTGATCTGAAGAAAAAAAAGGAACACTCTTACTGTCCTAATTGGACTGAAAGTAAAATCTCTGTTTAGTGTTTTATGGATTTAAAAAAATCAGAAAATCAGTAAGTAACACAATGGGTTGCCATTATTGGCAATATTCTTGCCTTATTAACACTTCAACTGCACAACAATGCCAATAAATACAGTTGAAAATATTGAATATGACAAAATGTAAATCTATTGATCAAAATAACAGAGTAATATGAAACTTTTGTTAAATAATGAACTATGACAAAAAAGCAACAGAACTAATTTCCATGTGGCTACCTATAATCAGTTATACTTTCATACAATCATGTATACAAACATAAGGAATGCCTAAAAAATACTTCTTTAAATTAAGAGCAGAAAACATTGTAATTGGACAATTAATGGTAGCAAATGCAATCCCATGACCAAAGACAAACTCTTTATGGAAATAATTTAAATAAATAAAAAATATAAAAATGTACTGAAAGGATGTAATTTTACATAACCACCGAGGAGAAAAATCTGGCTGTACTGAGTGGACATTTCTGAAATGTTCAAAATATCTGTACATATGTTTACTAGCAATTTGAAATGGCTAGTGATACTATGGAACTGAATTTTAAATTTTATCTAATTTTAAATAGATAATGTAAATAATGGCCCACTTATTTGATACTGCATAAATGAAATGCATTTTAAAACAATAAGTACAGTAATAAGTAGCAGTAATAAGTAACAATAATAAGATGTTCACCTAGTATATTAAAAAGCTTAAAGTGAAAAACATGATTGAATGAAAAAATAATACCTTTATATTCATCAGGATGTTCCTCATATTCCATACAAAAGGTAAGAAATTTCATTAGCATTCGCTTTTCTACCATAGTAAGTTGTTTGCTATTAAAGACATCAGCTCTGGAACAAGGGACCTGAAAAAATTATGATTTTTAAGCTAATGATAAAAATATTCCAAATTACACTTCTTCCTCTTTAAGTATAACATGATGATTATTTCCATTTAACTATAGCTGTTTCATGTTACCTTACATCAATTCTAACAGCATCTCTGTTAACTTCAGAGCTATTTAACTTGTGACCTTTCTTACTTAATTCTGCAAACCCACTCTTTATGCCACTGAAGTCCAATGGCAAATCACCCTTAATGGGGAACAAATGACAGTTCAAATCTACCAGTACTGCCTAAAACGAATACTTTCTCAACACCAAAATCAAGCTGCAGAATAACTCATCAAAAACTAACACTAGAAAAAAAAACTAACCCAAGAAAATTTAATTAAACAAATTTTGCCATTTACATTTGTAAACCCTGATGCAAGAGGAATTTACTCCCTTACCAGGAAAGATGGCAATCTTACTTGCTTATCCTTCCAAAATGAACGATAATAACTTAAGCACAAATTCAGATACAATACTTGATCGTCATAGTACCTGTTCCACTCTTCCTTCTCGAAAAGCAAGAATCCTGGTGATATTTTTAAACTCTGCATATCGACTAACATTAGATTTGATTAGAAGATCAATTAGCATTCCCCGAGAATACAGGAGCTGTACAAAGAAAATATTTTATAGTATAAAAGGCAAAATGATGAAAACATAATAAACACTAAATATACATAATTGTATTAGTTTTTAGATTTACAGCAAGTCTATAAATATCAATTATAACATAACACAATGTACTACTGTTTCAAAATTCATTATCTGAAATCCACCCCCCAAAAAAACCCTGTACAATCCAAAAGTATTTTCATAATTCATCTGGCAGTAAAACCTGACCCAAATTGATATAAGGCTCTTCTGTCTCTGTCACAATATATTTTAATATGTATACATATCAGTGTAGAAATGTTAATGTGTTTAGTTAGAGTATTTTATATCTAAGAATGTTACATAATACACAGCATATCAGCATATGCATTGTATTGCTTTCTAAAATATATGTTGTTTTAATATTTTTTCGTTGTTCATGGACCTTTATTTTATATGCAGTGCTGAGAATCAAATCCAGTGCCTCGCACTGGTCAGGCAAGAGCTCTACTACTGAGCCGAAGCCCCAGCCCTAATATATATGCTTATATATATTTTACATATAATATATAATTATATATTCCCTGTGAATATGTGTGTCTGTATAAATCTGAATTACAGAAAATACCAGAAAACAAGGGTTTTGGATAAAGGACTAGACTAGACTACCTATATAATGCCATGTGGTTACACGAAGATATGAGCTAGGTGTTACTCCCTAAAAAGAAAAGAAAGAAAAAGATTTGTGATGCATTCCGCATTCTGAAAGTGTCAAATTATAAAGTCCCTTTGTAATTCCAGCAGTCTAGATGAAATACATGTTCCTCAAGAAGTGAGGATTGTTATTGCCAACATGTATGTGATGGACTGACTTAATATTTCAATCTTTCAACATGTTTTATAACTAATATCAAAGAGACAAAAACATTATTATCCAGCATATTTTAGATTTAGCCATATGGTTAAATGCAAGAAATCTGCCTACTTCCTCTAATCACGCTACCTTTAAATAATGTCTACAACTCAATAAATATGACAAATGTAAATGTTGCATCTATAAATAGTAAGAAAAATAAAATTTGCTTTACCATACAAAGGAGAAGGGAATCTCAAAAATCAACCTAAAGTCTGAGCATCTAATTTTATAAACTATTATAATACTTCAGCATTACATAGTACAAAATTGTCACTGCATTTAAAACACTAACCTCATTATGCTAAGTATGACATGTTATTTCATTATCTTCTTCCTAACATACCTCACAACTAAGATAAAGCCTGTGTTTATAAAACTATTTTTAAAATTTTTTACCGGTTCATTATAATTATACATAATAGTAGACCCATTCTTTAGATACTTCTACTTTTGTAAAATGAGCACAATAAGTTATTATTGGTTATTTTTAGATGTAATAATTGTATAATAATAAAAGATATTTAAAAAACCTTATTTGTTAAAAAAAATTGGAGATTCAAAGATTCCTTAACAGCTATAATATATCATTCACAAATGTTAATATATAAAATACAGACATGTACTTATAAGATCTAATAAAGATTTTTTTTTCTTGTTGTACCAGGGATTGAACCCGGGACACTTAATCACTGAGTCACATCTCCAGCCCTTTATATATTTTTTTATTTTGAGACAAGGTCTAACTTCCTTAGGGCTTCTCTACCTTGCTGAGGCTACCTGTGAACTTGTGACCCTCCTACCTTAACCTCCTGAGTTGCTGGGATTACAAGTATTACAAGCCACCGAATGTGGCTAAAGCTTAATATTTAACACCACCTTTAAAACTAAGTCATTTAAGATACCACTGAAGAGTGTAAATCAATTTTAACTAAAATTATAATATTGTTTCTAAAACTCAGCATCAATAAATGTGTACATTATTTTAACTTAATCTCTTTTTTACCACTTAGTAAGTAGTCTACCACAGCAATTTCAGAAAATTGAATTTGATGAAAATAATGGGAAATAGCTTTAATAATATTCTTTGCTGTACTTGGAATGTTGGCTCTATAATTCATATTATGGACTTATTCAGAAATAAATTTTAAGAATTTTATCTTTGATTTCTTTAATAGTTTGAACACTATACAACTGTATGTATTTAAATTAATTAACCTTCCCTGAGATTACTTTTAAATGATTATATATTATATAGGCATGTTTTATAAACTATAAAGCCCACTGTTATTTCTTGATATGATGACTTTGAGATGGAATATGCATAGAAACATCAAGCAGTTTGCACACATTGAATGACTTTAGGAAAGAGATAGGGCTAAAGGTAGATATAAGGCAGCTATCCTAAACTTAGAGGTAACAACTGTAATTATTAGAACAGATAAAATTTCCATGGAGTGACTCTTTGTCCCAACAACATGGACTATATGATTTTCAATTCAGTTGGCACTAAATAAATGCTTGTAGAATGATTATCATTTTAAAAATATCTATAAACTTCCTTTATGTTATGATTACATGTTCTGTAGATACTTTTGTAGAATAAGTACAAGAAATGATTGCTGATTATGTTTAGATGTAAAAACCCATGAAAACTATGGAAGACAAAGTACAACTGCTTAGTCTAATGCCTCTGGACATATGTGTCTTTTATTTATCCAGAGAAATAGTATTACTAACCACTCAAGCCAGTGAAAGCACCCAAAAATCTCCTTCAGGATCTCCTCAATTTTCTCAGCTTCTACGTAAACTTCATTCCTATAATTAACATTCATTTTTCGTTAAATTTTTTTCTAAAATAATTCCTACATTTGCAACAACACAATCTTCTCCCATTTTCTTTAGGAAGATACATACTGTATTTTAGCTAACTTAGAAGAATATAGAATCATTTTTCATTTTGAGACAGGATCTTGCTATGTGGCCCAGGATGATTTTCAATTACTGGGCTCAAGAGATCTTCCTGCCTCAGTTTCCTGAGTAGCTTGAACTGCAGGCATATATCACAGCACCTGACTTTAGTCTTGATTCTTAACCACATTCATATCATTGTTTCTTTAGTAAGACAATCAAAATGTCAAGTAAGCAATTCAAAGTGTAATTTTCAGAACAAGGCCAATTTTTTCTTAGACTGCCTTGTTTTTTGTTTACTTTTTTTAAACTGATTTCAAGAATACTCTTCATAAGAACAGGAAGGTTGTTAGTGAACTGGAATTAAGCTTCCATCCAGAGATGAACAGCCAAAGTAAAAGGAAAAAAATTGCTAGTTTTCTGTGCATGGCAGGGTCAAAGTTGATGGAGAAAGTGGAATAGATGATACAGAAATATGAAGTAGGAAGTAGCCAACACAGACCATGACAGACTCAGACACAGTGCTTTATGATAGAATGAAAAATAATAAAATTATGTACACATTTCCAAGCACCAATTTTAAAGGTAACAAGAGTATGAAAATATGTGATTGTATCAGCAAAATATGAGGGGCATGTGTTGGTCCCTCACCCTCCCCTATCACTCGGAACCCAAATAAAGTACATTAAATTGAAAAAAAAAGTCTAGTTTTGAGGTAATTTGATGTAATTTACTACCCCTTTCCTACTTCTTTCCAATGTTTCACTGTGTACCCTCAACTTACAGGATTTGATTGCCGTTTTTTCTCTACTTTCACCAAATGTTTTAAGGACATAATCCTTTTTCCTACTGGTTTTCTATTATTTTACACTAAAATAGCCTTGTTTCCTACGAACCCAATAGAAAACTGAACCCTACCTTTTCTGAAATCACACTGAACTAAGAGTTAAACTGTAAAGAGGAAAAACTGGAGATTGAAATGGAAAAAACTATTGTTATATGCATTTATGAATATGTCAAAATGTACCCCACTATTATGTATAAGTATAATGCACTAAAAAAAACAAAGCCAATAAATTATATCGAATGAAAAATAAACTGAAAATAAAAAGTTAAGGTTGGAAACATAACCAAAGACAAAAGCATTCTTCCCAGCCTCCCTGTTCCCATTACTATAAAATTATCCTCTAAATTCCTTGATCCTGAACATATGACTTTCAAAAATGCATTGATTTACTAAGAATATTCACTATTACACAGATATTAGAATAGCTAGACTATATATAAAAGCTAAAAAAAAGTTGATGCAAACTGTAAGAACATAGGTTTGTAAACAGTTTCATTAGAATTCTTCATAGATTCATATTGTTCATGCATTAGGAGAATATCAGGATGAACTGTGTGTTCTAGCACAAAACCATTCTTCAAGTATGAAAGTACTATTTAAGAGCAAATTAAAAACACATAAAGTAACTTTATGTAAGCATTTAGTATATTTATAACCTATAGTTAAAGAATAGCTTAACTGAGTTATAAAATTTTGACTAGTCTTTTTATAAAACAAATGTTGTACACGTCAAAGACTAAAATTAAGCAAACTGGATTTATGGGTGCAGGTGCTATTTTTAATCAATGTGTTGTTCTATAAGAAAGTGGGTAAAATTAGTACTTACCTTTGATACTAAATCAATATTAAATCTCCTGCCTTCTTTAACAATCTGTGAGTAAGTAATCCGATTTTTCTTTGGTTGCTCTGCAGTGTCCTTTGCTGTAGGCACATTTTCATTTGTTTTTTCTTCTGAAGTTTTATCATCACTATGGTTTTCTTTCTCCCCTGTTGCTTCAGCATCATTTACTTCTAGGGTACTCCCTGGATCACTGCTTGGAGTTTGTTCTGCAGGCACTTCACAGCTCTCAGTGCTTAATGACTCATCTTCTGTAGGCAGACAGGCAGAATCTGCAGCTTTTGAGAAGTTCACAGGTGTCACACAAGCATGATTTTTCTTCAGTGCACCAGCTTCTTCAACATATTCATGCAAATCCTGACTAATAAGAAATTATTAAAATAATTAGTATCATATTTTTGATAATTCTAACCAGCCTCATTATTATGACACTTAAACTTTTCATGGTATCTTTTATTCTTTTATCATTTTCCTATAAAGTTCAGTGTGTATTTTGCTAAGTGACCCAGACATTATACATTCATTAGTTAAATTTTCAACACAATATGAAGCATAATTAAGAATTTTAAAATAGAGATAAAAATTTCAGGTTGAAGGAGGAAATAACACATGTAAAATTTTTGAAAATTTAAGGCAGATAAAGGAATTGTATTTTAAAAGTTAATCAACACAGCACAGCCTTCAGAATTAACTTGACGTTGAACCCTGGTGCAACAAAAAGTTATGGCTGTGTACTTAGAAAAATTATTTATTATCTCTAAACTATTCATTGATACCACAAGGATGATACCAAATATCTTCAAGGTTGTTCTGAAGATTAAATAATTTAATATGCAAAGAACCTATAACAGTGCCTGGGATATAGTAAATGATTAACAGTGATAATTATCAAATATGATCATTACTGAGAAATTCTTGATCTGGTGAAATGATGGAGGTTAAATTGGGAAAAAATCTGTCACAAAAATTTTAGGCTGGCCTATCTCAATGCAAAATCTAAAAGGCACTTTCTATATTATTTTCTGACATATACTCTTTCAGTAGTAATGTCTATTAAATTATTCAAATTCCCATTTCCAAAATTAACAAAGTTAACATTCTCAGTCCTTCAGTGTCTTGATGGCTACAACAGGCTCCCAATCAAGTCCAATTGCACCATAAACTCCTCCACAGACACCACTATTTTCATTGAGCTGCCTTATTACTCAATTATTTAACTCAATGCCTTATATTTGATGGGTCCTGGCAAGTATACACCTGCTAATTCATTGTTCAAAAACAAACTGTAGCCATTCCTTCTACCAAATCTAAACCCCACCTCCCAAACAACTTCTTTCTGTCTCCCAACCAAATTCCCTTCTTTACTATTCTTCTGTTTTCATCTCTACCTATTTTCTAATTTGGCATCTCTAATACCCAATTTGTTAACTCCAATCTTCTGGTCTATTATTCCTACTCCCCATAATATCACAATTCCCCCATTGCCAAACATACTTTTAACAATTTATCTTTTCTTAGAGTTTAAATCTCACATTTAAGAAGTCTTCCTTAATATAACCACATTCAATCAATCTATTACTCTATGTACCTAAAATATATACATGCAGTTTTTGCATTTATTTCTCAATTCCTGTTTACTAGTCCTTTGGTGTCCAGCACAGGTTGAACACCTCTAATTTGAAAATACAAAATCTGAAATGTTCCAAAATACAAAACTTTCTGAGTTATCATGTCAGTGCTCAGAAGGCTCTGAATTTTGGAGCATATTGGATTTCAGATGTGCAGAATAAGAATATTCTATAAAGTCTACACAAATACTTAAAAATTAAAAAAAAAAAATCTGAAACACTTCGGGACCAAGCATCTCAGATAAAGGATACCAAATTTGTACATGCTTTCTCTTCTGAACTAGACTTTAATTCCCTTCAGTGAGGATACTAATGACAACTTTTCCTGGGTGCTCCTCAAAACACCTACTGCTCTACAGACATTATATCTAATAAAGGCTTGATGAAAAACTAGGTTATGCATGCAGACTACATAGCTATAAATGTGAAGCAAAGTTATTTGTAGAAAGCACAAAAATTAGACCAATATAAAACTATTATAAATTCAAAAGTCTGGGTACATTTAAAATTGAAGTGTCCTATTAAAACTAACACAATAAACAGTATCCAAAAAGGGAACAATGAAAGAATAAAATAACACTGAAATGTCAAGAAATAAAATGTATTTATTGACACAATCTAATAAGTTTAATAAAATCTAATGAAAAATTAATTAACAGCACTAGTGTTACAGCAATACTTTCCAAATCTACACAAATCTATACTGGGAAAGAACCCAAGTTCTAGTCTTAGATGCATTACTTAGAAGATAATAGACAAGTCAACTCTCAGAGTCACCCACCAATAAAATGGGTCCATTTTCCTTAGCTTTCATGAGAGCTGGAAGATAAATTAGCCAACTCACATGTGAAGTATTTTATATACTCTGAATGGTTAGTCCAGTATAAGATATTAATAAAATTTAGGATATTGTTAAACTGCCCTCAGGTGAATGGGTAACACAAAACACATGTACTTTGCTTTTCTATGGTCACATTATGAAATCATTTTGGCCAAATAAACTTCCATTAACAACTTTAAAAATTAAGAGTGATTATATAAAATGTGATTTGTATATTTTCTACAAAATTGTTTATACTTTGTATTCACTTTCATTATTTTGAAAACCAATAAAACTTAAGTGGTTCCATGAGGAATCTAAGGTGACAACTTTCAGCAAAAGTTCCAACTTTAAAGATTAAAATAAGGAATGACAGGATAATTAATTACACTTTAAAGATAAGGCAGACTGTGGCAAGTTCCCTTATTATAGACCATGATGATGAAACCATGGAAACTGATCTAGTCAGTGGCTCTGTTACATTACATGAAAGGGTATTTTACAGAGTAAATAAAATTCATTAACCAGTGCTAAACAATCTGAAAGATGGAAGTCAAAATACTTAATTTAGGGTGTAAGGTAAAGAAAAAATATTCTTTTAGAATTTGTTTTATATTCTTCAACTTTTACTCATCTCAACATTATAATTTGGTAAAATTCCTAGCACTATGGAAAATAAAATCATTAGAAACACAATATTGTACTCACTTTCCATTAAAAACAACAGTATTTTTGGAGTTCTGACAAGATTGAGGTTAATGTCTAACAAAGTTATAAAAACACCAAAAACTCTTTAAAAAATCATACTTAATTCTTCAGTAAGCAAAATTCTGTTCATCAAAAGGAATGTCTTCTAAATTTAAAGCCTAAATATTATAGTATAAAACATTTTATCAAAAAGGAAACTTTAAATTCAAAGATATCTTCAAAATAAAACAGCTAAATTTTATTAATTTAAATATATTTTAAAACCATAAAAACACATTTGCCAATTATGAAATGACATTAGTGAACTGAAAGCCTTCAAAAGAACCCTTTAGTTCTAGAATATTCTAATATCTCAAAAGATAAAGAAAACAATCTGTTATCATTAGGTCTTATAAAATTTTTCACTAGCAAAATAGATTTCACAAATCTAATGTCATTTTAATGCTAATATGAATTCCAGCAGCCATTCACAATGCAGTACAATAATATTGAGATAATTTTTCCTAACTACAATTGCTGAATATCACTTGTGTCAATGCATTGTTTTTAACAAATACCCAAATCTATACATAACCCTGTGAATTTGGGGATATAAAAAAAAATCACATATTATCTAGTACTGCTTATTTAGGTTGCTAACAAAGGAACATCTCCAAGTGAATGTCTTATTAATGCTTTGAAACAATCACCCTTTTAGATGAGTCAAATGAAGAACTGACAACAAGCTGGTTAATTTATTCAGCACAGGTGTTTACTATTTATTTTCCCAGCAATTTGCAACATTTCCCCCCAATGTAGCTTGTTACAAAAATTATACTCTTCTCTTTGATGTATGCACTTTGTTCTAAGGCCATTCATTTTTTATTAGCACAGTATATGTTGTACTGTGACCCAGCTGTTGATTGCTAAAATTAAAGGGTTAATGGTTACTCATAAGAATTACAAAATCAGGCCCATGTCTGTAATCCCAGTGGCTCAGAAGGCTGAGGAGGACCACAAGTTCAAAGAAAGCCTCAGCAAAAGCAAGGTACTAAGCAACTCAGTGAGACCCTGTCTCTAAATAAAATACAAAATAGGGCTGCGAAACGGTACTGGTACCAAAACAGCCGGGTGGACCAATGGTACAGAATAGAGGACACAGAGACTAATCCACAAAGTTACAACTATCTTATATTTGATAAAGGGGCTAAAAACATGCAATGGATGAAGGATAGCATCTTCAACAATGGAGCTGGGAAAACTGGAAATCCATATGCAACAAAATGAAACTGAATCCCTTTCTCTCGCCATGCACAAAAGTTAACTCAAAATGAATCAAGGAGCTTGATATCAAATCAGAGACTCTGTGTCTGATAGAAGAAAAAGTTGGCTCCGATCTACATATTGTGGGGTCGGGCTCCAAATTCCTTAATAGGACACCCATAGCACAAGAGTTAATAATTAGAATCAACAAATGGGACTTACTCAAACTAAAAAGTTTTTTCTCAGCAAGAGAAACAATAAGAGAGGTAAATAGGGAGCCTACATCCTGGGAACAACTCTTCACTCCTCATACTTCAGATAGAGCCCTAATATCCAGAGTATACGAAGAACTAAAAAAATTAAACAATAAGATAACAAATAACCCAATCAACAAATGGGCCAAGGACCTGAACAGAAACTTCTCAGAGGAGGACATACAATCAATCAACAAGTACATGAAAAAATGCTCACCATCTCTAGCAGTCAGTAAGACTGGCAGCCATTATGAAGTCAAACAACAAGTGCTGGCGAGGATGTGGGGAAAAGGGTACACTTGTACACTGCTGGTGGGGCTGCAAATTGGTGCAGCCAATTTGGAAAGCAGTATGGAGATTCCTTGGAAAGCTGGGAATGGAACCAACATTTGATCCAGCTATTCCCCTTCTTGGACTATTCCCTAAAGCCCTTAAAAGAGCGTACCATAGGGATACTGCTACAAACGATGTTCATAGCAGCACAATTCACAATAGCTAGACTGTGGAACCAACCTAGATGCCCTTCAATAGATGAATGGATTAAAAAAATGTGGCATTTATACACAATGGAGTATTACTCTGCACTAAAAAATGACAAAATCATGGAATTTGCAGGGAAATGGATGGCACTAGAGCAGATTATGCTAAGTGAAGCTAGCCAATCCCTAAAAAACAAATGCCAAATGTCTTCTTTGATATAAGGAGAGCAACTAAGAACAGAGCAGGGAGGAAGAGCACGAGAAAAAGATTAACATTAAACAGGGACGAGAGGTGGGAGGGAAAAGGGAGAGAGAAGGGAAATTGCATGGAAATAGAAGGAGACCCTCATCGATATACAAAATTACATATAAGAGGATGTGAGGGGAAAGGGAAAAAAAAACAAGGGAGAGAAATAAATTACAGTAGATGGGGTAGAGAGAGAAGATGGGAGGGGAGGGGAGGGGGGATAGTAGAGGATAGGAAAGGTAGCAGAATACAACAGTCACTAGAATATGGCAATATGTAAAAACGTGCATGTGTAACTGATGTGATTCTGCAATCTGTATACGGGGTAAAAACGGGAGTTCATAACCCACTTGAATCAAATGTATGAAATATGATATGTCAAGAGCTTTGTAATGTTTTGAACAACCAATAAAAAAAATAAAAATAAATAAAATAGGGCTGGGGATGTAGCTCAGAGGTCGAGTGACCTTGAGTTCAACCCCTGGTACCCAAAAACAACAAAAAAGAAGTACAAGATCAGACTATCCAAAAAATGTTGTTCTAGAAAACCATAATACAAAGAAACATTAATTCATCTTAAATTACTGCAATATCATATATTGATATACATAATTCCCTATGTGTTCCCAAAAATAAAATATTAAGAATATAATTGAGGGGCTGGAGTTGTAGCTCAATAATAAAGTGCTTGCCCAGCATATGTGAGGCACTGGGTTTGATCCTCAGCACCACATAAAAATAAATAAATAAAATACATGTATTATGTCCATCTATAATTAAAAATACTTTAAAAAAAGAATATAGTTGAAATATCAATCTCTAGATACATTTCTCCAAGAACAAAATGTCATTGGGTGGTATACAGCAGGTACAACTGTTGCCTACTCAATAACTTTTACCCCCTTGCTATGAGAGCCCCAATATTGCTCCAATAGAAGTCAGAGGTACACAGTACTAGGAGATGAATCATGTGGAATGAAAACCAGTCATTAGAACTTTACAAGCCTTCACATGGGATATGATTTGGGAGTAAGCCTAATCCAGTTTTAGCCCATGAGTTATGAGTCTGCTGGGAGCTCTTGGTAAAGATTTTTTAGAATAATAAAATGAAGCATACATTTACTTGTATAAATAAATAAATAAATAAAAATTCTTCTATGGTTAAGATTTTTGTTGTATGAAAAACTGGAATTGTGGCAAGCATTTTGTAATCCTGGATGGAAAGCTAACAGAAATGCAGAGCATCTGTCCCAGTTTTCTGATGTGTTTAAGGTACACAATTAATAAATCTTCTCTTTTCAAACAACCTTACTTACTTACCCACCCAACTACTTATCTAGCCATTTGTTACAACTTATAGTTGGGCTTTGTACCACAGGCTAAAACAAACTTATTGTACACAATAATGAATACTTTCCCCTAAAATGCAAGAACTGCAGGTCAGTTTACACTTATTTTTATTTCTTTATTCTTACTGATATCATTGCATTGGTTTTATTTCTCAAGAAGCTTACTGCTTATAAATTTTCTCTGTTTTTGGAGTTAATATGAGTTAACACAATTTTATATTCTTGCTGTAATAAAGCCTTTATTATTTGTATCTATATCAATCCACTAGAGAGTTAGTTCATTTGAATCTAAGAAATAAGCTTTCATTTTGCTTTAACATTATACCAGAAAAAGAGAAAGAATGTTCAAAAATAAGCAAAAATAGGACAGGAAAAGTACAAATCAATGTCAATATTTTAGAAAGAAATAACTCTCTTCCCACTTAAGAAACAATATGACATTATGTAATTAACAAGTACAAATCTTTTATTAAGAGCAATTGTGTGATTGAGTGTGAACTGTTTGTGCATTTTCAGTCTGTCAAAGATTTACAAGTAGAAATAATAGTTGGTTTTGTTCCCCCATATAAATTACAAAAAATATTTCTTACAATATAAACCACCATCACAACAACTGAAGGAAACTGGATTCATCCTATCTTCCTAACACCAGGAGTTAGGCTTTTTTTTTCCCCCATTACATCTATGATGGCTTTATAATACCACACAGCATTCTAACAAATTAAAGAAGTAAATGCACTTTTTTAGGAGATTGTCTTCAAAAAGGAAACAACTTTATTCACTTTGTGGGATGGCTCCTTATGCATTAATGTGTTCATCTGCTGACTAAAATACAACATGTTATTTTCAGCAGGCCCATGGTGGTCAATGGCAATAATCCCAGTTGCTCAGAAGGCTGAGGTGGGAGGGAGGCTGAGGTAGGAAGACCACTTGAGCTGACAAGTTTAAGACCAGCCTAGGTCTATATCTGGATATGTTGGTACCAGCCTTTAATCCCAGCTACTCTTGAGGTTGAGGCAGGAGGATGGCCAAATTCAAGGCCAGGCCAGCCTGGGCAATGTAATAAGACCCTGTCTCAAAATAACAAGAGCTGGGCATATAACTCAGTGGTAGAGAAACCTGAGTTCAATGCCCAAAAAATAAATCAATAATAACATGGCCCAGTGGAAACAGTACAGCCTTGAGTTAGATAAAATGGGTTTACATCCTAGTTCTGCTACTGCTGGCTATCCCAGAGCTTCAGTTTATTTACCAGTATGATATACCTATAATTCATGTACGTGACTATTGCACAGAATGAAATTAAATGTAATAAAATATGTAAAGCACTAGGTTATATCAGTTGTTATACAAATAATATATATAATTTTTCTCACTTTCTCACTTCCCTTTCATAAGTCAACCATGTAATCACAAAAGATCATTTCAGTTAGTCACAGCAGAGCCCACCTGTATTCCCAACCACTCAGGGGTCCATCACAGGAGGATTGCAAGTTCTAGCCTAGCCTCAGCACCTAATCAGGACTCTGTCTCAAAAAATGAAAAGGGATTTGGTGGTATCTCGGTGGTAAAGTACCACTGGGTTCAATCCTGAGTACTGCCCCCCAAAAGGCTCAGAAGGCTAAGGTGGGAGGGAGGCTGAGGTAGGAAGACCACTTGAGCTGACAAGTTTGAGACCTATATAAAGATTGTTTCAATGAGAAACAATCTTTATATAGGAAAAATATTTACAGGTCCAAACTAGAAATTAAGTTTACTTATTTGAAGAAGCACTCAGGATAACACAACTCTGAAAACACAATCTGGATCATCAGGATTTATGATAACTCAACTTAACCTATGATAATAACCAATCACAATTTACAATTTAGTGTATAGACAAATTTTGCAATAACCCAAACCATTGAATTTATTGTTCAAATTATCACTAAAACTATCAACTTAAAGACTTCAAAATATTTTTTAAAAATAAGCCAAAATCAATTAAAAATTATATCTAATATATGTACAGGAGTATACAATTTTATTGAGTTGTACTTTGAGATATTTTCCAAAAAGAGTAAGAATGGGTTTGCACTGGTCCATTTGCATTCTTGCCTTGTCCCCAATGCAATCAAATATAAAAATAAAGGGGCTACGAGTATGACTATAATATAATTTATGGCCAAGATATATATACTTTATTCTTTCTAGGTATTAAAAAATTAAATGCCCTATCTGTGAATGAAACCATAGATTTTCTTCTAATAAACACCAATTCTATAAAGAAGCTAAATCATCTGGTCTAAACTGGGAAGAAAAGTTATAGTATTTCAACGTTCTTATCATTACAAATTGTCTTTACATTTTGGAAGTTTTCAAAATCATTTAAAATAATATCCCATATTTAAATAATATCCCATATTTAAATTCATTTATATAAAGAATTTAAGTTTGACTTCTCTTTAAAAGTTGAATATCACTTATCTGAAATGCTTGAGAAAATAAGTCTTTCTGATTTGGGGTTTTTCCTATGAAAGAACATAGGAAAAATATAGTTAGTAAGTGAGAGACCTTAAAGATTGGCCAACATTAGTGAATAATTACAAAGTCCTCAGGAAGTGAAAATAATATCCTTCTGGGGGAAAAAGAAGCTCATTAAGTGAGCTTAAGTATTAAGTAGAAAACATAATTAACCTGTGGTATGTGGCTCTAGGTAGAAAGTACATGACTTTCAACAGAAAATAGATTCTGGGGAAAAAATATCTAATAAGTACATTCAGCAAAATTTTAGGGTACATTCCAGATCAACATATTAATATCTACTGCATTTCTAAGTACTAACAACAATGATCCAGAAAAAAAAAATTAAAATGTTAATACTATTTACAATTCTTCCAAAGAAAATCAAATACTTAAGGATGTAGTTATCAAAACATGTCCAAGACTGGTATGCTAAAAATTAAAATGATTTTTTGGAGGAAAAAAATGACCACCAGGGACTGGGGTTGTTTCTCAGTAATAGAGTATGTGCCTAGCACATGTGAGGCACTGGGTTTGACCAACACCATATAAAAATAAATAAATGTA
Source organism: Callospermophilus lateralis (assembly GCF_048772815.1). Classification (NCBI taxonomy): domain Eukaryota; kingdom Metazoa; phylum Chordata; class Mammalia; order Rodentia; family Sciuridae; genus Callospermophilus; species Callospermophilus lateralis. Next base: position 65,491,593 of record NC_135325.1, read on the forward strand.
TTGTGTCCACCAACAACTAAATAAAAAAAATTTAAAATGAATACCAGAAATGAAGATACATATACTGTTCAAAGAATAGAAGACTCAGAGTAATAAAGATATCAATTCTCCCTGATCTGATCTGCATATTTAATGCAATTTCTATCAAATTTCTAGCAATGCTTTTTAATACATGGGCAAACTTATTAAAGCATTAATATGGAAATGCATAAACTCTAGTTAAAACAATCTTGTCAAAGAAAAATAAATTGGGAGGAATCATTCTACCTGGTATTAAGACCTATTATATAGCTTCAGTAATTATGACAGTGTAGTATTGGTGGGGGAAGACATATAGATCAATGGAAGAGTACATGCATCCAAGTACAATCTATCTAATTTTTGACAGGTAAAATAAGTAATTCAATGGTGAAAGAACAGCCATTCAACAAATGTTGATGAAGCAATTGAGTGTCCTTAGGTTGGGAAGGGAAAAAACACATCAACCTAAAATTTACACCTTATACAAAATTAACATGAAGTGAATCATAGACTTAAGTGTACAATATAAATCCATAACATTTTTAAATAGGAAAAATCTTCTAGATTTACAGTTCAGAATTCTCAGACTATACACAAAAACCATAATCCACAAAAGAAAAAAAACGATAAGTTGGACTTATTCAAAATTAAAAATATTCTCTGCAACCTATACTATTTGAAGAGCATAAAAAGATAAGATACAGACTGGGGGGTAAATTATCAAACCAATATCTGACAAAGGATACATATCTAGAATAGAGAACTTTGAAAACAAAAGCAAAAAATGAGAGTTTAATTTTTAAAAAGCAAGATACCTGAATAGACATTTCACAAAAAAGATAAACGATGGCAAACAGGCATATGAAAAGCTAGTTAAAATTAATCATATTAGAGAAATGTATATTAAAACCACAAACCGGTATCACTGAACACCTATCAAAATGGCTAAAATAAGTAAAAACAATAAATTCAGGTAAAAATGTGGAGAAACTGAATTATTCATATTTTCATGGGAATGTAAAATGGTATAATTCTTCTGGAAAACAGTTTGTTAGCATTTTTTTAAAACTAAATGTGCAATTATCATATGACCCAGCAATTGTACACTTGGATGTTTATAAGAGAGAAAGGAAAACTTTTAACTCAAGGAAAACATTTATCTCAGATGTTCACAAAATTCTTTTATGTGAAATTGCATTGCAGCTCTTTTTTTAATCAGTCAAAACCTGGAAACACCCCAGATTTTTTAATGGGTAAATCATTAAACAACTTACATTCATAACTCCAAACCATGGAATACTACTCCACAAGAAAAACCGAGCAAATGATCAATGTACACAATAATATGGATGAATTACTAGAGAATTATGCTGAATAAAAAAAAAAGCCAAGGACAAAGGCTATATATAATGTTGTTACATTTATATAGCATTCTCAAAATGGCAAGATTAGGAAACAGATTAGTGGATGCCATGGGTTAGGGATTTGGTGGAGGCAGCAAAGAGGGAAAAATAAGGTTTGATGACAAAAAAGCAATAGGAAGAATCCTTGTGGTAATGGAACCATTCTGTTCTGTAGTGGCTATGGTGGTGGATACATGAATGCATGTGATAAAATACTGTAGAACTAAAAACACACAAACTCTACGTGCACAGGATATAACATCAATAACAAATATGTAAAAGACCAACAAAAACTGTCAGGAACTTGTGTAATACTTTTCACAGTTTACAAAACAGTATTCATGAAGATTTTTATGATGTGTCCCTCAAAAATGCCAAAAATCTACTATTTAGGGAAAATAAGAAAATTTTCTAGATAAATATAGCTTGTCTAGATAACAAATCAGAGACACTGCGTCTGATAGAAGAAAAAGTTGGCTACGATCTACATACTGTGGGGTGGGGCTCCAAATTCCTTAATAGGACGCCCATAGCCCAAGAGTTAATAACAAGAATAAATAAATGGGACTTACTTAAACTAAAAAGTTTTTTCTCAGCAAGAGAAACAATAAGAGAGGTAAATAGAGAGCCTACATCCTGGGAACAAATTTTTACCCCTCACACTTCAGATAGAGCCCTAATATCCAGAATATACAAAGAACTCAAAAAATTAAACAATAAGATAACAAACAACCCAATCAACAAATGGGCCAAGGACCTGAACAGACACTTCACAGAGGAGGACATACAATCAATCAACAAGTACATGAAAAAATGCTCACCATCTCTAGCAGTCAGAGAAATGCAAATCAAAACCACCCTAAGATACCATCTCACTCCAGTAAGATTGGCAGCTATTAGGAAGTCAAACAACAATAAGTGTTGGCGAGGATGTGGGGAAAAGGGTACACTTGTACACTGCTGGTGGGACTGCAAATTGGTAAGGCCAATTTGGAAAGCAGTGTGGAGATACCTGGGAAAGCTGGGAATGGATCCACCATTTGACCCAGCTATCGCCCTCCTTGGACTATTCCCTGAGGATCTTAAAAGAGCGTACTATAGGGATACTGCCACATCAATGATCATAGCGGCACAATTCACAATAGCTAGACTGTGGAACCAACCTAGATGCCCTTCAACAGATGAATGGATAAAAAAAAATGTGGCATCTATACACAATGGAGTACTACACAGCACTAAAAAATGACAAAATCATGGATTTTGCAGGGAAATGGATGGCATTAGAGCAGATTATGCTAAGCGAAGCTAGCCAATCCTTAAAAAACAAATGCCAAATGTCTTCTTTGATATAAAGAGAGCAACTAAGAACAGAACAGGGAGGAAGAGCATGAGGAAAAGATTAACATTAAACAAAGACGAGTGGGGGGAGAGAAAGGGAGAGAGAATGGAAAGCATATGGAAGTGATAGGAGACCATCAATGTTACACAAAAATACATAGAAGAGGTTGTGAGGGGAAAGGGGGGAGGGGAACAAGGGAGAGAATTGAACAACAGCAGATGAGGTAGAGAGGGAAGATGGGAGGGGAGGGGAGGGAGGATAGTAGGGGATAGGAAAGGTAGCACAATACAACAGTCACTAATATGCCATTATGTAAAAATGTGAGTGTGTAACTGATGTGATTCTGCAATTTGTATTTGGGGTAAAAATGGGAGTTCATAACCCAATTGAGTCAAATGTATGAAAGATGATATATCATGAGCTTTGTAATGTTTTGAACAACCAATAAAAAAGAAAGAAATGACACCAAAAAATAAATAAATAAATATAGCTTGTCCCTTAAAATGATTTTTTTTAACCATTTTAGTACTCTTTCTAAAACATACTTCAAATTTCCATAGTTTTTCAAGTGTAGGAATGACAATATTATTTTAACTTGCCTGAAGACACTGGGATAGAATTATGATCATCAATTGTTATACTGTGTTATAATATGGTGATGGGCTTAAAGGGATCTTCTGGTATGAAAATCCTTTTATTCCTACACAAAATGGCCCACAGTTTGCTCTCAGATTGATGATACTGTCTTCACTTATGTTAGTCTATTACTTAGCACCTGAAACAGTAGCACTTAGATTTGAAAAATATTTTTGAGATTACTTAGTCCAAACCCTTCATATTTTAGACCCAAAATGAAAGCATCTCTTGCTGAGTACCACATAGTAAGTTGAATGGGAAAGGCAGGACTATACCCCTGGTCTCAGTATGTTTGTCTCTAGCAAATAGCCTTTTTTATATTTTTAGATTTAAACTACTACAGTAGGGGAAAAAAAGGAAACAAGGTTGTTAGAAATATAAATAAAGATTTACATTTAAGTCAATGGTTTCTGAGTGATAACTTCTCATATAAAGTAAATCTGACAGTTGATTTGGCCCCTAGCCCCTTTTTACCTGGCAATATGGGACTGAGTGAGGCACTTAATTCCTGTTTGCTCATGTCATTAAGCACTAACTACATATAACTGGAATTTCTGTATAGCCCTCCACTTCCAGCTGTTCTCAAGGCTCTTCCTGCTCCAGTGAATGAAGACATGGAACATTATTTGTGTTTACCTCTTGTTCCATATTTTAATTGGCAATCAGAAGAGCACAAAACAGAGTCCTATTTGGCTATTTTAAGGCAAACTTCATAATCTAATTTTCTATTTCTCACTTTGAGAAGTTCTAAAAATGAAATTGAACATATGAGCAACAGAAAATGAGATGATTTCCTTTGAACTCAAAACATTATCTAGTCAGTAATCAGAAACTATTAACCTTAACTGTCAGAGAAATCAAAAGCCTTGAAGTATCAAAAAGTACCTTTAAGGGGGCTACAGTATGATTCTATGAAATAGTCAAGTAATACTCATGGGCACAAAATATCACACAATAAAATTACCAAATATTTACTCCTACTTCTTATAAGAATATAACTTTTCAGTTGTAATCACCTTCCTCATAAATCTTTCTATACTGGATTTGAGCAATGTCAGTAAGCTGTACCTTTTAATACTAAATGACATTTAGGATTATGTAATTATAATCTTTATCTCATGCTTCAAAGGCAGATCTTTTACAGAAAATCATAGAACATTAACTGTGTATTTATGAGGAAATTTCCAATTACCTGAAAGACATGAAAATAGGTTAAAAAAATCAAGCACCAGTTACCAAACATTTCACAGGCTCACTTCGGCATAACAAGAATAAGTAACATGACAAAGCATATCCTGAAAAGTCTCTGGTGAAATGGATTATAAGACCTAATTACTTTTAAAGTGCCTAACAGCTGATGCACTAAACCTTTCAACTTGTTGACCACATATCATTTGAAAAAAAAAAAAAAAGTCAGGTGGTGCATACCTGTAAGCCCAAGGATTCAGGAGGCTGAGGCAGGAGGATCACAAGTTTGAGACCAGCCTCAGCAACTCAGCAAGGCCCTAAGCAACTTACTGAGATCCTGTCTTAAAATAAAAAAAATAAAAAGGACTGGGAATATAAATCAGTGGTAAACCCTCCCTGGGTTCAAGCCCCAATACCAAAAAAGAAAAAGAATCTATTCCAATTGTTGTAAAACAATGAATCTTTCACTTTGAGGGAATACTTTGAACATTTATAATTCCCACTATTTTACTGTAATTTATAAAAATACGTATCCAAATGCTACAACCACTGAACTTAACTAAATCAAAATTATAATCTTGCAATTTTGCTACACAGAATGTTATACTAGAAGAATGATCTAGCTGGACAAACATTGGAGCAGGAGTAAAGAACCCTGAAGTTTAATCTCAGGCTCTGTCACTCTCTAGTTTAGGTTTGTGGCCTTGCCATTTGCCACACCATATGACTTTTGGTAAATTACTTAATCTCTGAGTTCCTTTGCAGATTTTCTTAAAAAATGAAACTATTCTATTGCAAGACTTCTGTAAAGATTATAGGAGATAATATATTTAAAAGAGTTTGATAAATTGTAATCCAATAAAGAAAGATGGCATTACAAGTTCCTAAATAGAAAAAAACTAACAGACTTAAGAACAAGCAAAAACAACATATCAACTTGACTTGGAGCAACCAATGTCATTTAAAACTTTATTATTGGCTTCATATGAAGAAGTTTGAAAAAGAAGTCGTTATTGTTAGTTATCTAAATAATTATTTTCCATACCTGGCATAACAAAATACTTCCACGTGTTGAATAGTTTTGTCCTTCCTGCTAAGAGCAATGGCTTCTTCATTTTCAAGAATTTGTTCTTGCCACAGTGAACTATCAATCACAATGTCATTGGTTTCCTAAGCAAAACACATGAGAAGTTTTAATTAAATTGAGCAATTGGAACCTGTAATTTTCTGAGAAAATGTGTACCTTTTCTAAATTCATACTTTTCCTTTCATCACATTGAAATTCCAAGGATATCATCACTTCAGCATCATTGAAATGACTCCAAAAGAGGGTGCCAAATTCAAAGGAAGGAGAAGAAAACACAGTGTAAAAGTTATGCTACCAAAACCTAGCTTTGGTACATAAAATTTCTATCAGGGCATATGACATTTGATATAGTCTTCTGGAAATGGCTATTTTGATGCTGCTTAAGAATTAGCAAAAGTAACCTATCTGCTGAGAATCAAACATCTACTACATAAATTGCTTGTTAATAGTAACGGCTTTTTGTCTGTTGTTTTATATTTAGCTATCAAAACACCAGGGTCAAAATGACTTCCTTACTCTATTTACTTTCGGATCTCTGAAGACTGCTCACCACTACTTTCTATTTTGATAGCATATAAAGTGTTTCTGAAAGACACTCAGAACTGTATAACTAAAAATTTTACAATACCCATTCCCTGAATATTTTATATTCAGAATATATTTAAAGAATGTAAACTACTAAGGGTTGAAAGTAGTCCTTCAAAATTTTCAGCAATTACTAATTATATTGAGTGAAGAAAATTTCGTGAAATTTAATTTTTCCCAATATTTACATACAGGGTACTTGCAAAGATATCAGCATATACTTTTTCCAAATATAAAGGTTCAATTATTAATTTTTTATACATTTATTTTATTTTATGTGGTGCTGGGGATCAAACCCAGGGCCTTGCACCTGCTAGGTAAGCGCTCTACTGCTGAGACATAATCCCAGCCCCAAGTTTAAATTTTTAAACTACTAGATACATATCTTTCACTGAGAAAACTTTGTAAATGCATTATATATATTCAAAATACAATATTATCATTTGTGTTAAGTAAATTCTCAGAAAATTTCTAACCTTAAAATTCTATAAAGTAGGGCAATAATTCTTTTTCAAAGGTTTCACTGTCTTGAATTTCATATATTAAAATTAAAGAAAAATAATAGCATTTAGGCTTTATTATCAAGAATAATATTAAATGGTATTAAAAATCCTGACAGAAGTATAAGAGGAGGTGAAACAGAAGAATGTTAGCTGGTTGACATGAGATTCCAACCTAAGAAAAGAATAGTGAACTAAGAAGAAAGAGTGAAGGGGTAAAGGACATGGTGACATAGTAAAGATCCTGAAGTAAAACAAGCCTGAAAGTAAAAAGGTACTTCTACAAAACTATTTCTATTTGACTAAATCTAACTGATTTTAAAATTTGCTTTCAAAAATCACTTTTCCCAATGTTATGGTTTGGATATGAGGTGTTCCCCCAAAAGCTCCTGTTAATGCAGGAATATTCATAGTGAAATAATTAGACAATGAGAGTTATAACCTAATCTGTTCATTCTACCCTGAAATAGCTGGGCAGTAACTGTAATCAGGTAGGGCATAACAAGAAGAAGTAGTTCGCTAGGGATGTACCCTTGGGAATTATATCTTGTTTTACTGGCTTCTCCTTTTCTCCCTCTCTCTTTTAGCTTTCCTGCTCCATGCCCTTACCCCATGATGTTCTGCTTCACCTCAGGCCCAAGGCAATGGAGTCAGCTGACCATAGACTGAACCTCTGAAACCGTGAGTCCACATAAACTTTTCCTCCTAGAAGTTGTTCTTGTAGGTATTTTGGTCACAGTGTCAAAAACCTAACTAACACACTCAAGAAAAAACTTCCAGACAACTGGGGTATTTTGTTGTTTTTCTGAGAACAAAAACTAACTCTTCTCAAGGAAATACTAAATACACCTAATATAAGGTGCTTCATATACATGTTCCAAAGGTAAGGTTCAAAACTGGATTTCCGATCAATTTAAATATATGAATATTTTAGGCACATAGATAAAATAGATAAATATATACTTCTAACATTTACTATCTTGACTTATAGATAGGTTGAATTATTATATGAAATACTGTTTTACAATCATTTGTTTCTCTACTTATTTCATGAAATGATATTCATACTGTATCTTGCATCTTTAACATTAAAGTCTCTGTTATCATGAGATATTCTTTGAGTCATGTACACCATTAAATCAATCAACACAACTACAGTGCTTAGTACGGTGATCAATAAGTTTTAATAGTTATTCTTAGCTAACTGCCATTTTCTGGAATATATCATTCTCCTTTCCCAACAACCTAAACTCTTTCGATACGTAGCAGTTAATGATTCCATGTTAGATGTTCTCAGCAGAAATTTCAGGAGTTTTTTTAAAAGCCTATCATATAAATTGGTAAATTCTCCAACATTAAAAATTCCATATTTTACGTTGAGATCTCTAAAAATTTCTTTATAATGGCACTCATTCAACAGGTATAGTAATAAAATCCTACCCTTAAAAATTAATTTATTTATATTAAATCATTTTCCTCTTTTTTTTATCACTGTCAGATGACTTATATGAAAATACAAAACTACCACTGACAGAGAGCATTTCAAGTCAATGTATGTTCCCTAACTAGCTGTTATTATTTTTTAACATTTATTTCTTAGTTTCAGGTAGACACAATACCTTTATTTTATTTTTATGTGGTGCTGAGGATCAAACCCAGTGCCTCACATATACTAGGCAAGTGCTCTACCTGTGAACCACAACCCCAGCCCACTATTTGTTTTCTGTTTTAAATATATTAACTAAAGAAAGCAACTACTAATATGTAAAATGTTATATAAGAACTGGGATATTTTTGTGAAAGATAATTTTGGAAGTAAATATCTTGCTTTATATTTGGGCATAGAGAGTAAATAGGAAATAGTACCAACAGTATATGATTTACTCTTCAAGTAACATGTTTTTTGACAAATAACTGAATAAAAATAAAGAATCAATTATATATTACCTAGATGACATCTAGAGTTTTCTTCAATGGTGGATTATTATGTGGCACAAAACAGTCTTGCAAATAAAAAAAAAATCAAATAAAAGAACTTTACCTGATATTCCTTTAGCCAGGACAACAGTCCTGAAAAGCTAAAACTGGCCCAGTTTCCTCCATAGTAGTTTCTTCTGTAACAATAAGAAAAGTAAAGGATGGGGTAAAAAATCAAGTCTGTGATCTTCACCAACCAAAATTCATGATCCGTAAACTCACTTCATTTTTTAATACTGCTGCCTCAAGAAATCAAAAGCAGGGGTTGAGGATTTAGCTTAGTGGCAGAGCGCTTGTCTAGCAAGCGCAAGGCCCTGAGTTTAGTCCTCAGCCCTGGAAAAAAATGAAAGAAATCAAAAGTATACTTATCAGGATTTTGACATAAGAAGACATAATAGGCTGAAATAAATTCAGAGCTCTCAGATGTCAAAGGAAATTTTTCTTATAAGAAATTAAAAAAATATATTTGGCCTCCATAGAGTTTTCTTCCCTGATCACTAAGCAGGTAAGATATATATGTATGAGACTCCCAGATTAATTCTCATACCAAACACATACATACATACATACAGAGAGAGAGAGAGAAATTGGCTACTCTAGATAAAGTAACCACTTCATCTGTTTTATTATTTTCTTCTTTGTGGTGGGGGGGGCAGGTACTGAGGATTGAACACACGGGCATTTTACCAATAAGCTACATCCCTAGCCCTTTTTTAATTTTGAGACAGCATCTCATTAAGTTGCTGAGACTCGCCTCAAACTTTTGATCCTTCTGCCTCAGCCTCCAGAATTGCTGGGATTACAGGCAAGCACCATCACTCCAGGCTGAAGTGGTTACTTTAGTAGATCCTGAGGTACAGTTATTCACACAAAGATGTGTGATAAATTAAACAGAAACAAAAGTTCCACAGAGACCTGGTGAGTTATTCTTTTTTTTTTTTCTAATATTCTTTTTTAGATGTAGATGGACACAATGTCTTTATTTTATTTATTTATTTATTTTTATGTGGTGCTGAGGATTAAACCCAGTGTGTCATGCATGCAAGGCAAGCACTCTACCACTAAGCTACAATTCCAGCTCCAAGAGTTATTCTTCTCATGCCACACTCATATGAAGAGCACTGTTTTAGAGAAGACATAAGTCTCCTAAGATCAATTAAATTTTGTACACAATGAACACAAGTGGAGATTTTTGGCAAACACACCTCTCTAATCTGCACTGAATAATGTTCTTCCTAGTCCTTGCAAAGCTATTCACATTTAGTCACTCTGTAATGATAAACTACAGAGTACACTAAATCCAACCTACAATAGCCATTTCAGTTCTGAGTGGGAGGGATTCTTGCCTTTGTTCCTCTATATCTTTCTCTAATAAAATAAGAATATATAAAAGAATAATAAGAATATATAAAAGCTCTATTGAAAATTAAACCATTAATATTACATACAAAATTATTCTTCCATAATGCTACTGAATGTTATCTCAAAATTTTGATATATTTTCTACTTGATCAACTGTTAACATGGCCTGAAGAATATTTTAACCAATAATCACTCCTTTGCTTTAACAAAGGGTTAAATCAAACATTTGTGAAAGAAGGTCTATTAATATAGATCATCCTTTTTGTCATATCTTATGATTCTCTCAGGGATAATGTAAATTCATACATTATTCAGAATCTCTAACAGGCTTTAAAATTTAGATAGAATTTCAGGTATACAACCAATTCTAGATGACCAAACCTTGCTAAAATGATGGGGTCAGGAAACCTATAAGCTAACCCTAAATCAGAGAGCATGTGGAAGAAGCTGAGATATGGAAGCATGGATAAGGGAAAGAAAAAAAAAATAACGTTAGCAATGGTGGTTTTCCCATACCAATGTATACCATTTACTCCCTTACCTGAGAATACACTCCTGCTACCTCTTTCTACCATCCAAATGCAACATTCAACAAAATAAAAAGTGATCCTAGGTACACTTTCATTTTAACTTGTCGAAATATTTTTAGACTTCCTTTGAACAACTTATAAGGTCATATGTGTGTTTCACTTTTTATCTAATGGGCACAAGTTTCAAGATTTATGTAAATTTATTTGAATGGATATATCAACTTAAAAATGGGCAAAGAGATTGAAAAAACATTTTACAAAGTGATTACTAAGTATCTTTAAGTAAGTTCCTATTAAAATGAGCATTAAAAAATGAGCATAATAGTTTAAAAAGGTTCATAATATTGGGCATTGGTAGGATGCTCAGGATGGTTTCTTGGGACTTTTTTTTGGTGGAAATATAAAATGGTATAAACACTTTCAGAAAACATCTGGCAGTTTCTTACAAAACTAAACATACATCTATCCTATGATCCCGTAATTGTAATCCTAGGATTATACAAAAGAAAAATATATGCCCACAAAAATATTTACACAAGTCTTTTCACAACAGTCTATTCTTTAATAGCCCATGGTAATAATAATTCAAGTATCCATCAATAGAATGGATAAATAAGTTGCAGCATATATTCATAGGATGGCTACTATTCACCAGTATAAATAAACTACTTATATAGACAATATATAGATGCATACCAAAACTGTTAAGAGAAAGCTTTAACCAAAAAAACAAAACTGTATGTTTTCATTTATGTTAAGTTCTAGAACAAGCTAAATTAATTAATCTATGATGAAAATATCATGAGAACAGTAATTTCTAAGTGTGGAAATGAGGACAGGACTAGACTATGAAGAGTAACAAAGAAACTTTGTGGATTGACAGTAATATTCTTTACCTTGTTACAATTTTAATTTAATTTACTTAATTAATAAGGTGTTTTTAATATTTATTTTTTAATTATAGGTGAACACAATATCTTATTTTATTTTATGAGGTGCTGAGGATTGAACCCAGTGCCTCACACATGCTAGGCGAGCACTCTACCTCTTGAGCCAAAACCCCAGCCCAATTAATAAGGTTTTTAAATATATGCATTTGTCAGACTGATTAGTGGTACACTGTATCTAAATATTATCTCAAAAAAGAACCACAAACAAATGTTGAACTATTGTTGATATGTTGCTGAAGTATTCAGAACTGAAATTATTGGTGTGTACAACTTACTTTGAAATGCTTAAAATAATAAGATGGAGTATGGATGGATAATAGAATGAATACATAGTTATGTAGTAAAGCAAATACACCAAAATGTTAACTGTAGAATCTAGGTTGTGCATACACAGGTGTTCACAATATAATTTTTCAACTTTTCTGTTTCAAAATTAACATTATAAAATATTAGAAAAATAAAAGTAAGCTGACATTGAGTTTTGAAGCACTGAATATGATGTATCAATTTCCAAGGTATTTTTGTCTATTATCAAATGCCTAAGAAAACTCTAAGAAGGGCCATCTTGCTGTTTCTTTCCATGATTAAGTTACCTGAGGTCAGCTCATGGTCAAAATCTATTTTTCTCTCCTATGCTTGGTCATATGGTTTTTGACAAAGCTAATTGGTTTTGGTATTTTTCCATGCAGCTCCCATTTTCAACTTTTCCTGTTGATGTGCTCTTAACATCAGCATCTGGTGATCTCATCCAATTATATATATAAAAGGTAAAGCATGGTTTTCATTACTGTGGTCTTTCTGACAAAAATGGTAACACAATTATTAGTAAACTTGCTATAAAGCCAGCACTGTCTTTGATATTTGTATAGTTCTAAATATAGTTTAAAACATCCCTTTAAGACAAAGACTTGACGTATCAAAATCAATATGATGAAAAGAAAAAGGAAAAATCAATATGACATTTTAATATGCTCTCTGGAGCAATACTTTAATAGAAATAATAAAAATTAAAGCCCACAAAATATTTTTCTCAATTTTATCTATAAACATATGGCTTTTGAACTGTGACATTTAAATTCAATTCATAAAATATTATTTCTACTGTTTTTAAAACTGCATCTGTAGAGAGAAGTAAAGCTAGGTTGTTGGTTTTGTTTTTCAAACCTCAAAGATGAGATTTATTTTAAGGACAAAGTGAGAACTTCCTGAATGAGAAAAAAATAAGAAAAAAGACTGGGCATGTTTTCTGCCAATTTTATGTCACAACTGCATCTGTATATCAAGTAACGGAATAAGTACTTTTTGATGAAGGATGAAAAAGACTTCCTTAAAATTATTGTCTCTTTGTAGAACCGGAAAATAAGAATTCACAGTATTTAAATAGCACACATGAAACTAACATATAAAGCCCTTTAATGTTTTAGGATGGGAAAGTGACCTACAATTTTCAGCTAAAATAGTAAAAATCACAAATATGGCATTTATATTTTAAATATAAGAAAGGTTTCATAATTATAACAACAAAATACAGTTCTCCATTATGTGAAATGTTGACCTTATAACTGTAGAAAACATAGTTTTAATCTTTCTAAGTTTTCCCATAGCCTACCCATAGTGCCACTAAGTTTTTCTGGGCACAATAAGGAAATGTATTAAACAACTGTCTCCATTAACATCAATCAATAAAACAACAGAAAATACAGTATTCAAACAGTATTTCAAGTCTCACCCTTTTCATAGTGTCTGATCTTAAAGAAACATCACTGTGCTTAATATTTCCTACTAAATAAGAAATATACCACAGGTAGACCCAAATTTTGAACTATATGAGAAGGCTGAGCATTAAATCCATTAACTATAGCCCATTAATTAAATCCTAATACCATTATACATTATTTCCTTACTAAATATTCAGCAGCAGACATAGTTAAATGATTCTAAACTACATCTTGTGTTATAAAATGGTTTCTGTAAGCAAGTCCATGAACATTAACAAAAGATGGAGTTATTGACATTCAGGCACATTCATCTGGGAATCATTTTAATTATTAAGAAACTCAAGAGTTGAAAATGTTTTCAGGCAGACAGTCAATGGGGACTAAGCTCAGTCATTGAGAAAGGGAAGCAGCCCAGCTCAACCTCTAGATGGTCCTATTTTACATTCACTGCTCCTACAATTCCTTTTTGTAGAATAGAAGAAAAGACCACCTTCCAATAATGACATTTTTAATCTTTGAAGTTGTTTGTACAAATATTTTATCATGGGCTTTTCCAGAAATTAGGTGAGGTAGATAGGAAAGATGCAATTTTATAAGTGAGGACACTGAGACTTGCACACATAGACACAGGATAATAGTAGCTGTGGTTCAATGAAGCCAAACCCTTAAATGTTGAATAGCACCTGGCCCTGATAAACTAAATTCACCATTTCCAAAATGCATTCCCTATCAATAACATGGACTGTTAATGTGTCCAAAAAATAAAAATAAATAAAGCACCATGCCAAAATAGATTTGGAAAACCCTGAGTTTTAAAAAGTTAAACAACAACAACAAAAAATGGTTTATTTGTGGCATGGCTTCTTCTCAGCACCCCTAAATATGGTCACGTTTTTTGTAGTTCTTCAAGAGGGAATACAGCAGTATGTACCATTTCACAAATTCAGTTGACCAATGAAAACCATTTTTTGAAAAAGCATTTTGAAGTATTAGGTTTTAACAGAACATATTTTGTGAAATGTTGGCTTAATTCACTTAAAGGGGAAGGAAAAAATAGAAAAATCTATATATACAAGCTTGGCATTTTACATTCACTATTTTGCTTAGACTTCATATGAATCAAAAACTGGCGCTATATTTATCTCCATTACACAATAGGGAAAAAAAAAACTGTGAAGTTGATATCTAATTCACTCAGATAGGAAATAACAAAAAGCTCAGGGAATATCAGTCTCCAAAGCCTATACTCTTTCCACAATATAACATTATATACTATAACCCATTTGATTAGAATCTTAAATTATAAACACATACAAACCTTTCTATCTAAATCACATAAGAAAAAAAATCAATGTTTACAAACATTACATGGAATAAAGTCTAAAGTCTAAGTTTTTTGGTTTTTTTTTTTTTTTTTTTTTTTTTGCTGACCCAATTTATTTGTATAATGAAAACGGGATTATACTTTTATGACTATGTCTACTCCAATGTCAGAGCTGCAAGGAATATTCATTTCCAGGCCCTAGAATGCAATCAATATTATTGCATGTCTCATATTCAATATGTTAAAATATCTTTATGTATATGGTAGAATGAGAAAATAGAAGTCAAGCATGCCTACTAGTATTGGTTTGCTGGCTGTTATTCAGTACTATAAACGGTGCACATTTATAAAGGCTTTATTCCATTTTAATTTTGTTGGAATACCATGAGTCATGACAGGACTTGCTGGTGAAAAATAATAGAACAGGTTACAAAATTCAGACTTAGCCTCTACATAAATTTTCATTTAGTAAAAGTTCCACATACCTGATACAAAGAAAACTAAACTCCTTTTACCACCTCTCACTCCAAAATAAGGGGAGTCCCCATGATAGAGAATGCAGATGTTATTCTTATGTCAAAGACAATGACCAGGACCTTAGTGGACATTTTTATTAGCAAATAAAAATTGTACATATTTATCATGTATAACATGTGTTTTTAAAATGTTACCTGGCTTTAAAAGAGTTCCATGAAGCTATAGGAATTTGCTTTGGCAATCAGACCAGTCTATTGTCAAGAAATACCAAGCTATATTTCCAGTCATTAGACCTAGAGAGAGATGTTCCTATGTTTAGAGTTGTCAGTTATCCCACACAAATCCACCCATTCAAATCCATTTAAGACAACCAAGTCAGGCAGGTAAGTAGTAATATAAAAAAGTTGCCCTTTATTCTTGTTTATTTTTATGATCTCATCTATTTCTGCTGGTTTAATTATCACTTCTCTGCGGATGACGCATTAATTGATATCTCGGATCTGGGCTCATCCAGTTAGCTACAGATTCAGATCAATATCTGGTTGACTAAAACTGCAGATAATGATTCATCAGTTTATTAGACATTTCCCTTCACTAAATGTCCCAGAAGCAATTCAGTTTTGACATGTCCAAAGGACAATATTATTATCTGTCCAAAAGCCCCAACCTGGTCTTCCTCTTGTTCTCCTAATGGCAACACTACGCTTATAGCTACCTATACTAAGAAAAAAAAATGAACTCCCTCAGTATTTCTTCAAGTATAATTCTACTGAAATTCTCAAACTTCTCCTATCCTTGTGATCCCTACTAATGTTACCATATTTCATTCTCACTACCTAGTATTTTGTCTGCTACATTAGTCTAATCAAAGGCTTTCCTGCCATTAAGTTTTACCCCTTCAATCCAACACTAACTCAAAACAATTCCCTGGCTTAAAGATATTTAATTGCCCATTAATACTTCTAGAATCAGCCACATACTGGGGCACATGCCTATAATCCCAGTGATTCAGGAGGCTGAGGCAGAATGATTGCAAGTTTAAGGCCAGCTTCAGCAACTTAGCAACTTTGATATAGGTTCTTACCTATGAAAAAAATAAAAATAAAAAGGGCTGGCAATGTTGCTCACTTTAGTGTCACTGTGTTCAATTTCCAGTGTGTGTGTGTGTGTATGTACATACACACACATACACACACACCCTGCAAAATTTAGTGCCAACACAACCCTTCTGCCTTATTCTAGATACTGATCTTCTCTACCATGCAGTCACAACCATATATTCCACAATATCTGAGTGAAACAAGTGCCTGCATATCGGTTTTTATTAGTGATACTGCCTATTCTAAATGTTATTCCATCACAAAACCAACGAATAAACGATTTAAACTATTCAGAATCCTTAAGTCCAACATAATCTCTTCTCTGAAGCCATCAGTTCTCCCAGGTGTAACCAAAAGAACTGTGATTCCATAGTTTTGCACATACTTCTTTAGGAGTTCTGACAGAATATCTAGTCATTGGATTGCATGAGTGCTTCCTCTGACTAAATCAAGAGAGCTTAAGGGTATGGACAGTAACTTGGTCATCTTTGAAAACTTAATAAATATTAACTAATAAATGTTAACTGAAGGAAGTATTTCCACTAATACATTGCTATTAATCAAGGCTTCAGAACCTGACAGAACTGGGTTCAAATCCCTGCTGTGCCTCTTATAAGCTGCATGACTTCAGTCAACCACCTTACAGATGTTACTCTTTAAAAGCTCAATTTCCACATCTGTAAAATACAAAAGCACTTAAAGCACATGGTAAGTTATCAGCAACATCATCACTAACTTTTTCTCCTTCCAAAGTGTAGGCACAGGATAACATACTCCACAGGAGTCTCCAACGCCCTTTTGCTGACAATTAATACAGTCCAGTGCCAGCCATGCATTGTTAAGTTCACCAACAATCCTAGGAAGAAAGAGAAATAGACAGGAACAGGGACATAGCTCAAAGCACAGAGCTCACGGATCAAAGGATTGAGTACTCGGGATTTCTTCTTCCTGATTATCTACTTCAGAGTCTCACAGCTCCTCCAATTTAACCCTTCCTTGTCATGGAAAGGCAAATTAAAGTCATTTTTATTTATGGGGGAAAAAGAGAAATTAGATCAACAACAAAAAGTTTAAAGCTTTACTGCTGTAGATCACTCTCCTTTTAGCTATGAAGCTTATTAATATTCCTCAAACTCCCAAGAAGCTGGTAGAGATATTCACCATCACAAAGCAAAAGAAAATCAACAAAACAAAAATAAGGAAGAAAAAAATATAAGAGAAAAATATTCCCTTTCTTTGATCCTTTTAAAAAATTCAAGGGGAAGAAGATGGAGAAGATAGAAGGAAAAATGCATATGTACATTCAATTATCTTTACTTGCAGTTTCCTATTTATGTGAAAGCTACCTTGATTCAAAACCATTGAATAAAAGAATTCAAAATTAATAACATCTAGCCAGGCCAAGTGACTGAGGCCTGAAATGTCAGCAATTGAGGAGGCTTCAACAGTAAAATCACATATTCAAAACAAACTTGGGCAACTTAGCAAGACCCTGCTTCAAAATAAAAAATTTAAAAAAGGGCTGGGAAAAGGAAGGAACTGCAGAAATGAAATTGACCAAATTATGCTATACACAAAATATCACAATGAATTTCACCCTTATGTGTATCTATAAAGTGCCAATTTTAAAGAGCATAAATAGAAGGATGACCAGTAGAGTACAAGAGGGGTAATGGGAGGGTCAAAGGGGAGGGAAAGAGAAAGTAGTGGGCACTGAACTGGAGCAAATTATATTCTGAACATGTATGATTATGTTAAAATGAATCACAAAATTATATGTAACTCTAATGTACTAATACATTTTTTAAAAGAGCTAGGAATGCAGTTCAGTGGTAGAGAACCCCTGGGATCAATGCCTGTTAGAGTCTGTAAACAAGTCTGGATGGCGCCTGGCAAAATGCCAGAGGGAGTGGTTTGTGAAGTAACAAAAGCAAGCCATTAAGTGTGGAGATTCCTTATTGGTTGACTGCTGTATCTAGTTTATTCTAATTAAGATAAGCTGTGTGGAATGTATAAATATTGCTCCGGTCCTACAATAAAGGGCTTCCATTCCTGCTGTATCAATCTACACAAGTTGTTCGTCACCCCCCTGGTTATTTTGCCCAGCCAAGCCGGGCTGAGGCAAATGCCCAGTACCAAAAAAAAAATTTTAAGTTAGTAATATCTAGAGAAAAGGTGTTTCACAATTTCTGCAAAGAGTTATCTCAATCAAGCTCCTGTGTGACCTCTATAGGGGAAAAATCCTGCTTGTGCAAGAAATGTCATTGGCAAATGAAGACCCTATCCTACAAATTTTCATGTCCAAAAGATAAAATGGCATTTCTCTTTGAAAACCATACAAATTCATAAATTGCTTTCATGTATTTTTCCTTGCTCTGTTCTCCAAATCAGAAGCTGAACCTGTTCCTCATTATTTCATTAAAAAAAAGTTTTTGATGAACCTTCCACATTTTGTTCTAAGACCTTACTGGCCCCTCACAGGTGACAGGTACTTAGTAGGTTGTGTGCTAGGTTCATTTTACAGTCAAGGAAAACAACATTAGTCACTTTAAGTAATTAGTAACAGAGTCCTAACTTGGACCAAGTTTCTTTTTTTTTTTTTAATTAATTTTTATTGTTGGTTGTTCAAAACATTACATAGTTCTTGATATAGTTTCTTGATCATCAAACCGAGTATTTGTCTTTTTCCCAACACGACAGATTACCTTAGTGATAAGAGCAGAGGCTTTGTAGGAAAAAAAAAAGAATCTAGGTTTAAACCCTATTTCTTTCCCTTAATAGTTATGACATTGGACAAGTTACCTTAATTATCTAAGTTTGTTTCCTTATCTGCAGAATGTAGGAAATTATACTTTTTTAGAAAAGTGTAGAATTTAAATAGCTTACCATTCATAAAGAACCAAGAAAATAGCTAACGGTAGCCATTATTACATCGAATTGTCTCTAATTACATATAACATCTTGAACACTAGATTAGCATACTCTAATGAAAATCACTCTCACTCAGAAAATAGTGATATTATGAAATCCAGCTTCAAATGGGAAAATAAGGAGAAAACAGTGTAACAACTGATTCTCTGATACTTACACATCTTTCTCACCCTTAGAGAAGAGCACTGTTTCTTTTCCATACAAGATAAATTTTCTTTTACATGAGATTTTATCTCCCAATCCATATATGGTAGTCTTAAACTTTAAAATGCTTAAAACTTATCCTTGAGTTATCTTATTTACATACAGATGTGAACATTTTGATAGAAAAAGATTGTTCCTTCATTTTTGCCTTATAAAAAACAAACAAGAAAACCTCAATTTCCACTAAAAGCCACTAAAAACAAACTTCATAGTGGGAATAACTGTTGAATCAATAGTGCTTTCTTTGGGTAAGAGCTAATAATTATTGAATAGAGTATTTCTGTCCTTTGGTTACAGAATCAAAACATCAGAAATAAATTTATCACTTAATTCTATATATGTACAGTTAACTTACAAGGCAGAAAATACTTTAACATTGATTTGACAGACAAGTGCATATGTAATTTCTAAGGCAGCTCAATGAGTTGAAGGTTTATTAAGTCACAAAAATCTGCCTGTACCAAGAAATCAATTAACTTTCTATAAAAGGATTAAGGCCGGAAATGATGCAGACTCTCAAAGAGTGTTACAGACTCTTATATCCAAAGTGAGAAGTAAATAGGAATTATCATGACCAATTCCGCTCACCCCACACTTCTACCACCAACTCTAAATAATATTTCTTTTATTCTTTTATTATACTCCCTTTTTCTTCATAATACAATTTATAATATAAAACTTAAGCATATTTAATGTCTATAACCAGGATTAGGGTCCAAGTTCCACCATGAAAACAGAGGTCAGAGTCAGTCTGGTTGTAATCTATGATATCCAGGAACAAGCAAAGCACATCATGTAATGTTACAACTGGTTTCTAATCACAATGAATGAATTTCTTGAAAAGTGACAATTCCAGACAAATTTTAAGGTCTCTTGTCTTAGTGCCAGAATATAATAAATAATGAGATAGAAGAAATGGGAATTAATATAATGTCAAGTCCATCGTGAAGAAAAATATAATGTCAAGTCCATGGTGGAGAAACGGGGAGCACAAAAGCTCTCCCTCCTACAACTACTACCAGTTTTATTGTACCTTAAAGAAAGTCCTGTAGGAAGACATTCTCACTTTCTCTTAAATGTGGAAAAGTTATCAGAAATCTTGACAATCTTTACTGGCACAATGGGGATTCAAGCTACACATTGAAATGACTGTTAGCCATAGCTCTACAACTCAAGAAATCAACTAAGATGAATTTTCCTTATATATTCCCATATGATTTCATTTAGTCATCTAGTTTTGGTCACATATTTATTTATAAAAAATAGGTTTATAAAATTGTTCTTTCACTATTAATGTTGTAACATATTACTAAATGATATTATTAGATGTAAAAAGAAAAGGCAAATACATAGTGTTGATGGTGGGATACTATAATGTCTTATTTTCATCTATTCAATTTATTTTATCTGTTCATTCACACATTCATTCTTCTATCTTGAAACTTTATCCCATAAGTTCTCTGGACAGAATACACGAAACTAGTAGCAGACTCTTAAGAATGGTATATGAGAAGACTGACATGTATATTTTCAATATATGTATGTGCGTATACATGTGATACATTGACAGATATGTTCCTTAAATTCTTATGATAAGCATATCATTTTTGTGATTAAATGAAAAAAATTTCTTTCAAAGAGGAATTAGATTTCACAAAGATAACTGATCCTTTAACAGATTACAACTGTGAAAGCAGAAATATTTCACATTATAATAATAAATGTTACCCATTATAAAAATTTAATTGTGACTTGACAATCTCAAAAAAAAAGTTTTATGAATCTTAAAAAAAAGATAACTGATCATTTCTCTTAAACACAATTCCAACATAATTCCTAACTGAACACAACTGCTAACTAGAAAAAAAGTTTTTCATAGGCTAGAACAAAGAGACACCTAGCCTAAAAACTTATAGACATGTAATAGTGACATCATCTTGTTTTTTGTTTTTGTTTTTGTTTTTTTTTTTTTTGGTACCAGGGATTACAGCCAGGAACACATAACTGCTGAGCCACATCCCCATCCCTTTTTATGTTTTATTTTGAGACAGGGTCTCTCTCACTAAGTTGCTTAGGGCTCCCTAAGTTGCTAAGGCTGGCACTGAACTCATGAACCTCCTGTCTCAGCCTCTTAAGTGGCTGTTGCTGGGATTCCAGCCTGTGATACCACACCCAGTGACGTCATATTTCTTAACCATGTCAGATAATACTAGTTAACTGAATATAATCCTTTGGTCCAATTATTAAACATAATATGTTTTCAACATTTAACAAAAAATGTTTAGCAGTATAAGGGTAAAATTCAACAACTACATATTTTTTTAGTTGAATCCAGTGCTCCTTTACCACTGAGAAACATGCTAGAACTATTTATTTATTTATTTGTTTGTTTGTTTGGAGACAGGGTCTTCTCAATTTACTTAGAGCCTTGCTAAATTACCAAGGCCTGCCTCAAACTTCAATCCTCCTGCCTCAGCCTCTCAAGTTGATGGGATTACAGGTATGCACCAATGTACTTGGCAACAGCCAATTATTTGGAACCAGTTATAAAACCACCAAATAAGCAATATAATGAAATTTAAACATGCCAAACATTGTCAGGTGGGGTGACACATGCCTGTAATCCCAGGAAGATTGAGGGAGGAAGATCTCAAGTCGGAGACCAGCCTCAGCAACTGAACAAGACCCTGTCTCGGGAGTTTTCTTAAAAAATTAAATTAAATTAAAAGGGCTGGGAATGTTGTTTAGCAGAAAAGCAACCATGGGTTCAATCCCCAGTACAAACAAAATAAAAAATGACTCCAAATATTGAGTATACTCTTAAACTCTAAGAAAAACCGAATTTAAATGAATTCAGTGAGATAGCATCATAGTTTACAACTGATTTACAAAGTAAAAAGTGAAGAAGAACAGAAAACAAAATAAAACTGACCAATAATATATATATAATCAGGAAAAAAAATGGCCAGGCAATGTAGACATACAATAATCGGTAGAGGTATATTTTAGTCAAGTATAAACTTCTCATCTTCTTGCATCTCCCTTTAGCAACTTCAAATTTAAAGTAAATGCCAATCTCTATATTTTGAATTGCAAATTGCTCTCCTAAATCTCAACATCTATTCTTGAACTTTCACATGTCAACAGCTCATTAATACCTACAGTAAATGTAGCTCCCCCAAAAGAACCATATTTTACATTTTTTAGAGTTCACACATAAAATTAGAGCTCTTTCAACTTCAATTTCGCAGAAGTCTAGTTTAAAATCTGCAGAAATTTATGGCAATATAACAATTAAGTGACTATTTTGAATAAGATTAGCTATTATTGATAATGACCCTACAACAGAGTTTATAAATCAATAGAAGCTGTAACTAGTATGTTATAATAGGCCACTTCAGAACCATCACTTTAATGAAATAAAATGCCAACCACAGCAGAAGATTAAAAATACTAAGTTAATTTTCAGAAAATTATAAATGTAATACATGTACACACATAAAAGTTACACTGTATTTTTGCTTTGAATTATAGCTTTTGTTTCACTTAATATTCAATTGTTTTCAAAATAAGAAAGGCTATCAAACTGGGCACAGTGGCCCAGCAACTCAGGAGGCAGAGGCAAGAGAATGGCAAATTCAAGGCTATTTCTGCAATTTAATGAGAACCTGTCTCAAAATTAAAAATAAATAATTAATAAAGAGCTGGGGGTCTTGCTCAGTGTAGAGTGGCTCGGTTAAATTCCCAGTACAGAGAGAGAGAGAGAGAGAGAGAGAGAGAGAGAGAGAGAGAGAGAGAGAGAGAGAGAGAATGAATAGTTAAATAAATAAATAGAAAGACTTTAATCAAATTAAGAAAAACAACACTACTCAGCAGTTCACCAGAATGAAATTACATTTTATCAATTCAGGCTACTATTCTACTGGCTTCCTAAATAAATCTTCCTGTAAAAAAGGCGAATTTCACTTAATTCATAACCAGCATATTCAGTTTTACTGAGGTACTAGAGTTTTTTGTACAAGCCCAATGTCAAACTGACTTTATGACACTTGTTTATAGAGAAAAAGAAAAAAAAGATCATATAACTATTTTACAAATGATTAAAATTTGAACAATGCCTTCTTTCAAAGTATTACAAATTTATAAGTAGAAATCATATGTACACAGATGTTCACATTTTGTTTATAATAGAAAAATTGAAAATATCTTAATGCACAATTAAGAGCATGTTAAATGAATCATAGTATTTGTAACATAAAAATACTATAAAGCCCATTATAAGTAGTAGAAAAATCCTATTTTGACATGGTAAAATGCTGTTTAAAAAAACATATCTTTTGCAAAAAATGGTATGAACTTAAGAGAATGCAGAGACTACTACCGTCTATCAAAATCTCCCCCCTCACCTCCTCCCATAGGAAGACTACAAGCTAGTCATTTGTTTTATCCCTCCATACAATTTTATGTGGATAAATAAATTTTCATCTATGGTATACAAGCAGAGATGATACATTTCATTCTGGGACAAGGCCTTAAAAGAACAAAGGAATATCCACACTCTTATCTCATTCTTGTAAGCTGGAACCTAGGCTAACCTGTGACCCAGTTTATACTGTGCAAAGAAACCCCTAGGGAATGGTACAGAACCAAAATGGAAGGAATTTGAGCACTTAAGGAACAGAGCTATTCCTTGTTTAGCCCTAAAGCCTTTGAGCTTGTTTAAGTCACAAAATATATTTAGTAACTGTTCTTCAAGACACTGTGTTTTGGATCCTTTTATTACAGCCCCTCATTCTTTTACCCTAATATTTTATGGCATAGAAAAATGCCATAATTGGGGCTGGGGATGTGGCTCAAGCAGTAGCGCGCTCGCCTGGCATGCATGCGGCCCGGGTTCGATCCTCAGCACCACATACAAAGATGTTGTGTCTGCCAAATACTAAAAAATAAATATTAAAAAAAAAAGAAAAGAAAAATGCCAGAATTAATGTTCATGACTTCTGGATATTTATAAAAATTGATAGCAGTATGCTTTTTTATTTTTACTTTCATGATTTGGTATACATTACTTAGCAATAAAGAAAAATTAAACATCATGATTTTAATGCATTTTAAATATAAATCATTATTTAATTCTCTGATCTTCCTTTGATATCTTCTCATACAAGACAGCTATTGTACAGATAGTTAAAGATGTACATACACGCAGACAGACACACACATATATATATACATATACATATACGTATACATATATTTATATATAAATTATTCTCCAGAGCAGGGATTAGCAAACATTTCTAATAAGCATCAGCTAGTAATATTTTAGGTTTTGTAGGTAGCAGAGTCTCTCATGCAACAACACAATGATGCCATTATATACCCAAAACAGACACAGATGATAAAAAAAACGAACAGGCATATATGTGTTCCAATGTACTCACAAAATAGGCATCTGGCCCATGGACCATATTTTGCCAACCTAGAATATCATCTTAACTGTCACATGTTAAAAAGTTTATTTAGACTTTTAAGACATTAAAGATAACAGTAGTGTTCATTCTCCACGACTGGAAAAATCTAAAAAATATTAAAACTCTGAAAACTGAGAAACAAACCAAATGTTTTCTAGAGAATTTATCATCCTAAACTTTCAAGAAACTAAAAGTAAGCTTTAAACCCTACACGGTCACCAAATGGCATTTATGAGTACCTATGCACAGCTGGTGCTCTAACAACAAATAAAGCCAAAGAAGGCCTTTCAAATGTCAAGGTGCTGCTAGGATATGTTTTGTTGTTCTTTTTGCTTTCGTGATGAATTACCACCATCAATTTACTTTATCTAATGTCCTACATGGTCAGTGATATACATCTGGCAAGCTAGCTGAAGTCACAAATTCTGACGATGATCATAAATCAATCAGTGTAAATTCCGGGCCCCTCCACATTTCTATACTTTCATAACTGATTCATATATTCAAAAAGTATTTACTGAGCACCTACTATATGCCAAGCACCTCAGAGCAAACAAAGTATATACTGATATAAGATTTCTCAACATTTCCTTTGAAGCTGCTCTCAAGGCTTAAGAGACTAGGAAAACCAGGAAATAATTTACAGTAGTCCTACATAAACACAAAATATAGTTGACTTTTCAAGAGTCATCTTAAAAATTGGTAAATTTTGAAACTTATTTGATCATATATTCATTTTTAAATAATATTCTAAATATATGCTATTTAAAGTAACACCATGGATCTATGGTTTTTAAAACACACATACACAAATACAGAAATATGGATGTATATATGTCAACAGATCTAAATACATTCTATACTAATCAGCCCTGTCCACTGAGAGCATAGAAGCAATAATAACACCCCAGTTGAAATGAGCACATGTAGCACTCAGATCTTGTTTTCTAAATGTATAGACGTAGAACTCTTTGATAAGCTGTTGACTCTAGGGTTAAAGGAGGAAAAATATAGATGAGCCTGCAGTGCTTGCGGGGCCAGAAATAAAGTACTCAAACAAAAATGAAACATTTCAAAAGCACATTGGACCCAATTGGCAGGAACTCATAGTGGCCAAAGATGGACAATATGAGCAACCAAATAATCGATGCTAATACTGGATTATAACCCAGAGAACAATATAAATATCCAGGAGCCCATACTGATGTAAATAAATAAATAAATAAATAAATAGGAGGGAAGAGACAGCTCTTCTTTACAGAAGAATTACAACAAATACATGAAGATAGGTAAAGAAAAAGAAAACTCAACAGTAGACAAACACCACAATGTATCTTAAGGGATATAATTTGAGGCTGTTAACACCAAAAGGGAATATGGAATCCTGGACCACACCCTGGAACAAAATATAACACTTTTGGGGAAACTAGTAGAATTAGCATAAGTTCTGCAGTTTAGCTAATAGTATTCCACTTGGGCTGGGGATGTGGCTCAAGCGGTAGCACGCTCGCCTGGCATGCGTGCGGCCCAGGTTCGATCCTCAGCACCACATACAAAAAAACAAAGATGTTGGGTCCACCAAAAACTAAAAAATAAATATTAAAAAAGAAATTCTCTCTCTCTCTCTCTCTCTCTCTCTCTCTCTCTCTCTCTCTCTCTCAAAAAAAAATAGTATTCCACTCAAATACATTTCTGAGTTTTAATAATTATTCTATGGAATAATTAGTCAGCTTTCCCTCACTTTCACAAAATATCTGAGATGAATAACTTTAAAGGAGAAAACATTTATCATGGCTCGGAGATTCAGATGTCCACAGTCACTTGGCTTTCTTGTATTTGGGCCTATGGTGAAGAAAAACATTATAGTGGGGAGCCTATGGTGAAGCAAAACATTATAATGGGGAGCACAAGGTACAGCAAAGCTACTCACCTTGTGTTAGCCAGAAAGCAAAGAGAGGAAAGAAGGGAATGAGTTCCCAATCTGCCCTTCAAGGGCATGCCCCACTAGACCTCACCCCCTAATGTTGCACCACCTCCCAACAGCACTACAGGCTGGTGAACAAACCTTAGCAAATGAGATGTTGGGGAACGCTTCCAATTCGAACTATAATAAATACTTAAGATACTAACATTCAGGGATGCTCAATCAAGTATATATAAATATTGATTTTGCAACTTTTCTGGGAGTCTAAAATTAGTTCAAAGAGTCTTAATGTTTTTAACTTGATAAAATTTATACTCTATTGTTAATATATCCCAGTGTTTATCCTATAGCTTCAAAATCAACCATTACCACCCACCAAGTGTCAGAACACCAATACAACTTGAGAACAATGGATCTAACCCATTTAACTGCAGAAATTTATTGAGGAATAGCCAAAAATACAAGGTAATAATTTTATACTATGTCTGAAATTAGAATTAGTTACAGCAAGCAAATCATTGTCAACAGAAAAGTTAGTACAGTTTATTTCAAAGAATGCTTGCATAGAATTAAGACCTTGGTGTTGGCCCCAATCCTATCATTATTTGCTTGCTTGACCCTGCACACATCAACTTTCTGATCAACAGACAACTCTCTTCTAAGCTACCATGAATTTATAAATTCACAGATTATCAATATGGGATTAAGGCTTCATTAAGCATATTAGGCGACTGTAAATTCCCATCAAGAATATAGTAGCTTGACACATATAAATATTATTAAACTTTATTTAATAAATAATCAAATTTTTATTGAGGAACTGTTATATTCCAGGTACTGTTTGGCAATGGTGATATATAGATTAATGAATCATGGCCTGTGCAGATCTACAAACAATAATACAATGTGAAAAATGTTATATTGCAAACTGTACATAATACTTGAAATTATAAATAGAAAAACTGATATTACTTGGATTATCAAGGAAGGCTTCACTAGGAAGCAGTAGGTCCAGAAATACTAAAAATTGTTCACACAAAAATGGAGATCAGGATGGAAAAAAAGGCATAAAGACATAAGGGACTATTCTATGTCCAAAGAGAATGCATAATGGAGATACTGCTTAAGCATGACTGTACATGAAAAGAGAATTTTTTTCTGAGAATTTAAAATGGCAACTTTATACCACAGGTGAGTACAGTGCTCTAATTTATACTACCCTCATAAACCAGGAAACCCCAAGCCTAGAAATTAACATAAAAACTGCTTTGGCCCATGTGGTTCACAGAATAATAGGTCCCCAAAGATGTCCATGTTCTAATCCCAGAAGCTGTAATGTGTTATTTTATGTGGCAAAGGGATTTTGCTAATGTGATTAAGAATCTTGAGGTGTAAAGATTATCTTACATCATCCACACCCACCACAGTGTAATCACAAAATTCCTTCTAAAAGAAGGCAAGACAAAAGCAGAAGGTGGAGATGGGATGACTGAAACAGAGGTTGCCGTGATGTATTTTTTAATATTTTTATTTATTCTAATTTGTTATACATGCTAGCAGAATGCAATTCATTTCATATTACACATATAGAGCACAATTTTTCAAGTCACTGATTGTACACAAAGTATTTTCACACCATTCATGTCTTCATACATGTACTCAGGGTAATGATGCCTAACTCATTCCACCATCATCCCTACCCCAGTACCCCCTCCTTTCCCCTTCCTCCCCTTTGCCCTATCTAAAGTACTTCCATTCCTCCCATGCTCCCCCCACATCGCCATTAGGAGTCAGCATCCTCATATCAAAGAAAACATTCAGCCTTTGGTTTTTTGGGATTGGCTTGCTTCACTTAGCATTATGTTCTCCAACATCATCCATTTACGGAGTGCAAATACCATGATTTTATTCTCTTTTAATGCTGAATAATGTTCCATTGTGCATATATACCAAAGTTTCCCTATCCATTCATCTACTGAAGGGCATCCAGGTTGGTTCCATAATTAAGCTATTGTGAATTGTGCTGCTATAAACATTGATATGGCTGTGTCCCTGTAGTTTGATTTTAAGTCCTTTGGGTATAAACCAAGGAGTGGGATAGCTGGGTCAAATGGTGGTTCCATTCCAAGTTTTCGAAGGACTCTCCATACTGCTTTCAAGATTATTTTGAAGATGGAGGGAGGGGATACCAATGACCTCTAGAAGCTGGCAGTGGAGGGACAAGGAAACAGATTTTCTCCAGGAACCTCCAAAAGGAATGTAGAATTACCTTCATTTTAATTTCAGCCCCATAGGATTCATTTCAGATTTATAATCTATAAGAACAGTGGAATAATAAGTCTGTTTTAAAAGTCTACATTTGCAATACTTGGTTATGTCAGCAAAAGGAAACAAATACCACCAGTAATAGCACTGGGTGACATGGCAAAATGCAAAAACATTCAGCAGAAATAAAGGATCCCTACAGATAATGTCCCACTTTATAAAATTCAAAGTTAAACATTTCTGGTGGAAAAAAAAAAGAAGAATACTGACCCTGAAACAAGAAAGATAATACCAAACAGTATTAAACCCTTCAATGACTTCATATAACTAAAGTTAGCTTTTAAAAATTAATGAAGCAAAGGGAATGAACATGACAGCTTTTAAAAACAGAACAAACAACTTCTTGAAGTGAAAGTCACTGAAGTAAAAACAAACGCTAGAATAAATAGAAAATCAAACACCTCTGAAGAGAGAATTAATGAACTAGAAAAGAGGTCTGCAAACTTTTTTCTCAAAGGCTAGTTAATATTTTAGCCTTTGCACACTACACAGTACTGTTGCAGCTACTTAACTTGGCTTTAGTAGTATAAAAGCAGCCGTGGTGAGTATGTAAATATGTGTTTTGTGTATATGTCACACAAGCATGGCTGTGGTCCAATAAGACTTAATTTACAAAAACAAGTGGCTAATCTGTAGACTAAAGTTTTCAACTATAAAACTAGAAGATAGGGCTGGAATTGTGGCTCAGTGGCAGAGCACTTGCTTTGCACATGGGAGGCACTGGATTAGATTCTCAGCACCACATAAAAACAAGTACACAAAATATATTGTGTTCATCTATAACTAAAAATTTTTAAAATATATTAAAAAACTAGAAAATAAAGCTTAAGACATTACATATAATGAAGTACCAAAAGGAAAAAAGATGAGGAATGACAAAGAGATATTAAGAGGAATAAAGATAGAATGAGTCTGCACACATACCTAGGTCAGAGTGGCCCAAACTTGTGGTCTCCTCTGCAAACGGGCTTGTTGCACCCTATCCCCAGTTGTCACAAAGGTTTCCACAAGCCTGCAGGCAAGATCATGGCACTTACCCCTCCAGGAGCTCAACCATGGACACACAAGTACTATAAGTCCACCTGAGTTTACTTCCAGCAACTCCTACAGAAATGAAAAGTCCTATGGTTAAGCCATCCTCCACCAGCTGGGTCTCCAAAAGGCCCACCAGGAATACTGGTAGGAAAATTTCTCTCTTGGGAAATCCACCTTTCCTTCATATCCCCAGTGTTCAAATCCCCAAAGCACATGAAAACCCGGACCCTAGGCCTCCAGAAACAAGATCACACCAACGGGTGACCGGACTGCCAGCCCACTACAGAGAAAGCCAGGCCCCCATCTTGACTAGGTCCTCTGCATCCAACCCTATAAACTAGGCAGACTCCAGCAAACACAGAGAATTATTTTTCATATCAAAACAGCAAATACCAAACAAAGAAGTCAAGAGAGCTCATTATATACTACCTAAGCATCAAATAAAGTTCCTAACACACACAATTATTTGCCAGCAAAAATATACTCCAAGTAGCCAGCAAAAGGAAAAGAGGAGGAGGAAGAAGAAAATCTCATACTTCTGTAAAAGAAGTTCCAAAAATAAGAATAAGAGAGAGGTAATTTTTGAAGAAATATCTGGAAATTTTCCTGACAACTATAGGTATAAGTATGTAGTTTCAAGAAGTCAAACAATTTCAGAGCAAGAAAAATGGAAACAAAGTCAACATTTAGACAAGAATGAGTCTGAATAACTACAAATGCAAACAGAAAAATGATAAAACAATCAGAAAGAAAAGATAATCTCCCTATAATAGAATAGCACTAGATTAATAGAAACTTCTCAAAAGCCACAAAAGAAGCCAAAGAACAATACTGTGAGGGGGAAAAACACTATTAATGTGTAATAACAGAACCTACTAAATTATAAGTCAAGACTGAGATTAAAATAAAAGCATTAACAAAGTTTATCACCACTGAGCTCAGGTAGAAAGAATTTCAAGAAAGAAATGATGGCTACAAAATGAAGAGCAAGCAAAGAAACTGTTTAACATGAAGGCAGATCTAAATAAGCATTAACTGATAAAAAAAAAAAAACAACAATGACCAAAGAAGTATAAAATCAAAGTGTCAACAAAATATCAGACAACAGTAAGCATGATAGAGGGGTAATCTTTGTATTGCTTGTAAAGAGAGAATAGTTTAAGTAGCGTAAAGTTTGAAAATATAAGTGAAAATGTTAAGGTTTTTCTAATCTAGAATATAAATTTCATATATGAATTTCAAATCTATGTACAGGAAGAAAGCATACTTCTATATATTTGAAAAAAAGAGAGACCAAAAGGAGAGGGAATAAAAGCAAAGAAGCTAAAGAAAAAGTAGAAAATAAGAGGGATGAAATATATCCAAATATTAGTGAAGAAAAAGAAATACAAACAACTAAATTCAGTTAAAAACAATTGCCAGACAGAATTAAATTTTTTTAAAAAATCAGGTTTTGATATATAGCTCAGTGGTAGAGTACTTGTTTAGCATTCACAAGGTCTTGGGTTTGATCCTTAGCACCATGGGGGGAAAAGGGAGGAAAATAATGTTCTAAAAGGGTAGAAAACTTTTCTGGAAGAAAACAAGGAAACCTTATGTCATTGCACTAATCTTTAAAGCATAAAAAGCATTATTTGGGGAAAATAATAAGTGTAACCATACAAGAATATTACAATTCCAAACTTACATGCCCTTATTAATAAACACTTAGAATATATGAAACAAACAATATCATAATTGCAAGGAAAATAAGAATTCAATAATCAGGATAGGAATAATAATAGTTTTATATAATAAAATTACAAGATTGATCAACTAAACATACAGAATGCCATATCCAAGAATTAGAGGGAAAAAAAAACATTCTTATTAAGCCACAGGGAAACATATGGCTCCAAACCATTAAGCAATTCCAAAAAATACCAAACAATTAATAACCTGCAGTGCTCATTCTGTGACAATAATGTAACTAAACTGGAAACTATTTACCACAAAGATAAAGAACATATAAAGAATTCTAAAAATTCAACAGTAAACTAAACAATCCAATTGAAAGTGGGCAAAGGATATGAATGTTTTATGGAAGAGGATATACAGATGGCAAATAAGCACATGAAAAATGATCAACATCATTGGTCACTAACAAAATGTGAATTAAAACTAAACTGTGAGATCAGTGCACACCTGTAAAGAATTATCAGAAAAAATATCGGCAACACTAAATTCTATCAAAGATGTAGAGGAACTAGATCACTCATATATTGCTAGTACGATTATAAAATGTTACAGGCACAGTGGGAAATAATTTGGCAATTTCCTAAAAAGCTAAACACATTAATTACTGTTTGACTCAGTGATTGCTCTCCTGAGAATTTATCTCAAATAAAAACTTATACATACACACACACACACACACACACACACACACAATTTTATTTGTAATAGTCAAAAATGGAAATCAGCAGCTTAGATACTCTTCAACAGTGAATGTTTAAACAAAGTTTGCTATGTAAGTAATATGGAGTATTATTCAGCAGTAAAACAAACACACACATACACACACACACACACACACACACACACACACACACACACGATATATGCAAGAACCTGGATGAATCTCCAGGAATCACAGTGTAAAAAAAAATTCCAAAGTTTATATAATGTACAGTTCCATACTTGAAATGACAAAATTAAAGCAATGATAAACAGATTCCTGGTTACCAGAATCAGAAATAACAGTGTGGGCACTACAAAGGAGGCAGATATGGTTATAAAAAGGCAAAATAAGGGATCCTTAAGTTAAACTGTTCCATATCTTATAAATTGTCCTACACTGAATCTAATATACACATTATAAATACTTACACATTTTTCTGCAACTTACTTAGATATCTGAACTGCATATTATGGGATATATAAATGGTATAATTAATGTTTCTCTAAGGTGGGGCTAGAGGTAAAGAGGGTAGGGTACAGGTTGGAAGAAAGGAGGCATATTAAAACTATTTACTTTCTATATTTTGTATTATTTGTACATTTTGTCATGTTTAATGGAATTAAAATTTCGATCAAGATTTGAACAAAATTTTAGGAACTTAAAAACACACTTGTAAATAACCTATAGCAAAAATTAAAAGTCTAGTGGCTATTGGAAAATACTGAACATTCACGGAAGATGGTTATTGTGGTCCTGAGAGAGATTCAAATGGCTGTAAATGATTACAAAAAGTAAAAAAAAAAAAAAAAAAAAGCTTAAAAATCAAGTGTTAAGAATTTAATTCAAGAAATTAGAAAAGGAACAAGAGTGATTCTAAGCTGAAGAAAGTATAAGGAAGGAAATGATAAGGATAAATTAGATAGAAAACAAAGACAATACTGAAGGAGTCAACAAAGCAAAAGCTAGTTCTCTGATAAGACTAATAAAATGATAAGTCCCTGGCAATAAAGGACAAAAAGACAAAAGGCACAAACAATATTATAAATAATGAAAAAAAACAGTGCATAATGATAGCTATAGTACAGTACAGTGAAGAAGGAAGACAGTTATATATGATAAACTTAGGCAGAAGGGAAAGGCCAATTACTGGGGCCATAGTGGAAAAAAGGACAATAAGGAGGTTATTTGAGTAGTCCAATGGTAAATGAATGTGGAATGAACTAGAAAGAGTAAAGAAGGAGAAAACTAGTTAGATTTGGGTTGTCTTAGAAGTAGAGCTGACAGTGTTGTATGAAAGGAGAAAGGTTAGCACTCCCCTTGACAAGGATGGAAGAGGCCCTCACGCCTGACAACATGCATACAATTAAGGCATTGCCACCTACGTTTTTTTTTTCCTACCCATCATTTTTTTAAGATATACAATCAATCAACAAATATATTAAAAAGTGTTCAATATCTCTAGGAATTAGACAAATGCAAATCAAAACTACTCTAAGATTTCATCTCCAGTCAGAATGGCAATTATCGAGAATATATGCAATAATAAGTATTGATGAGGATGTGGAGGAAAAGGTCCATTCATACATTACTGGTGGCACTGCAAATTGGTGCAACCACTCTGGAAAGCAGTGTGGAGATTCCTTAGAAAACTTGGAATAGAACCACTATTTCACCCAGCTATCCCACTCCTCGGTTTATACCCAAAAGACTTAAAATCAGCATATTATAATAATATGACCACGTTAATGTTTATAGCAGCTCAACTCACAATAGCTAAACTGTGGAAGCAACCTAGATACCCTTCAATAGATGAATAAAGAAACTGGTTTATATACACAATGGAATATTATTAGCATCAAAAGAGAATAAAATTATGGCATTTGCAGGTAAACAGATGGAGTTGGGAATATCATGCTAAGCAAAGTAAGCCAGTCCCCAAAAACCAAAGGCCAAATATTCTCTCTGATAAGTAGATGTTAATCCATAATGGAAAGGCATCAGAAATATGAAGGAATTTTGATTGGGCAAAGGGGAGGAAAAGGTGGGGATGAGGAATGGGGGCAGGAAAGATAGTGGAATGATGGACATCATTACCCTAGACACACGTATGACTGCATATATGGAGTGATACTACATCATGTACAACCAGAGAAATGAGAAGTTGTGCTCCATTTGTGTATAATGAATAGAAATGCATCCTGCCATCATGTATAACTAATTAGAACAAATTTTTTTAAAGTTCACATTTTATTTAAAAAAAAAAGAAATTGATAGGTCTATATTGCCCACAAAACTGTCTTTAAAGAATAAGACTAAAGTAAAGACAAGACATTATTACATAGAAACATAAAAAAAATTAAATGAATTTTAAATAGATCTTCATAAAAGATATTTCTAAAGGATTTAATTACAGAAAAAATAGGGAAAATCCCAGAAGTAAAGTCTATGATGCAAAGAAATTATAAACATTTGGGTATATGCAAACAAACACTGTCTGAAAAATAATTAATTGCATCTAATTTGAGATTAAGAACAAAAACAATCCAAGATGCAACTTAAATGCCAGACAATAATAGTGTATGTATTGGAGAGGAGCAAGAAGTACAATCATTTTGAAGTCCATCTGTTGTTCAGTTTGGGAATAGATTTTGATTAACAGAAAAAAAAAAAAAAAGTAGAGCTGACAGGATATGCTGAAGGACTAAACATGGGTTTGAGGGAAAGACAAAGACATTAAAGATAATTCTTAAGAAAGTACTTGGCACAGAATGCATGAGATCCTGGGTTCAATCCCCAACACTGCAAAAACTAATAATAAATATCCATACTTCCTACCTCAGTAAATAAAGTCTGCACCATACAGCTCCAGTCTAATTCTATTTTTGATGTAGAAGAAATAAAACATAGGTAGAAAGGAGATGAAAAGAAGGGCAAGGAAACATAATTTTAATCTGGAATACCTTTCCAGGCCTGTCACACCCCAGGTTAGTTCTTCTAACAAGCCTGTCATTCCAAAATTTATGAGAAATCTGTAAATCTTAGAATTACCAAAAACTCATTCTCTTATGAAAATTATCTTGTACACTATTAATTAGTCAAGGCAATTAATAGATTAAGCAAAGAAAGATATGATGTTTCTATAATTTAGAAACTTTCCAGCAATATCTATTGATAGATAATAGACACCATATCAACCTAAAGACCCTGAAAACAACCAGACCACAATAAAACATCTTGTGATCACCAGATTGATGTCATCATCACATATCTTCCCACCCCTCACCAAGTCTCCTTTAAAAGAGCCTGAGAACCCCAAAAACATCTTTCCCTCTCTCAAGATGGCCTACATTCTCCCTTAAATATGTACTCCTTGCTTTCCTCAATAAATTTGAAACTTTAATTGGAATGTCCTTAAATTCATTTCTATGATGTTTCTCAAGAATCTCACTAAGTCTTCGAGTTGAGGTTCTCCCCTCTAGGAACTCCTTGGTCCTCTTCCAGTGACACCTCAAACTTTCATTAATCTAATTCATTTAGTCTATCAGGACTTCTAGCCACACTAAATTGAACCCCTTGTCATCATTCAATACACAGCTCAAATGTCACCTCTGTGAGACTTTTCACAACTCCCACTGGTAAAATCATTTCTTTCTCTGACTTCTTAGTGCTCATATTTACTAGCAGCAATAGCAGCAGCAGCAGCAGCAGAAATAGCAGCAACAGCACCATCATCACCGTTAAGAGTAACAGATCCTAATATCTATAATGGTCCACAAAAGAGGAAATGTCAAAACTCCATTATATACATTATTTGTTTCAAACTTATCAACAATCTTATACTTTAAGTGCTAATATTTTCCCTTTTTTGGTAAAAAAAAAAAAGACTGAAGTATGGATCAAATAACTTGTTAAAAATACATATCTAATGAGCTAAGACATGAACATAGGCATTCTCACTTAAAAGCCCACACTCCACTACCCTCTGAAGTCAAAACATTGGAAGATGGCAGAAATGTGAATTCAACATGGAAAATAGTAAAGCAGTTCCTCAAAATATTTAAAATGGCAGTAGATATAATTTAGCTATCCTATACTTCTGTCTGAGTGTTTAGCCAAAAGAACTGAAATAGCGATTTGAAGATACATTTGCTCTCACACATTCATAGCAGAATTATTCACGACAGTCAAAAAGTGCAAGCAGTCCAAGTACCTATCAACAGAAAAATGGATAAACAAAATGTGATACATAGAGTGGGATACTGTTCAGTATTAAAAAGGAAGGAAATCCTCCAATATATGACAACACAGATGAACCATGAGGACATTGAGCTAAGTGAAACAAGCTCATCACAAAAAATTTAATAATCTGATACACTTACAAGAGGTATCTAGAGTAGTGAAATTCATGGTGCAAGAATGTACAAAGGAGCCTTGGGACTGATGAAAGGGGAGTTATAGTTTAATAGGTACAGAATTTCAGTTTTATAAGACCAAAATAGTATTAGAGTTCTGCTGCATAACAATGTGAGTACATATAAAACTACCAAACTTTATATTTACAGTGGTTAATATAGCAAATTTTATGTTTCATGTTAACCATAATTTTAAAAATATTTCCAAAAAAGCATGGGAAGATAGGTCTACCAAACAGAGACACGTGGTACTCTTTTATGTGTAATACAGAAATGCAAGATAAAGCAAACAAAGTAGATTGAACCAACTATGAAATATCTTAAATGCTATAATAAATATTAAATGAGAAAAGAGCTAATCCTGACCCACAACAGAAAAACATTCCATAATTGTTCTCTTCCTTCAGACCTCCTCTTCCACATTATGTATAGATATTAAGGCTTTCCAGGAATAAATTTACCAGATTTATGAAATTACCCACCCTTCTGCTTTCCTCCTGAATGTCTGACTGTTTCTTCTCAATCTTCTTTGTTAAATCTCTTCATTTGCCCACGAATTAAAATTGCACTTGCCAGGTTTCTATCCCTATCCCATTATACACATATTCAGGGCAATTATATTTACTTCTTTGGTTCTAACTACTATCTGTTTACAGATAGTGCCCAAATCTCCAGGTCTACATCTCTGAC
Source organism: Callospermophilus lateralis (assembly GCF_048772815.1). Lineage (NCBI taxonomy): Eukaryota > Metazoa > Chordata > Mammalia > Rodentia > Sciuridae > Callospermophilus > Callospermophilus lateralis. The sequence goes on from NC_135325.1 coordinate 65,529,225, forward strand.
TCAGGTTCCTAACATACCTGATTCTCTTCACTTAGTAATGGTATTGGCACTTCAAACTCAACACTTCCAATTTTGGACACATTTACCTTATCTGCCCCAAACATCAATCCTTAAGCCTAAATTCCTAACATTGGTAAATGAACTGGCAATTTGATGACATCACCATCCATCAAAATGTTCAAAACAGAATCATAATTATTCTCATTCCCTCACCTACTATATGTGATTTGACCTCCAAAATTCTTGAGATAACCTCAAGTATTTTTACCTTTTATCCATCTTGGTACAGGTAATTCTCTCTCAACTATATCCCTGCAAACAGCCACCTAGCTGCTCTCTACCTCAACTTATTCAAACCACTCTCCACTGTATAGTCCTAAAACATACATCTGATCATTTCATTTATTTGCTTAAAGCCATTCAATAGTTCCCTAATGTCTATAACATTAAGTAATTCCTTGAACTAAACACTACTTGCAGCCTCATCTTTGTATTTCACTCCCAGCCCACCAAACACCAGCCATACTCAATTAACTATAGTCTTCCAAACATATGTTCTCTTTTATCCAAATTTTTGCATATGTTGGTCCATTTGTGTGCAATATCCTTCCCAGCTCCAATCCAAACTATTTCATCTTATGTAACTTGTCTGTCTAAAGTTAGCTAAGGTGCCAATTTCTATGGGAAACACTCTCCATGAGCCAGGTGTCCCCCATAGCTATATTATATACCTATACACATACACATATTCACATACATACATATACACACATACATACCCATATATAATTTACACAGCATATATAATTATCTGTATAATTGTTCATTCCCCTTACTAGATTGTGAGTCGGTATCCTCGAATTCATCTCTGTATCCTTAACACTTAGCACAATTCCTTGCAAAAATACTCAATGAAAACAAATGAGTAGTGACAATATAAAAGCCAGATGAGAATAAAAGCCAAGATTATTATAACTTCATCGTCTAAATTTTAGCCATGAATTATATCTCTAACAACAGCCATTTGTCCAAAATTTGTATATCATTGGTAAAAGTTATTCATGGCCAAAATAATCATTACCAGGAAAAAACACATATAATTACATATAATAATTAATATTTATCCATCCATTCATCAAGTATTTAATTGTATATCAGCAACAAAACTAAGTACTAGCAATACAAAAATAAGTAAATCCTGTGATTTAGAAGCATATAGACTCCAAAGAAAGGGAAGTAAATGATTAAGAATGTGATAAATGCTGTCATACTCATATAGTATTATGAAAATCCAGTCATATCTGTGACACATACCAAGGGCCGTTTAAGGAAGGAGGACTTCCCTGAGGAGGTGGCATGTTAGCTGAAAGTTTAAAAAAAACAGATGTTAGTCGGCCTAAGTAGTAGAGAAGCCTCCAGGCAGAGGGATGCTTCCTCGAACCTCAGAAAGCAGGAAGATGTAAAAGACTAAGACATGCTTAGTTATTGCAAATCTCAGAATCACTGGTGTGTACAGTTGAAGGTACAAATGGCAAGAGGCTGAAGGTATGATTAAGTCCAGATCATAGAGGGTACTGTATGACATATAGAAAATTTAGACTTTCTTCTATAAGACAGCTTTGTCTAAACTGATGCAGACAAACTCACCTCAACCACATCAGCTCTGTTTCATCTATTTAAGTTACTTATATTTCCATAGAAGACTTTTAAGTTGGAAAAAATCAATAAAAATAGGCAGCAGAAAGACACTGATAGATTTCATACAGCAGAATGATGTGACTGGCTACAACATGCTACATGGCATTGGAGGGTTGGATATCATTAATCAAGAGGTTTTAAGCTTAGCTAGCAGAGAAATGACAAGGGACTAAACTAAGGAAGTGACAGTGAGATGAGAAGAAGTGGATATGACAGAAAGATATTAAATTTAAGGGAGATCAGTGAAATTTTGTTTTCAAACTACACAGCACAGTGCCTGGGATAACTCAATACATGTTAATTATCATCATTATCATCTATAGAACCTGGTAATTGAACAAATGTGGAAGGTAAAGAAGAGACTCAACAATAAAGGAGAATAAAATCATGGCATTTGCAGGTAAATGGATGGAGTTAGAGAAGATAATGCTATATGAAGGTAGCCAACCCCAAATAATCAAATGCTGAATGTTTTCTTTGATATAAGGAAGCTGATTCATAGGGGGATAGGGAGAGGGAGCATGGGAGGAATAGACGAACTCTAGATAAAACAGAGGGGTTGGAGGGGAAGGGAGGGGACATGGGGTTAGAAGTGATGGTGGAACGTGATGATCATTACTATCCAAAGTATAGGTATGAAGAAATGAGTTGGTGTGAATATACTTTGTATACAGAGATATGAAAATTTGTGCTCTATATGTGAGATAAGAATTGTAATGCATTCCACTGTCATATATAAATAAAAAAAAAGAAGAGAAAAATCAGCAGAAGTTTCCAAGTGTCTGATAGATAATGTTTCCATTCAAAAAGAATAGGAACATAAAGCTCTTTGAGGGGATATTATGCATTTTGAGACAAGGACAAGGAAGATGATACAGCATTAACCATGCTAAGTTTAAGGTACTACTGTGGAATAGCTCGATGAAGATGTTAAACCGCAGGATATATGGACCAGGAGCTGAGGACAAACTCAGATTAGGAGACATGAATAACAGAGAGAGCAACCATTACCCTCAAATAGTGGTGCCTATTTGGGCCACTCAATCTAAACTTTGTTCTAGGAGAATCATAGACCCTTATTTCCTACTAGTTACAAAAAGCAACTCAAATGGTTTAATGAGTTACATGTAATACTTAAAACTATAAAACTACCAGAAGAAAACATAGGGGAAATCCCTTAAGACATTGGAACATGCAATAATTTTCTGGGTAAGACACAAAAAGTACAGGAAATAAAAGTAAATACAGACAAAATGGATTACATCAAATGAAGTTTCTGTACCGCAAAGAGAACAATCAATACAGTACAAAGCAACTACAGAATGGGAGAAAATAATTTCAAAAAATACATATGAAAAGGGTTAATATCCAGAATGTATATGGAACTCCAAAAGCTTACCAGCAAAAAATAAACAAAAATAAACTGATTAAAAATGGGCAATTGACCTAAATAGACATTTCTCAAAGGATGACACAAATGGCTACAAGGTATATGAAAAAAAATGTTTAATATCATTAATGCTCAGGAAAAATAAAAATTGATACCATATGAGGTATTACTTCACTCCAGTAAGAATGGCTATTTTCAAAAAGATTAAAGATAAATGAATGCTGACAAGGGGATGTAAAAAAAGGGAATCCATGCACACTAGTAGTGGGAATGTAAACTGGTAAAGCAATAATGGAAAACAGTATGGAGAATCCTCAAAATTTTGAAAATAGAACTACCATGCAATCTAGCAATCAGGATGTCATAGGGATATCTGCACTTCCGTGTTCAGTGCAGCCAAGAAATGAAAACAACCTAAGTGTGGTCAACTGATGAATGGATGAAGAAACTGTGATATACAGCAACAATTAAGAATTTTTTGACAAAAAAGGAAAATGAAATCCTCTCATTTGCAACAACATGGATGGAACTGAAGATCAATTATGTTAAGTGAAATAAGCCAGGCACAGAAAGAAAACTACTGCATGATATCCTTCATGTGAAATTAAAAAAATTGAAGTTGAGAATAAAATGTTATCTCTAAGGCCACAGACAGTAAAAGGAGGGAAGAGAAGTTGATCACAGGATACTTTGTCAAATAGCAGCTAAGAAATTCTGATGTGGTAAAAGATAGTTACAAAGTATGATATAATTCAAAAAGCTAGAAGAAAGGATTTTGTGTTCTCAACATAACAAAATAAAGGAGATATGTTTAACCTGATTAAAATATTAATCAAGGGGCTGGGGATGTGGCTCAAGCGGTAGCACGCTCGCCTGGAATGCGTGCGGCCCGGGTTTGATCCTCAGCACCACATACAAAGATGTTGTATCCGCCGAAAACTAAAAAATAAAATATTAAAATTCAAAAAAAATATATTAATCAATGTACACATGTATCAAAACTTCAGATGGAAGACTAGATGTAGAGTTCAGTGAAAGATCACATTCCTTGCATGGATGAGGCCCTGGGTTCCATCCCTTGCACCCCAACTCTCACGATCACATGGTATCTCACAAATGTGTATAATTTTTATGTTTTCCATATCAGTTAAAAAATAAATTTAAATAAATTTTTAAATGTCAAATAAAAGATCTGGGAGAATCTAGTATTTACATGTATCTAAACTCTTAAAAATCAACAAGCTTGAAGATTTACAAGATAAGAAAAAAAAGGTTCTGACACTTTGAAATTTTATCTTTATTAAGTTCTAAGGTCTTAAGCCAACCACAGTATGGAGCTTTTTAAATTGAGTCACTGTTTCTTATAGTAAGATCTAGCTTCTTATACTATTAATAAAACTCTATTTTTTATAATATCAGTAAACCCTATGTGTTTTCTAAAATATTCTTCATCCAGAGAAGACTCCAGGTTTGTGAAAAAAGAAAAGAAAATAAATTTAAATCTAAAGTTAAACATATACTAGCTTGGCAAAATTCAACAAAATAACTTATCCTTGCCTCGCATTCCCCACTTGTTTAATTTGGTTGATACCATCTACCTTCCCTTGGCTTTGATGGGAATTAAATTACATATGTAAAGAAACTAATATGGTAATGAGCATATAATGTGAGCTCATCAATTAATAACTTTTACTAACTCTCCTATCTTCAAGAAATTAACAGGAACCATTTTAATTTCAAATTAACTAAGGCTATCATAAATAAATCTGTCTGTATGTGTATGTGTGCAATAAACAATTCATACAGGTCCTATACCTGAGCTTTTAAAGTGGAAGATATTTTGGCATGTAAATCCATAATAATTTTAAAAAGACTTAATTGAGATATTAACACAAGCAGTTCTGCATACAATAATGAGAAGAGAATTCTAAAGGCAGGCTTCATATGAAAACTGAATAAAAAGAAGTAATAGTAATAGTAGTAGTAGTAATTGAAGAAAAGTAAATCCAATTTAGATTAACCATTGGATAATAACCAAGATGTTAACATGCTTTCAAAATAAATTTAGAAAGGGTTAAATGTAAATTAACTAATGCTAATTTTAGATTTCTACATATTTAACAATGAGATAATATATGGGAAGTCAGTATACAAATTTTTGATATTTTGTTTTCTGGAATTCTGGAACATAGTGCAATTAATATCTAACAGAAAATGTAAAATTAAATTTCTTGCTATTCTATTCCTATTCGATGAATAATTGAAGTGTCAAGATATAATAGTCAAAACATCATATAGACAAATGGAAGATTAGGGGTTTACTTTAGGGGAATGTTTGAATACAGAAATTTTAAAAATGCTTTATCGTAAACCTGAGTTTTTCATTAACATCCTTTTTATCATCACATTTAAAGTAAAACATAATTCCAGACTTTTTTTTTATTTTTCGCTTTTTTATTAACTGAGGACTGAAGCCAGGGGCATTGAACCACTGAATTATATCACCAGCCTCTTTAAATTTTGAGACAGGGTCTTGCTAAGTTGCTTATGGCCATGCTACATTGCTGAGACTGGCCTCAAATTTGCAATCATCCTGCCTTAGCTTTCTGAAATATTGGGACTTCAGAATTATGTGCCATGGCACTCAGCTTAAACATTTTTTCCTAGTTAAAATTTCTCTAAGTTTAAATTCTGATGTACAAAACCACATACTCAAATCTCTTGGCCAAATTTTACAAGCAAATATGAAGCTTCAAACACAATACACAGCCAAGTGTGGTGTTGCATGTCCGTAATCCCAGCAGATAGGAGGCTGAGGTTCAAAAGAGATACGTTTAACCTGATTAAAATATTAAAGCCAACCTCATCAACTTAGTAAGGCCCTAAGCAACTTAGCAAGACCCTGTTGCAAAACTGAAGACCCTGTCTCAAAATTAAAAAGAGAAAAAGGGCTAGGAATGTATTTCAGTGGTTAAACACTCTGGGTTCAATCCCTGGTACTAGGAAAAAACAAAACAAAACAAAAAAGAATACATATATGGGTTGTATACACCCATGCACTCATATATGTAAGACATGTGAGATTTATAAGCCTCTTGGAGAATTATTTATTATTTACAAAAAAAATCACTGTAAAGAAAATAAAATGATGCATTTGGCTTCCTCTCAAAAAAATGGATACCTATTTTAAAGCTTATAATTATACTAAAATTCACATTAGATTTATATTAAAAGTTACAGACAATATATTCTTAATATATATTAATATATTATAATTACTATAAAATAAGTGCTATATATTTCACATGTTATTGGTAAAAATTAACTAACTCTGACTCATTTTCTATCTTAAGAAGTTTAGATAATATATAAATATACACATACACAAATCTAGAGGCATATAGGTGTGTGTTACTGAATTTCAATTTTGTATAGAGAATTTTAGGAAGTATTAAATGCTACCATTGATAAAACTTACGAATCAACATGCAGAACCCTCTGGCCACTCCTTGAACATGCAGCCGCAATGATGGATTCAGGCAAACCTATAAAAACACACACCTATATCATTTAGAATGTAGAAATATATATTTATTTTACATAAAATGTTCAATTCATGCTATCACAGTATAGAATAGTTTACCAAGAGACCCAACCTTGTATTTGAAATTGCAAAATCTGTATTAATTTCACTTTTAGATATTTCCCCTTTTTAATTTTTTAGTTGTTGGCTGACCTTAATTTATTTACTTATATGTGGTGCTAAGAATTGAACCCAGTGCCTTACACATGCTAGGCTAGCATGCTACCAACTAAGCCATGACCTCAGCCCTAGACATTTCTTAAACATACTAACAATGAAATTTTTATTATGTGGTAGAAATAGTCTATAAAAACAAGAACTTAGATTATTTTTAGCTGAAAATTATCATAATGAGCAACTAAAGGCATAATGTTCATATAGAGTTTTATTATTAGGAACCATGTTAACACACTAGTTAATCTGATACAACTGCACTGAGAGATAAGAATCTGATACAGTCTAGAAAGGAAAAAGAACCCGGGGTTCAAATATGTTAACTTTGTTGCACTGCTTAAAAATAAGATTATAGAGTTGAAATCTGAACTCAAATTTAAATCCAAAGCCACAATGCTTCTAATGCAGAATAGCTCACATTTTTTAGTTACAGAAATATGTTAGTTTTTTGGCCAGGTGCAGTAGCGGACGCCTATAATCCCAGCGGCTCAGGAGGAGGAAGCAGGAGGATGGCAAGTTCAAAGCCAGCTTCAGGAATGTAGTGAGGTGCTAAGCAACTCTGTAAGACCTTATCTCTAATAACATACAAAATAGGGCTAGGGATGTGGCTCAGTGGTCAAAATTAAAAAGAGAAAAAGGGCTTTGTTTTCTGGAATTCTGGGACATATTGCAATTAATATCTAACAGAAAATGTAAAATTAAATTTAAATTAAAGTTTAATCCCTGGTACCACCCCCCCAAAAAATTAAAGAAATATGAAGCCACTTAAAATATGTATTATTTTCCTTTTCGTTCAGTACAGCAGTATGAAAAGAAAACATTACTGTTCTGGAGTCAAATGCCATAAAGCTGATTATCATATAATGAAATATATATTATGACTATCAGTATGAATAAAAATTAAACTACCAAAGATAATGCTTTTCTAATAAAAATAAATTCAGGTTTTGTGCTATATTAGATCATTAAATATTCTATGCTGTAAGACGCTTCCATAACCTTTTATCACAAGATCTGCCATTTAAATGGAGGCTATTAAAACCTTTTATATCAGTCATACAAATAAATCATGTTTTTAAAGTTTAGTGCAACTCTATAGAGCTACCACTACCGTGAGATATCTTGACTCTCCTGTATTTTTACTTTATGGTAGAAAAGATACCACCATTTTTTGGCAAGAGTATGAACTACATACTGAGTGTCAAGGATTTTAGGAAAAGGGGTTTTCTTCTTTATGTAAAAAGTAATAGGTACATGGAAGGAATTGTCACAATCTGTACTTAAAACCACATTAAACACAGGTCAATCTACCTTTAGGAACTAGTTTTTCAGGGTTGAATACTTTGAGGGCATATAATATTTCGCTCAAAAAAAGAAGTTCTGACCAAATGTACTGAATATAACCATTAAACATCAGTTATCAGAAAGAAGCCATCATAAAGTTCCAACATTAACTTTGGATATAATTTTTTTACAAAACAAGAATTTTGAGTAGAAAGAAATTTTTCGTGTTAAGACTATCTGAAATTTTTGTTCTGCTTAAAGAAATAATTTTCTTTTAATTAAATTAATCACTATGAACCTTTAAAAGCCAATACACAGCTTAGTTCAAAGGGTAACAGCAAAAAATTACTTACGAAAAAGAATTAGCAAGTTAAAGATCAATGCTTTTACATGTAATAATAGTATTACCAAACCCACTTATATTATAGGGTTTTACACTTCACACCATATTTTAGTGTACATCATGTCATGTATTTCTCATTATAATCATGTGAGGCAGGAAGTAATGACCATGTGAGGAAATGAGTTTGAGTGTGTTGCCAAATACCAACTTATACAATATTGCCAATTTAAAAACCATGGGAATTCACTATCTCAGACGTGGACAGAAGTTTGAGACTAACTACTTAAGGGCAGTACTGGCAACACAATAAAATGGGCATGGTCTCAATCTGACAGACCTTGCTTTGAATCTTAAGATTACTATGCAACCTCAGACAAGTCATTGACTTGTCTTTGTTTCTTCATCAATGTGAGTATTGCCATCTACCTTATAGTACTGTTCAGTTGTTAGCAAGGGTAGTTACCAAATGAATGCCATCTACATTTTTTTTTTTTGGTACCTGGGATTGAACTCAATCCCAGGGGCACTGAACCACTGAGCCAAATCCCCAGCCCTTTTGTGTATTTTACTTAGAGACAGGGGCTCACTGAGATGCTTGGCACCTCTCTTGCTGAGGCGAGCTTTGAACTCAAAATCTTCCTGCCTCTGCCTCCTGAACAGCTGGAATTACAAGCATGTGCCACTGCAGCTGGCCTATCTACTCTTATCCTTCAGAAAATATTTTAGATTCTAGCTCTAGTGGCAGACAATAATATTACTCTTCTTCATTTGGCTCAAAATACCTATGACTTTGGGTAGGCAGATATGTATGTGGTTATATTCATGCCTATAATCAACACTGTCAGAAGTCAAGTCTCTACTGATAAAGCAATGCCAAAATGGATTTCAATTCTGAATATGATTTGAGTTCAGATTATATAAAACCAAAATGACTATCATTTGTGTTGTTCCTTAATTCTTTCATTTAGACATCCCCACAAGCTTGTCAAATCAATAGGCTGTTCCAATGTTAAATGGCATATTATCTCCATTCTTAAAATAATTAAAATTACAGTGAAGAATACAGATAGCAATGTCTTTCTAGGCATATTCTTTTATTTCTTCCAACCTATTCAAAAAAAAGAAGAAGTTACTTGAACACAGGAAGAAGGCATGCAGGAGATTATCTTCAACTACTTGCTTAAGAAAAGGAGAAAAAAGAAAATGGGAGAAAAGGAGAAGGCAGGAAGTCTAGAGCAGACTCCCAGGTGGTAGGGGAAAAATCATTAAGATAATTCCTAACCTGAAAAAGCTCTGAGTCTAAAGAAATAATTTAAAGAGATTAAAATAATGAGTCTATTTCGGACTGTTACAGGAACACAATGGAAAGAAACATTCCCAGTATAAAAGGGAGAGATGGAAAGCGCCAAAGAAGAGACACTAGCTGGATCTTTCAGGGTCTAACCACCTAAATTGAAGGGTATAAAAGTAAAAAGGAAAGTGCAAAGGAGAATTCTTGGCAAAAAGTAAAGGAAGAAAAAAACCAAAGGTAATGCTTTAAAAAAAAATGTGGTTGGGCAGGCTTATTTCACTTAGCATAATGTTTTCAAGGGTCTCTATGTTGCAGCTTCAGTATTTTTAATTAATGAGTATATATGGCTATATCACATTCACTTTATCAATTCTTCCACTGTTGAAAATTTATATCATTCTCACTTCTTAGTTATTGTGAACATTACTGCAGAAAACAGACTGATTGAAAGAAGACAAATAATGCATGGTTCTACCTACCTGGAATATCCAAAATGGCAAATTTATATAATCAAAGAATAGAATGGTGGTTGCCAGAGGTTTGGGGAGAGGGAAATGGGGAGTTGTTAATAAATTGATATAAAAAGTAACAATTACCCAAGAGGTATAGGTTCAAAAGATCTGTTGAACAACATTGTACTTATAGTTAACAGTGTACTATACACTTAAAAATTTCAGAGGGTAGATCTCATGTTAAATGCTCTTACTACACTAAAACAGTTTTTTAAGGTGGCTGAAGCCAAATAGTAGTTATGTACTTGATCCTCTAAGCCATGGCAATCTTGAAAAGGATTTTAACCAGAATAGAATGGTCAAATCAATGTATCAGGGAAAAAGAAACTCTACTCACTGTATGGAGAATAAACCTGCATATAATTGGAGCTTTAAGTTTAAAAATAAATTCTTATTTAGGAAAACAGAACACAATTAAACCTTTTGTCTTGTTAGTAATTTGGTGAAATAAGCAAAATGTCTGCATGATTTGTTTAAATTAATATCTGTAAACTTCAATTTAGTAGCATTTAAACCCAATTAATTTAAAAATAAAATCATTTTTAATGCTTACAAAGTAAACAATGTCTGAATAACTACTCAAATTCACACAAAGTCCTAATGAGGCATTTATATAGAACATACATAGGCTTATAATGAATTATACAATCCCTCCCACAAAAAAAAGTCAAATATGAGTTATAAACATCTCAGATCAGAATGAAATCACAGCATTTCACTGGAAACACTCCACAAAACAAATATACAAATGCAATGTTTTCATCTGTAAAATGGGAGAAAAAGGTCCAATATGATATGAAACACCTTATACGGTGCCTCTTGGCATGTTGCTAAAATTTGGTAAGTGTTGAGTCTCTTCCCTCTTCCTCCTAATCCTTCAGAAAGATTAGTTATTTGAGGAAGAAAAAAAAAAAAGGTTATCACTTGCTTATCATTTATTTATCTTCAAAACTTTAACTTAAAATTATTCTTTTAAAAATTCCTTTTATATATGTACACAGTTCAAAATCAAACATTTGTTATCATTTAAACATTTAATATTATTAAATTCATTAGTAAAACTGTACCAAAGAACTTGGTCTTGCAATAGGATCACAGAAAACTTGCGTAATTCTGATATAATATCAATAACGTGGATAAATCATTTTATTAAACATAGGTAAACATAAGATATGAAATTAGCGTTTCATAAAAATTATAATGAAGGAAATTGAGATTAGCTTCATCACATCCTTCTCAGTAAAGGTTCTGCTTTAAAGTTGGCAGCTAGCAAAAAAATACATATTTGATGTTTATGGAATGTTGCATGACCATATACCATCAAGTCTGGTCTTAATTTTCTACCATTTTCTAAAACCTATCTAGATAAAATAAAGATATTTCACTACCAAATAAAGAACTAGGCTAAAATCAAGGTCAAAAAAATGGAATTAGGGGCTGGGGATGTGGCCCAAGTGGTAGTGCGCTTGCCTGGCATGCGTACGGCCTGGGTTCGATCCTCAGCACCACGTACAAACAAAGATGTGTCCGCCAAATACTAAAAAATAGATATTGAAAAGATTCTCTCTCTCTCTCTCTCCCTCTCTCTCACTCTTTCTTTAAAAAAAAAATGGAATTAACACTGTCAAGAATCTTACCTAAAATATTTTCTAGGAATGAGCATATTGTTCATTCATTTTTTAAAATTCCCCCTTAATCCACATTCTTAATGTTGAACCTCATCATTTACAACTATAACATTCAGATTAATTTTCCATGATATAGTCTTAAAATTGTATTAGTATTTGGAATTGATTTTTCCTAACACTATATTACATAAGATAAACATAAAATAAAGTACTTACACCACTCCCATCATATAGAACAATAAATAATAGATTGCCCTGACAGGACTCTGATGACCTGGCAAAGCCCGAGTGCTTTCAGCCCAAATCATATAAAACCATAAATCACTCTTTATTTTATAGAACATTTCAAAATGGATTCTTGCTTTCTACCTTGAAAGTCATTTCATGTGTTATTTATAACTAGTGAAGACCAGAATGGAAAGAAAATTACATAGAACTAGAAAATTTACTGTGACTGCTTTTATAAAGAATAACTTCTTTTTTTTAGGGAAAAAAAAAGAATTACCAGTAAGGAAAAACTTGTGAATGCAAAAAACTTTTAGTGAACCACATCCTTTATTTTACTACTGAACCCTAGATAGAGATCTTCTGCACTATTGTAAACAAAGCATAAACAACATTAGATACAGAAATGACTAGAAAGCAATTGCAAATGTAAAACTGCACACTTAACTCATGCTGAAGGTCACTGAAAAAAGATGACATCACAAAATGAAGCAAAAAAAAATGAGTTTTAAGTCAGATTCAAGTAGTGTTGCTGATTCCCAACTTGAATTTTTTTAATATTTATTTTTAGGTTTTAGGTGGACACAATACTTTTATAATTATGTGGTGCTAAGGATTGAACCCAGTGCCTCATGCATGCTAGGCGAGCACTCTACCACTGAGCCACAACCCTAGCCCCCCAAACTTGAATTTTAAATTCAATGTTTATATTAAGTCTACACTTTAGTAGCTACATTATTAAAAAAGGAAAAAAAAAAACTGCCAGGGAAGTAGCCTTGGGAAACACTAAAAATAGATAAAAAGCATCATTTTTAAATTAACAATCAATTCAATTCACTTTGATGCCTCACAAAATATCAAGCACATTAATAAATGTAGTAATGTTTAAATCTGTGGATTTTTTATAGTTTTAGAAAAAAGTACTAACATTAAAATATTACTATTATGTAGAATTTGTTACTTTTAAAAAATTCAATATAACATAAGCTTTTAGGAACAAGAAGAACATTGTTTTAGTATTCCAACTACTGAACTAAGAGGATGATTGGCTTCTCATTTTCAGGTTTATACTAAATAGCTGTGACATCAGAAAAGTCACTGTGTTAGTCAGCTTTGTGCTGCTCCGATCAAAATACATGACAGGAACAACTAAGAGGAGGGAAAATTTATTGTGGCTCGTGATTCTAGAGGTTCAGTCAACAGTCAGCTGGCCAGGTCCATTTACTTGGTCCCAAAGTAAGGTAGAACAACATGGTGGAACTGTGTGGTGGAGGAGTGCTGCTCCATACATGGCAGCCAGGAAACAGAAGGGGATAGGTGGAAGGGACCACAGGCAAGATGAACTCTTCCAGGGCATGCCCCCAGTGACCCATCTTCTCCAGCCACATCCCACCTGACTGCAGTTACCACTGAGTCCATTCAATTAGGATGGTCTGATTAAGTTCCAACTCTCACAACCTAATCATTTTAACTCCAGATATTCCTGAATTAACATAGGAGCTTTGGGGGGATGCCTCATATCCAAATCATAATACTTATCCTCTCTGGAATTCAGCATGAATACATACATACATACATACACACATACACATACACACACACACACTTATTAGATAAAATGAAGGGGTTGGAATAAGTGGCCCAAAAATTTGTTATAGGTTCTGAAAGGTGAATATTAATATTAGATCAACAACATCTTGAACTCTATTTTTGGGCAAATGATATGAACTGAAAAACACAATCAAGATTCCAGGAACAGAGTGGCTGAATCTCCCCCAAGATCCCTCATTCTCTCCTATGTGGAAGGTAGAGAGAAAAAAAAAGGAATTAATAAAGAAGAACTTGGAAAACAGAAGGGAGATCAGTAGAGTAGAGGCAGGAGGCCCAGGGAGGAGGAGGAGGAGGAGGAGGAGGAGGAGGGGGGGGGGGAGGAAGAAGAGGAGTAGTGGGGGAGAAGGAAAAGAATTGGGGGATGAAGTTAACCAAATTATGCTATATACACATATGAATATAACACAATGCATTCTACTATTACATATAACTGTAACGAATCAATTAAAAATAAATAGATGGGGGTGGGGTAGTAGCTCAGTGGCAGAGTACTTTCCTAGCATGTGTGAGGCACTGGGTTCAAGTCTCAGCACCACATATAAATAAAGATCCATCAACAACCAAAATATAAAGAAAAAAATTAAAAGAAATAAATAGAGTAGAAGAAGGGGATCAGAGTGAAAAAGGAGGAGGGAAAGGAAAAGTGCTGGGGATTAAAATGGAGAAAACTACATTATATGTATTTATGAATATGTCAATATGGACTCCACTATTATTACCCAGACTCCACCAGGTAACATGTTTCATTACTTTGTGAAGACAGAAGAGAAAGATCAACAGTAGTGAAATTAGAAAAGCTATAACTATAAGGCACTAATAAAAACATTTTTACACTCTTTTTTATTCATTATTATATATGATGTTATAGGTTTATTCTGACACAATTATAAAAGCATTATAAAAGTTTGTTCTAATTCAGTCCCCAGTACTTCCCCCTTCCTTTTCTCCCTCCCCCAGTTACCATCCCTCTACTCTACTGATCTTTCTGCTATGTACTTTTATTATTTTTTCATCAGTGTCTTGTGGAAACACATGAAAAACACTTTTAAAAGCAGAGAGTACAACCAGAATACCAAATCCACACACCTAAGGACAACATCTACAACAAAACTAGGTGATAAAATATCATAAACCCCAAAATACAAAACGGTTATTATAAACCACCAACAACTTTGCCCACATTGTATCAGAAAGCGTGCAAAAGGAAATGAAGGGAAGATAAAGAAATTTGTGATAGCCCTCAGAGCCAGAAAATCCCCAAAACTGTTATCCGGTACTCACTGGAACATTAAAAGACTATATGAACCAGGTGCAGTGGCACACACCTGTTATCCCAGCGGCTCAGGAGGCTGAGACAGGAGTATTGCTAGTTCAAAGCCAGCCTCAGCAATTTGGGGCACTAAGCAATTCAGTGAAACCCTGTCCCCAAATACAAAAAAAAAAAAAAAAAAGGATGGGGATGTGGCTAAGTGGTCCAGTGCCCTAGGGTCCAATCCCCAGTACAAAAAAAAAGTACGAAAAAGTGGGAAACTTTGCAGGCTTCAACTGTAGATGAATAAACAGGAATCTCTACCAGTGCTAGATTGGAGAGGGGAGAAGGGATGGGGCAAGATGACTCAAAAAACTGACAAACCAGAGACTCCTAGACAAAGTCATACATAGAGTAACTGGGAACCTCACAGAACAGGGGAAATGGGGGCAAAGGAAAGAGAAAGCTCAGACAAAATTTGCAGAGCTTAACAGCCAACAGATCTCAGATACCAGGTAACATGTTTTCATTACTTTGTGAAGACAGAAGAGAAAGATCAACATCAGTGAAGTTAGAAAAGCTACCCTGGCCCATATTCATTATTAAATACATAGGGAAAGCTCATTTCACTTAAAAATGAGGAACACAAAAAAGATCTTGCTGAAACTCCATTCAAGGTACTTTCAGAAAAAAGGGAATAAAGAGCAAGATAACATTCCACAGACATTGAAAGCATGTCAGAAAGACATCCTCATGAATTGGATGAAAACATTTTAACATAATTGTGGTAATATGAGCTAAAGAAAATTAAGAAAATGGCAGCAGCACTGAGAGAACATCATAAATCACAATTAGAAAAGCTCAAAGTGAGATGATTAGAGAACAGCCATTTGAAAGAGTGAAATAAGTTAAGAAATTGCTTTTTTAAATCAATTCAGTAATGAAAACTAAGCTACAAACTGTACAAGAGCAAAGAAACATAATGAAAACACTGGGCATGAACGAAGCACAGGTGATGGAGGTACTGTGATTATGTTTAAAACAGAGAATGCTCTGTCTTCTAGATATTTCATAATATTTACACATAGAAAGATAACTGGGATTTCCTTCAAACTAATCCAGGGTTGGATGGTGAAATGAGGGAGAAGGTAAAGAATATACAGAAGAGTAGCTATAAACTGATACCTGTTGAAAATACAAGATTGGTACATGAGAGATTATCTTACTCCATTTTTTAAAGGCTGATATTTTCCATAATAAGAACCACTCCAGAAAGTAGTATGGAGAGTCCTCAAAAACTAGAAATGGGGGCTAGGGTTGTAGCTCAGTGGTAGAGCACTTGCCTAGCATGTATGGAGCAATGGGTTTGACCCTCAGCATCACATGAAAATAAATAAAGGTATTGTGTCCATCTACAACTAAAAAAATATATTTAAAAAAAACTAGAAATGGAACAACCATTTGCCACAGTTATCCAACTCCTCAGTATACATATCCAAAGGATTTAAAATCAGCATACTATAGTGACACATCCGTATCAATGTTTATAGCAACATAATTCACAATAGCTTAGCTATGGAACCAACCTAGGTGCCCTTCAACACATGAATGGATGAATAAAATGTGGTATATATACACAATGGAGTATTACTCATTCTTAAAGAAGAATGACTTTATGGCATTTGCCAGTAAATGGAAGGAACAGGAGATTATCCTGCTAACTGAAATTAGCCAATCACAACAAAACAAAAGGTTGAATGTTTTCTCTGACATGTGGAAGCTAACCCACAAGAAAAGGGTGAGGTACAAGTTCATTGGAATAGACAAAGGGGATTGAAGGGAAGGGAATAGTAATAAGAGAGTATAATGAATCTGACACAACTTTCATATGTGCAAGTATAAATACATCAACATCATGAATATCCACAAGAAATTAATTTTAAATATAACTACAGGTAAAGCGCAGAAAGATCAGCAGAGGGAAGGAAACAGGGGTGGGGGTAGGAAGGAGAGGTCCTGGGGACTGGATTAGAATAAGATATATTCCATGCTTGTATAATTATGTCAAAATGGATTCTACCATCATGTATACTAAAAAGAATCAACAAAATAAACAAGGCTTAGAAAATAAATAATAAAATGTATTTTATTTTTTAAATTTTAGAGAGCCAATGAAATATTGGGGCTACAAAATAGAAATTCTCTGAAAAAAACAGATTTAGTGTTCAAGTTTTTATCTAAATTGAGCAAACTCTATCAACTCAAATTCCCTGAAAAGTTATATTAAGCAATGTAAATAGTTCCTAAGACTTCACCCATGACAGTAAATGAAATAAGTAGTTTCTATTATAATTAATTTTACTTAGTTTTCATAATGCTAATATTTCTGTTGTATCAATTTATGTGATCAAAATTATCTTCTCAAAGCAAAAAGTACCCCAGATCAGCTCTCTTAAAACTGAACACAATATTTAAGTTGTGATGAGGAAAATAATGTTTTTTTGTACAGAACACACTTTACTTATGTTCCACAGAAGAAACATGATGTTTAATTATTTATAAAACTATGAGTCTAAAATAAATGAAATAGACCAAGTGTTCATTCCAATAATGTTATAAAATCACACAAAACACATTCTTCACCCTAATATAAAATCTTTTCAAGAAACACATTTTCTAAAATGTAGAGACAAAAACTTACAAACTTAGTATCCCTTATTCAAAATGCTTGGAACCCTCTAGAAGACTTTCAGACTTCTGATGCTTTCAGTCGTGCAGTATCTGCATATACATGAGATATGTTGAGGATGAGAGCCAAGTGTAAACAATAATTTCACTTGTTCTGTATACACTTCAAACACATAGACTAAAGGTAATTCTATACAATATTTTTACTGAGCCTGCACTTTGACTGACACATCACATTAACCCAGGTGTGGAATTTTTCACTTATGATATTGTGTTGGCTCTCAAAATATTTAGGAATTTGGATCATTTAGGATTTAAAATTTTTGAATTAAGGATACTCAACTTCTACCTATGAATTTGTTCTTTTTAACTACATCACATTCCTTAAGGTACAAACATTTCAAATTGAATATTAAGTGCAATTCCATTGTGTGTTTAAAAGAAATCAGCTATACATCACTGAGAAAACACTGAAGATAATTATTCTATCCTGCACATTAAAAGGATAAAGAGTGATTAAACTGAGTTTTTTTTAAAATAGGAAAATGATAAAATTTTGTCTAATTAAAGTTAGTTTATTGCATTAAGAATTTCTTATGAACTATTTCAAGAAGGATAAATCAAAATCAATGTATAAGACTCATAAATCACTTTTGGTGAGTTTGCACTTTAAATTGTACATTAGAAATATTTAAACAGAAGCACAACAGTTAATTTTTTTTTTCATTTCCTCTCTTACATTGTAAATATGGTGTATTGCTAAAGAAAACATGTGAATCACCCATAACCTGGTCCCTATATTTTCATTTTCCCATGATTGTCCAGTTTTTTCCACATGTATGTACATAGCAGGAGAGGATGAGGAAACCGAAACAGAGACGGTAAATAATTTGCCCAAAGTCACATACTCAGTAAATGGCAATTATGAGATCAGAACTTAAAGAGTTTGTAGCATTATATCGCTTCAGTATTATATCTCTGTTTGTCCCCTCAAGTAATTTTATGACTATTTCAGTTTCCTAAACAACCTGATTCTAGGAAGTACATACTCTGTCTGGAGGATAACAATAATACTACAAAGATACATTTTCCTTTGGAAATGTAAGAAACCATTCAAAGGCAGCTAATACATGTAGAAGGAATTAAATTATTAGAAAAATCATTTTGTAGGCCCAAATTAAAATACTTATTCATATAAGGGTTGGTAATTAATGCTAAAACAATTATATGAATGGCTGGCATCAACTTTAACATTTGTACAGTAACAAATTTACAGTATACAGATTATTTTCAATACAAAGGGAGAAAGATATCCATATCATAGAGGTATCAGACTGTCACCATTCCATTCCAGGGTCAATCTTAACAACATACATAGTTGATCAACAAGATATTACATTTCTTCTGGTATGCTCCAACATGACATTCACATGACCTAAGATATATTCTAAACAAAAATATTAACCTTGAGTCCATCAAGCCTTTAACTTCCAGCTTACAGGGAAAACACGGGATCCAGAAATAAGTTAAATGATACTATAAGTAAGACAGCATCCAAATCCCAAACACAGGACATTCTGTAGGACCACTGACCTGCTATCTTCAACATTTATAATTTTTAAAAGAAAAGATGGACAACACTAGAATAAAACATTTTACAGGACAACAATTTAGAAGCAATGCACAGCCAGTCACGGTGGTGCATGCCTGTAATCCCAGAGGCTTGGGAGGCTGAGACAGGAGGATCATAAATTCAAAGCTAGCCTCAGCAAAAGTGAGGTGCTAAGCATCTCAGTGAGACCCTGTCTCTAAATAAATTACAAAACAGGGCTGGGGATGTAGCTCAGTGGTTGAGTGCCTCTGGGTTCAATCCCCAGTACCCCCTCCCAGAAAAAAAAAAAAAGAACCAATGCACAATGCTGAACTTAACTCCATTATACATACCAGCTAAAAATAGTATGGGGATGGTATTGGAGAAAATTAAATATGATCTGTATGCTAGATGAGAAAAAAATGTAGGAATGGATCACAAGATGAGGATTATTAACTGAAAACACTGCACAGGGTACGCGCAGTATTTTCTTATTTTAGCATAAGTGTGTATGTTTCTAGCAATATATATTTCCTGAGAGGTTTAAAAAAACTGAGAACCCAGGCTGAGGTTGTGGCTCAGCAGTAAAGTGCTTGCCTAGCATGTGTGAGGCACTGGGATCGATTCTCAGCACCACATATAAATTAATAAATAAATAAAGGTCCACCAACAACTAGAAAATGAAAAAAAAAAAAAAAACAAACTGAGAACCAACAGGAAAACACATAAACTTTGGTAAACCAGCATAACCTAGTGAGGTTGAAGATTTGCAAGCCTAGAATATGTATGATAGCAGTGTGAATGTATGATAGCCTAGAATATGTATGATAGACATGTGCATTATATGGATGGATCTCACAAACATAATACCAAATCACCAAAAGCAAGTCATGCAAAGAATACATACAGTAGAATTCTGAAAGTCAGGCAGGAGTTACAAACAAGTAAAACTATGAATATATTGTTTAGAGATATTTGAACATATAATAAACCCACTTTACAAACTACGATATTAGAAATTGACAAAATTTACCATAATGGTTACAACTTCAGGAATGGAAGACGGGACAAAATAATGATAGAGCAAAAGCAGGGGGCTTTTGAAGTGTTAGTAAAATTCTTATAGTGTTTTTCTTTGACTGTATCCTACACACATAAGCATTAAGCATTAATTGAAAGGGACAATACTCAGAATCAAACAAGAAAGCTGTGGACCAGATCCTGGGCCTCACTCTAAGACTGAATATTCCACTAGGTACACAGCCACTCATCCTCCTTAGAAATATATGGGTTCAAAAAAAAAAGAAAGAAAGAAATATATGGATTCTTTAATATATAAAACATTTTATTATTTTCAAATTTTACTCTAAGTAAAATAAGTAGCTTTAAATGGATGTCATCATCCTTACATCATCTCTACTGAACAATTTCTTTAGAATAAACTCTCAGATCTGGAGTTAGTGACTCTAAGGCAATGAACATATTGACTGTTACATTACTTTGCAGTGTCCTAATATATGATAATATCAGTATACCAACTGAATACAACTTCATCAAACAATTAGTTATTATTTTCAGTATAATTTTTAATGATTAGGCTACTTTGCAATTGACTCTAAGGTATTTTACCAGCATTTTATTCAATATTTTGATTGTTTTCTCATCTTAGTTTATTTAAATTTACCCATTTATCTACAGATCTAAATATTTTCAAAGAAATTTGAAAGAACTCTTTATGTGTTATTAGGCTTTATGTATTTATAAGTGTCAAATAATTCCATGCTGGCTTTATTTTATTTTAGTTTGCTATTTTTCATAGCAGATGCTATAATGTTTCACACATTCAGATGTTTTCCTTTATGAGTGATTTCTATGGCTTCAAAGAGGGCAAGTTACTATTTCCCAACAGATCTGATAACCCACTTTACTCTTCAACTTTAACACACACTACACTGAAAGAGACATCTAGACTAGTGGCAGAAGATAAAGTCGAAAAATGGATCATACAGGACAAAATAAGGTAGCTATTTCAATTTGGTGGCATAAGAATAGATTATCAGCTTAATGATGCTGGAATAGCTGACTAATGATTTAAGGGGGAAAAAACTCATACTCTAAAACAAAATGAAAAAAAAAAAGAATCAGATGAATCAATGTTTAAATCAAATGTTGAAATACTGAGCATGTGTAAGGCCCTGGATATGATTCCCAATACAGCAGGGGGAGAAAACAAGAAAAGAAATATTGAAAAAAGAAAATAAGTTATAATATATATTTAACCTCAATCTATGAGGGAAAGGCTTTCCATGAATATCTCCAAATGCAGAAACCATTTTAAAATCTTCGATGTATTTAATAACATAAAAATTATAAATTTTCATACTAGAAAGTATTATAGGAATAGAAGGCAAACTTTGCTAATATATATGACAATAAGGACAGAACAAAAAAGGAAAACTACAAGTAAATATCCTTGATGTACATATATTCAAAGTCCTCAAAAAAATGCTAGGAAACCAAATTCAACAGCATATTTAAAAGATCATTCACCACAATCAAGTAGGATTTATTTCAGTGATAACAAGAATGATTCAATATACAAAAATCAATAAATGCAATATGCCACACTAACAGAATAAAGCACAAAAATCATATGATCATTTCAATAGATGCATAAAAAGCACTTGATAAAATAACATCTCTTCATGATAAAAACTCTCAACAAATTAGGTAGAGAAGGAATGTACCTCAAAACAATAAAAGTGATATGTGACAAAACCACAGGTAGTATCATATTGAATAGGGAAAAATGGAAAGCTGTTCCACTAACATTTGGAAAAGGATAAATATGTCCACTTTCAACACTATTATTCAGAATATTATGGGAAGTGCCAGCCAGAGCAACTGGGCAAGGGAAAAAATAAATAGAAGTCATCCAAATTGGAAAGGAAGAAGCCAAACTTCCCTTGTTTGAAGATCACATGATTTTATATATAAACACTTTTGGAAAGAGTAAAAGAATTCAGCAAAATTACAGGCTACAAAACCAAGACACAAAAACAGAGTATTCCTATATGCTAATAGTAAATTATCTGTAAAACAAGTTAGGAAAACAATCCCATTTATAACAACAACAAATCCTCACAATAAATTTAACCAAGGAGTTAAAAGATCTTTAAAAAAACAAAACATCAACAAAAGAAACTATATACAAGAAGGAACTGATATTTTTAGTATATAACAAAGTATTACATATTGATAGGAAAAAAATAATGATCCAATGGAAATGGGTCAAAATAATGTATAAAGGAATTATAGGTGACCAAGATGCATATTAAACATTCAACCTCATTTATTACATTAAAATTAAAATTAAAACAAGAAAATAATATTATTTTATTAACAAGATCATTGTGTAAGAATTTCCTGGTTGTGATACAATTATGTAAGATCTTACCATTGGGGAAAATCATTATATAGGGTCTTCCTATATTATTACAAATGTATGTGAGTTTACCACTATTTCCAAATGAAAAGGTTTTTATTTGTTGTTATTGTGGGTATCAAGGATTGAACCAAAGGCACTCAACCACTGAGCCACATGTCCAGACCTTCTTACATATTTATTTAGAGACAGGGTCTCACTAAATTGCTGAGGCTGGCTTTGAACTTGTGATCCTCCCAAGTCACTGGATTTACAAGCCAGGCACCACCATGCCTGGCTCCAAATGAGAAGTTATTTTAAATCAGCACTGAGAGAGATCATGTGGTTGACTTGGAATGATGTTCGTGACATATTGTGAATAAGAAAAAAAAAAACAGGTTTCAAAATAGAATCCAAAATAAGGTATTTTTTTTTTTATAAATAGAAGAACACAAACACAAAACAAAGGTCTGGAAATTGATGCATGAAAGTGTCAGTCATTACACTTTTACTTTTTTAATGAGAGGGACCCTGGAAGAAAAAATATATTATCATATACAGGCTGTCAATTAAGACATATGTTCCTATTGTAAATGCTAACAGCTATTGAAAAAGGTAAGAACCAAAGAACAATTTTTTAAAAAGCCAGGGCTGGGGTCTAGCTCTGTGGTAGAGTGCTTGCATAGCATGTGCGAGGGCTGGATTTGATCCCAAGCAGATCAAATTTAACAAAGAAAAGAGAAAAAAGTTTCAGCAGGGTGTGCAGGCACATGCCTGTAATCCCAGCAACTCAACTAGCTAAAGCAGGGGGATTGCAGGTTGGAGGTAGCCTCAGCAACTTTAAAAGACTTCAACCAACTTAGTGAAACCCTGTCTCAAAACAAAACAAAACAAAAAGGGCGAAGGAGGAAGTTCAGGGGTAAAATGGCCCAGGCAACAATTCCCAGCACAAAGAAAAAGAAAAACAAAAGATAATACTTTAGAAACTGAAAAATGAATCCTTGACCTTGAAAACTGAATTTGCCAGTGCAGAACACCAAAACAAAAATGGCAAATCCTAGCATGTGCAGGGGGAGTATTTTAGTGGGAAATTACATACCCTGGAATCAATAAAGAATTCTTACTGAAACAAATTATATCTTAAAATATGACTGTAGTCTCTGATCCCATGTCTTGTCTTGATTTAATAGCTGCAATTCTTTTTTTTTTTTTCCAGTTTTAAGGGTTAAATACAGCCTGGGTATTCTGTTCATTTTTATCAAAAGGTTTGTAAACTGATAAAGATGTTACAATGCTGTCAAAAAAGGGGTGACATGAGACTAATGTGTCACAAATTTTAATGACAACAATGATAACACTCGAAAATAAAACTATCA
Organism: Callospermophilus lateralis; assembly: GCF_048772815.1. Classification (NCBI taxonomy): domain Eukaryota; kingdom Metazoa; phylum Chordata; class Mammalia; order Rodentia; family Sciuridae; genus Callospermophilus; species Callospermophilus lateralis. The sequence goes on from NC_135325.1 coordinate 65,553,292, forward strand.
ACCACAAACCTAGAGGAAACGATTCTAATCTTGATTTTTTTTTTTTTTTCAGTTGGAAGAATCCAACAAGCTCAGTGTAATATTTCAGCTTTGGTTGAAGCAACTTAGTCTTAACTTTCTGATACAGGCCAAACCTTCATTTAATTAAGGCTCAGACTCCATATTTGTAAAAAGGAAATGACATAATATTAACCACCAATAGGATTACTGTAAGATTCAGTAATCCTATTGGTGGTTAATATTAATCCTATTGGTGGTTAATATTAATATGTTTGCGACAACACTATTAAGAAAAAAGTTCATTAGTACCTTTCTAAATGTGATAAAAACCAAATTGGCCAAGTAGTTCAATATTTCCAACTTAAAGCTCTTGGTAACATACAATACAGGACAATACACATTAAGCATTACACACTGGTCAAGATACCTTGGTCACTTATATTTATAAAGTTTTTTTTTTTGACAGCCTCTGTATGGTAAAATGCTAGCCCACATAATCATGCTCTGATTAATCAATATGTGATGAGTTATTGTCTTTTTTTACACTGCCCTTTAATAAAATTATTAGAAAAGCAAAAAATCAACCCTTCAATAAGTATCTCTATCTTGTTGGCCACAAATAAATGTTCCCAAATTATCTCCAATCTCTCTACACTGAATATCATAAACTGGGCACTATGTAATATTTAGTCTATTTTACAATTAAATCCATTTACATATATAACAGGCACAGGCTAACTTTTCAGTTAAAAGTCTTTACACTAAAATGCAATAACAGATGATTTAGCATGAGTAACAGGTCAATTATATGGAATTATAATTGTTTCTGTGCATTGGGATTTTATGTTAAACATGAGAATCTGAGGTGAGCAGCCACATTTGATTTTAATTGCTGCAGCCTGAGTTATCCAAAACACCATGAGAACACTGGAGAAAATGAGAAAATGACAAGAGGCATGGGAGATGAAAATGATGCTGCTGAGGGAACTGGTAACAGATGTGGCTCTCTCTAAAGACCTGCCTCAAATTTATGATTCACAGAGAAGTGTAAGCAGTACTCGGAGAGTCTTCTCCAGAGTTAGATAACTCCCTTTACGTTTCTAGGTATTGAAAGCAGAAAAGGTGTACTTTTCCATCTATTGATGCCTGCAGAAATGCTAAGCATTTTTCAGGACAGCAAAATCTGTAGGCTTTCTTTAGCTCCTTCAATATTTCTTATACCAAAAAGGAAATACATCATACAACACCCCAAGTAAAATGAACACTAAATCTGTTCAAAACAAGTGATAAGTAAAAAAGAAATTAAAGAAAAAAAATAATAACTAATGCAATGTGGTGAACAAAAAAGATGAAAATCTACAAAACACCAGGTAAGGGGCTGGGGTTGTGGCTAGAGTGGTAGAGTGCTTGCCTAGCATGCATGAGGTGCTGGGTTCAATCCTAGCACTACATAAAAATAAAATAAAGATAACATGTCCACCTAAAACTAAATAAATAAATAAATAAATATTTTTAAAAACAGGTAAGAAATCTTATTGAAATAGTGACAATAGATACACAAAGTTCTTTCCCACCAAGAAGCCAATGGAAAGACAAGAAGATGAATCAGACACTTGAATCCTTTCATTACTGTCCATGGAAATTATGAATCATTCCTGAAAAGTATTCAGGCAATAGTAATGAAACTAAAAGCCACCGTATGGCTTTAGGGGCCATAAAAATCAACTACATTTTCTGAGCACTAAGCATTTTATATGAATTATTTCATTCAATCCTTAACACCACTCTGTAAAATTTATTGTATTGAGAAATAAAAAAGATAAAGCTTAAAAGAAATTAAGGTATATACGTAAAATAGTCTAAGAGGCATAGCTGGAATTCAAACTTAGTTTGTCTGATTCCAGAGCCACACTGTCAGTTGCTACATTATACAGCTCATGAGATAATATGCATACCAAAGTAAGTAAAATATATGGTATAACATTTGTAGAACTAAATGACTTATAATATACTATTTCCCTCGCACCATCTGTTATTCCAATATTCCATAGATTTTGAAGTTTTTGCCCTTTGCCCTACAAAAAAAAACTATATATATAAATTAAAAATCATCCTTATTACTTACATTCTGATATAGCATGCCTTTTTAAAAGCTGTAATCCATTTCATAACCAACAAATAGGTGGCATCTTGCAATTTAAAAAACAAAACCCGGGCTGGGATTGTGGCTCAGCAGTAGAGTGCTCCTCTAGCATGGGCGAGACGGGAGTTCAATTCTCAGAACCACATAAAAATAAAGGCATTGTGTTGTGTCCATCTACTCCTAAAAAATAAATTTCAAAAAAAAAGTAGGCTGGGGTTGTGGCTCAGTGGTAGAGTGCTCACCTAGCATGCGCGAGGCCCTGGGTTCGATCCTCAGCACCACATAAAAATAAATTTATATATATATATATATATATAGGCTGGGATTGTGGCTCAGCGGTAGAGCGCTCGCCTAGCACGAGCGGGACCCAAGTTCGATTCTCAGCACCACATAAAAATAAAGGCATTGTGTTATGTCCATCTAACACCTAAAAATAAATAAATATTAAAAAATAATTTAAAAAAAATAATATAAAGGTATTGTGTCTAACCAAAAATAAATAAATAATAAATCTTTAAAAAAAACGTACTCTAGACAATAAGGATATGGATATTTAGAAATATATGCGAAGGAGCACATACATCATGGGCTGTTAGAACCACATGAAGGCATCCTGCGAGAGGATTAAATGAGATACAAATATGGGAAATCACTTATATTAAGACTGGCACAAATGGATATTTGGCAAATATCATTTTTCAAAACACTTAGTGCAACATTACCATTCCCCAAGGTTTAGAGAAATGAAGCTATCAAATACCATCATAACCATTATGGTTGTTTTAGTCAGCTTTTTCACTGCTCTGACAAAAAATAATTTAGAGAAGGAGAAGTTTATCTGGAAGCTCACAGTTTCAGAGGTCTCAGGCCATAGACAGCAGGCTCCATTCCTCAGGGCTTGAGTGAAACAACATCATCATGGAAGAGTGTAGCAGAGTGAATTGGCTTAAGACATCATATCAAGAAGCGGAGAGAGACAGACTCATCTTGCCAGACACAAAATATGTATTCCAAAGGCACTCCCCCAATGTCTACCTCCTTCAGCAACACCCTATCTGCTTTCAGAAACCAATCAGTGAATCCCAATCAGTGGATTAATTCATTTATTAGGCTAAGGTTCTCATAACCCAAGCACCTCACCTCTAAGCTCTCACACATGAGCTTTTGGGGGACACCTAATATCTAAACCATAAGAATGGTCAATGAATGAGCTGCCAGTCAAGGTTAACTATTTTAACATTTCAATTCAAAAACATCAAGGAGGGGCCGGGTTGTGGCTCAGTGGCAGAGTGCTCACCTAGCACAGCACTAGGTGAGCGCTAGCACTGGCGGTATGCTGGGTTTGATCCTCAGCACTACATAAAAATTTTAAAAAAACAAAGGTATTGTGTCCAACTAAAACCAAAAATATTTTTTAAAAAAAAAAATCAAGGAATAGAACTGTACTCTATACATGAACTGCCCTGAGAAAATAGCTTCTCATATCAAGAAAATGGCTTTTGGTGGAAAATTAGAATCTGAAGTACATTAACCACTGACTTGACTTCTTAAATGGACTATACAGAACAAAATTTATCTTTTCTCGAGGACACAGGGTTATGATTAAGCACATATAATGGTAACTGTAGAGCTGGTAGACCCCTATCTTAAATATAACCTAACTCAAATCTCTCACTTTATAGATGAGCAAACAGATACACAAAGAGGTTATGCAATTCCCCCAAAGTCATACAGTAGGAAATCATACAATAGGAAGGTCATGTGATTACCACATGCCAGGCTACCACATCTATTATTGTACTATGTTGAATACTATCTTGCAAGAAAATAAGGATTCAGGGGTACAGAACCCCTTATATTTGTTATTTTTCTTATCCCTTCTATTTTTCCATAACCTTTAGCAATAAAGTTCTTTAAATGTACCTATATTTTTATCTTCTGCAAGAAAATGATAAGCCAGCTTACTCCATGGCCCATCTTAGAGAAAGAACTCTGTAAGATAATGTGGTATACTTTTAAAAAAGAAAGTGAAGCAGATTTAACCTCTGTATGGTCTTCGAAAGCAAGGATAAAATGAAAAACCCATGCTGTCTTAAGAATAGCTTTGGGGATGTGACTGTCAAGAAGTTGAAAAAGTTCCTTAAGAAAAATCAATACATAAACTTCAAGAGGACAAGGTATCAATAAGTATGGGTGCTTGTTGCTACAATATATGGGGTCAAACCATTGTACTACTTCATGTAGGGTTGCATCTTCCCTTTTCTATACAGATATAAACTGTCACTTATATATCTAATAATATCCCCAACACAGTTTTTGCAGAAATTGGTAACACTCTCTATATCTTCAAAGGGGATAATTCTAATATGCTGAGCATGCTAGAAGTATTTCTAAAATAAGAATAAGTTCTAAGACCTGAAGTATTTCCCTATATATGAAGCATGTCAATATTATCACAAAGCTCTTTTCTTGACTACTCTTCTGTTCAGTTCTGCTTTCTGCTAGAGTATACAGATAAGTCACCTCCAATGAGAGGTTACATTATATTGAGGGGGGAGGGGTGTACCAGGGGCACTAAACTACTGAGCCACATCCCCAGCCCTATTTTTTTTAAAGAGAGAGAGAGAGAGAGAGAGAATTTATTATTTATTTTTTTTTAATTTTCAGCGGATAAAACATCTTTATTTGTATGTGGTGCTAAGGATCGAACCCAGCGCCATGCGCAGCCCCCTATTTTTTTTTTTCAATTTTTTTTTTTTTACTTGTAGGTGGACACAATACCTTTTATTTTATTTTCATGTGGTGCTGAGGATCAAACCCAGTGCCGCACGAGTGCTAGGTCAGTGCTCTACCGCTAAGCAACAGCCCTAGCCCCCCAGCCCTATTTTGTATTTTATTTAGAAGCAGGGTCTGAGATGCTTAGTGCCTCGTTTTTTGCTGACGCTGGCTTTGAACCTGAGATCCTCCTGCCTCAGCCTCCCAAGCAGTCAAATGGGATTACAAGCATGGGCAACCGCACCCTGCTTATAAGGATTATTTTTAATGTCCTTTATTCTGTTTCTTTCTATTTTTCCACAGTTCAGGTACTTTATATTATTCTTCTGCCTTTGGTTACTCAAGAGATACTTTCTGTATTTTCTTAGTAGAAGGAAATGGGCTTAACTAAGAAAGTACATAGAATATTTTTCCCATGATCTCTTGAAAATGTGATCTTAAGGAAAACTTACACCTTGTCTTAAAGAAAACAAGAATACAAATTAGTCAAGATTAAAGGGATTTTTAAAATATTCTCAGATGATTCTACTTGAAGCAATTTTCTCTTGGCAGAATTTTAACTAAAACTGTAAAAAGAAAAAATTACATCTCATAGCCTATTTCTTCATGTTTCTGATATGTGTATGGTAAATTTTCCTTTGTTAATAAAACTAAAATAACAATACACTATTTTTCCTATGATTTACACTAATAGTTCATTTAATAAATTAAACAAAAAGCAACAAGGCTACTTTTCTATTTTAGAAAAGAAACAATCAAATGCATTACAAATAATTCCCATTAAAGGCAATGATAGGGATATTGAAATTGTTTTACTTGGGAAATGACTTTCATCTAGTATTTCGAGTTCCATGTACCTAAAAACAATTCATACCATAGGGTTTCCTTTTTTTGTGTGTGGGGGGGGTGGTCAGGGACTGAACCCAGGGGCACTTTATCACTGAGCCACATCCCTGGCCCCCCTTTTTTTTTTTTTAATTTTGAGGCAGGGTCTCCCTAAGTTGCTTGGCCTCGCTAAGTTGCCGGGGCTGACTTTTAACTTTTGATCCTCTTGCCTCAGCCTCAAGAGCTCCTGGGATTTCAGGTGTACACTACCATGCTGGCCTCCCATCATAAATTTAAGCAATGTGCTTGGGGAAAAAATAGTTATGAGGCACTACTGAGCAATATGAAAAACTTAACTTTTAAGATTAGTTTCCCATAAGTTGTTCTCATACACTGAGAATTAATATTATAGTCCATAGAATGGTCTAAAATAAACCTTTTTTCCAAATACAAAAGAAGCCTCCTAATGCAGTTTCCTGGGTCACTTATAGTATCTTCCTCTGTAGTCTCAGAACAGACTACAAAAAGATAGGCATATTCCATATTTTTAACTATACCAGAAAGTAAAACATTTATTAGAAGAATAAAGAGCACTTAACAATATAAATTAACATTCATAAATTAAAATTTGAAGCCAGTAAGAAAAATTCTCTTGATTTGAAATTAAAAAAAAAAAAAAAAACCCATGTTCCTAGGTAACAAAAAAGAAAAGCAAGAATATAGACTTCCAGTACAATATAAAATAACTACTGTAGGATAGATGTTTTCAGTTTTAAGGCAGACTAGACAGAAAAAAAAAGAATACCTATTGGCTTTTTCCAGCCCTCACCCAGCATTTCTTTATAGCAGCTATAGCCAGGCTCTCTGGAGCCATGTAGTTATTTTCAGGCTGGGAATAAACATATCCTTGCTGTTCTGAGAACAGTTACTCAGGAACTAAGAGAATTTTTGGTTAACAACACCTTAAATGCTACCTAATGTGTCTTCCCTACATTCAAAAGGAGGAAACCAAGGCTCTGAGAAATTGTCTGGCTTATCCAATTCACATAACTAATGGACAAGCAAGATCTGAACCAAGTGTTCCCAATTATTTCTACTAATACAGGTCAACTCAGAGAGTCAGAACAACCTTTTAACTTTCTGGGATTTAAAGGGTCTTTGAGGGCTGGGGCTATAGCTCAGTGGTAGAGCACCCGCCTTGCACATATGAGGCACTGGGTTTGATCCTCAGCACCAACTAACTAAAAAATAAAATAAAATAAAAAAGGGCCTTTGAAAATTTATCAGCTGTGTGATCTTGGTCAAGTTGGATTTCCAAGCCCCTTTTTTCCATTCTGTAAAATGTAGAGAATACTTATTCTAATCAGATTGTTGTGAGGATCACACCTGTCTTGCTAAGTGCTTAGCCCACTAATTAGGAAATATTAAGCATTTGAAGTCAGGTGGCTATTACTTTTACTCTGATCCTGGAAACATGGCTACTCTTACTGTTTTGGAGGACAACAAACTGAATTTACTAACACAATGGAGAGGTTTCCTTCAGAGAAACTCCATATTCAGGCCTACCACATTATACTGACAGGAGAAAATCTCTCCCACCCCATCCAACAACGGATTTCATCCCATCCAAAATTTATCCCTTACCCTTTACGCTGTTAAGAAAAAAATACTAATCGTGACAAACGTTTTCTGCTACATGTTGTACGTTTAATTTGTCAACTAGAAATTGTAGTGGTGGGGGTGGGTAATGGCTCCACCCAAAACATGGAGAACAAACGATGGGAAAAGAAGGTCACAGAACTCTGGAGCTCGTTCTCAGCACATTTTAGTTGTGGGTGGATAGGTGGGCGGGAGAAAGCAAGATGATTTCTTCCAGCATCATAAAGCACGAATAATGGCTACTTCAACAAAATACAATTCTCTAGGTTTCGTAACAAAATAGGAAAGAATCTGTTTCCTTTCCCTTAGCAAATATGCACACGGGTCACAACTGATTATCATTCTTGTAAAACTGCAGATTAAGCTCTATTTCAGGTGCACTGTACCATAGGATCACACAAATATATGAAAACATCCTATGAAATGGCGAGACAAAATGATGGGGACTATCACCATGAAATCTACAAGGAGGAAACCGTGTCATGCCAAAGGCGTCTCCATTGATAAAATCCCGACCGTCTGTTCTCATGACACTGCAAACCCACCTCTCTCTAAGGAAATGAACAGGAATCACCACAGCAACCAACCTCAGCAAACGGCATCGACCAGATCGACCCCTACTCAAATGGCGTTAAACACCGCGGGTCCAAGCCCCTCCCTGAAGCTGCCAAGTCCCGCGCTGATTCCAGACTACCTCACTTCCTTTTCGTCCTCCCTCTCATGCGCGACCCCCGGCACTCCTCGCCAACCTTTGCCACTGACAGAGAGGGTAGAAACAAGACAGACTTCGTACACTTTGTCTGGGAAGTACCAGGGCCACACATACCCGTCCCTATTACGATCACATCAAACTCCGAAGGGAGATTATCCGCCATCTTGAGAGGCAACGTGTCATGTGACTATTGCTTGTGGAAATGAGATCAAGTTATGTATTCCCTGGGTAGGAGGCGGAAGGGAAAATAGTGCTTTCTGGGTATTGTAGTTCTTGGATGGAAGCTCCAGGTAGACAACTCCAGCGTTTGATTTGAAGTGTTTACGCAAATGTTAAGACTCACTTTCCAAGCTGAGTGCAGTAGCTCGTTTAACACGGAGGTTTGAATTAGAAATGTAGAATTTTTACTAACTGACTAAGATGAGTGTGGGAAATTTGGGGTACCTCTCGACAAAGATACAGCAAGAATTGTTAGGAGGCCTGGATGGCAGGGTGAACATGAAAGGGTCTTGCTCTGTTAACAAAGGAGGTTTACATTCCAGCCCGAAAATCTTTAACCAGCTGGTCAGTACTTTTCATTCGGGCCCCTGAGGCATGGTTTTTCGCACCAATAACTTTCATAATATAGTCAGTGTCTTTGTAGTCAGTATATCTCCCCAATGAAAACCCACAAAAAACCCTTGCCCTAGTTTAGCCACAAACTCTAATGGTGCCCGAATGTTCTAGTTAATACAAGCAGGTGTTCTAGCAATATATATTTGCAAAATTAGCCTTGCTATACAAGAATGGAGGAAAGGGATGTGAAAGCATAGTAGATGTTAAATGTTTAAGTCAGAATCTGATTTTCTGCTCAAATAAGACAAGTCCATGCAAGATTCTCCCATTAAGCTACTGCAAAAAATTATTTAAGTAAAATGACTGTTAAAAGACTCATTTGATGGGGGGCTTTAGGTTTTCTATACCAAGCAGCTAAGATGGTTTTCTTGAGTATTCTCAAGTTTTTTTAACTTCCTACTCACCATTATTTAAAATGTTTTTCTACCTGACAAACTCCCCAAAGCAAAAAAAAAAAAAAAAAGTGGAAAAGTGCATTGAAGTGAGGGGGATACTGTTGTGATCTCAGAAATTACTTCTGAGATTCTTTTACACTACTTTCAAAATAAACCCAGGAGACTTTTCAGTGGTGGTGATATTGCCATTTATCAGTGCCCAGCTCTGCTTCCTCACATGTTGAAGTTTGAACATTAGAGAAGCACACAGAGGCAGGCATATAAAGCAGGGTTTATTTAAAAAGTAATAACGTAGACTTCTCCCAGGAGAGAGAAGAGGGCCATAGCTGGTATATTGGTATTCCAAGAGTGAGGTGTTCAGTCCTTTTTATATGTCCTAGGCTTCCTTTGTTTTCCTGCCTTTTCCCCCTTATCTTTCTCCTTCCTGCCACTGTGACTACTAGGCTCAGGAATGCTTGGTGGGAGGGCCCAAAGGTGGGAAACTGGTGAGCTGAAGGGGGAAGGGCAAGAAACAGTAGCCAAGGACACTTTAGCAACCTTATAACTCCCTGTAGGGAGCAGCAGTTTCTGGGACAGGTTACCTTGGCAACAGGTTGGAGAAGGGGCAGGTTCTTGGTAAGGGTGGAGGAAGGGCTCTGAAGGAATTAACATTTCAATCCCTCAGGGCAGAGTCTCCAACTTCCCAGACTCAATCAAAATTGGCCTCCTTGATTGGACCTGACTTGATTTACCTATCTCTACTGACTGCCTGTCTAATTCTGGCTTGAGTGGGACCTTCCCCTACACCACCTGTTTTCTGAGCTGCCAGTGGTCCCCCAGGCCCATTCTTTCCTTGCAGGTCTTTGTGATCACACTCAAACTCTTGTTTCCGTAGCATAGAATTATCTAGCAAATGTCTATCCCTAAGATTAAGGAGGAGATATATTTAACTTGATTTAAACATTACACAATTTATACATGTCTCAAAAGAGCATATCATACCACATAAATATGTTCAATTTTAATGTGTCGGTTAAAATGATAAAATAAATAAAAGCAAAGAAGATTTTTTAGAGAACAACGAAATTTGGGGGGATTTTTTTAAAAATAAGTTTTGGTTCAACTTCTGGCTCCTCCTCCTTTCGTCTCCACCCTATATTGGGCCAAGTTTCCCTACATGGTGCTATTACTTGTCATAACCTACCATATTAAGCTGAAATTATTTGCATTTTCATTCCTATAAGTTACACATATCCCCAAAAGTACAAAAACACAAACACAGACATATGACACTATAAAGTATAAAACCCTGTTTTCATACTAGGAATTCAATCAATGTTTTCTGAACTGAACTTACTATCATAACAAATTATAAACCCGATGAGGACATGGACTTAGTCATCGTCTCCTTTATATCTGCTCAACACAATCATGTGTCTTGTATTTTTAAGATGCTCCAAACATTTGTTAATTTTGAAATGTTCTATGAAATCCCTTTAAAATGTATTTTTTTTTGGTGTGGATTTCTTTGGCTTTATTTCTGTCACATTTTCCCAGAATCATTAGCAATATTATAGAAGTTTATTAATTTCCTTTATAGATTATCCTGTTGTGCTAATTCTCGTGCAATATGGTCATCTGATGAATATTTCATGCAAAATAGGTTCCCCAGAGAAGTATAATGTATTGTTCAATAAATCACTGTGCCATTTGCCTTAGAATGAAAAGAAAGTTTTGAGTATTATCAGATATGAGCTAGATCTTATCTGTGAGATTCTTGATATACTAGTGGTGATGAAAATTAATAGATTTCCCAGAGTAAACAAGAAACTTCCAAAAATAATCTCTAAAACTGAGACTCCATGACTGGGGCTGTAACTCAATGGCAGAGCACTTGCCTAGCATAAGTGAGGCCCTGAGTTAGATCCCCTCTGCCAGGGGAAAAAAGTGAGATGCCACAAATGGATGGTTAAAAACATAATAAATCAAAGTATTACTTTGGAGATTTATTTATATACATGCATGTATATGTGTTACATATCATATATAACCTTTTCAATATGGGTATCTAAGTTTCTAATTTACATAAATTTCTCTAACAATTATACCATGAAGATAGAACTCATTAATTTGTCCCTCAAATATTCCTTAAGCACCTACTATGTGCAAACCACTAGTTTATAAGTTGGGACTATAGCAATGGAAATTTGCATCTAGTGGAGTAAAATAAAATAAATAAATAGTTTCTCTGTCGAGCTAACTTTCCAACCTGGCTTCAAATTTGAAAACTCCTTTTTTTTCCTGCTGATAGAAAGCTCACTCCTCAGAAAGATAATATGACCAACCCAAATTTAGATATCTTCACTCCAGAGTTATATGACTCATTCACATCCTCTCCGGGTGTACAAACAATTATTACATTGAGAAAACTTAAACCCTCTGCATTGAGAAAAAGTTCAAAATACTTTTTTTTTTCAAATATACTTTCTTAGATGAAACCAAGAGTTGATAGTGTCAGTAAGAAAGGAATAAAAAAAAAAAGAACTGAATTATTTTCTATCATTCTAAGAACATCTAATTTTGAAAGCTGAAATACTTTATTTGGATAAATCACAGTACAATAGAATAATAGATAACTAAGAAATGACCACCTTACTAAATCACTGTGACACTAATTTTGTATATAATGGTTTCCTGTGTTGCAATAATAACATTCCACGAATATGTATTTTGGGTTTTTTTGTTTGTTTGTTTGTTTTTTAAGAGAGAGAGAGAATTTTCTTAATATTTATTTTTTAGTTTTCAGTGGACACAACATCTCTATTTGTATATGGTGCTGAGGATCGAACCCTGGCCACACGGGTTCGCACACATTCCAGGCAAGCGCGCTACTGCTTGAGCCACATCCCCAGCCCTTGTATTTTGTATTTAGAAGTTTACTCAACTGTAAAATGACAATTATTTTTTACAAAGCAGTAATTTAAATGGTCTCTCTCCCTTCAGACTTTCTATTGAGCTTCATAACTAACTATCTAACCCCTCACTCAACAATTCTTCTATGCATGATCAATACTGAACTTCTGAATATTTCAATCCTATCCTGAAGCCTTCTTTTACTCCAGGGCTCCTCTCTGCCTTAGAAATAGTAACACTGTATTTACTCAAGTCAAAAACCCAAGAGTAGACCTCAGCAACTCATGCCAGATTTGTCTACAAAATGTGGTCTAAAAGACCCTGCTTAACTGTCCAGTCTCATATCTCTTCCCCTTCACTCTGTAACCTCCAGCCACATTAGCTCTTCTTCCTTTCTTCTAAAAGCCTATGCTCCTTCCTGCTCAAGGTTTTCTCACATTCTCTTACATGTGTCTGAAGTGTACCTTTATCCTTCTACACCCCTTTCTCCTAGTTTAATCCTACTCAGTCTTTACTGTTACTTAGAAATGTCATGAACTCTGAGAGTCTTTGTTGAGTCCCCTTTCTAGTTTAATTATCCCTATTACCTTATACACCTCCTTTGTTGAACTTATCATTGTTGGAAATATCCAATCACATATAATCATTTGTTTCATCTTGCTAGAAGGTAAGCTCCATATAGACAAGGACAGTGCCTGTATTGTTCATCACTATATTCCCAGGACATAATCCAGTGCCTGTTACAGAGTGGCATTCCAAAATATCTGCTGAATGAATAGATGAATGTTAATTATATGAATTCTTGAGGAAAAAACATGTTATAATAATTAATTCTATTATAATGGGAATAATATGAGTCAGTTGCCCCGAACATTTATTTTAACCTCTGGTCTTTGGTTTGTAATTCATTACATATGTAGTTAATACAAATTCAAATCAGCAAAAAAAGGACAATACCACTAAGACTACTAAGTGTCCATATCATGCCTGACCCCTAATTTTCTCCCTAGAGATAAACATTATTTATTAGCAGTTTCTTATGACCTGCTAAAGATAATACAATAATAAAGAGCATTTGTGTAGCACAAATGGTAGTATGCTATAAATATTATTATTTTCTTTATACCTTTTTTATCCCATTTTATTTTGAAAATCTTATGCTCATAAATACAAGTGATGCTGCAATGAACACTGTTGGTACTGCATCTTAGGATCCTGCACTCACATAATTTTACACACACACACACACACACACACACACACACACACAAATTGAATGTGCTCTGAAAGAATAGCATTGTCACCATATTGTAACCAACCAAATTAAATGAGCACTGATTTTTCAGTATAAACAAAAGCTAGAGCATCAAATGTGTCATTGATAACCTGAGTTCTTAAAATTTAAGGAAGCTTCTTAGAAAACAGTTATATTTGTAGGAATACATATCCCTTAACACCATGAAATATGATCAATATCAGTTCAGGAAGTAGCTTATTAACACCTTATTACAAGTACCAGTTATAGAGAAAGTTGTTCTTTTAAATGTAAAACTAGTATCTGAGCTTGTTTTGAATTAAAGTTTCTCTGTCTCAAAGTCTGTGGTTGCAGTGATGCTAAAAATTCATGAGCACAAATACTCTGGGCAATAAAGCATATCTAAAAATGGACAAATCCAGTCTACTGAAGAATATCCTCAAATTACATGATGTAGTTCTTTGGTGAGCGTACAAACTCCTTGAGGAATTTACAGTATACTCAGATGAAGTCAACTTAAAATTTTCCATTTCAAATTTGTATAAAAACTATGACATTATCCATTTTCTGTTTATGAAATTCCAGTTCTTTCAGGTCATTTTTATTGCCATCTTTAAAAGATAATCAATGTCATGACAGTAATAATTTCCACCATAGCTGAATTTTTTAAGTGCTAGTTTTAGTAACAAAATGATTATTTGTACTAACTATTATATTTGTCAGCTTGTTCAATACAGAAATATTCAGAACACATTTTCATTTTTCATAGGCCTTGCAAAGCAAAAGAAAACAAGCAAAAAACTATGAATAATTTTGTGGGAATTTTATGAACCTTTACAGAAAGTCTTGCTGTTCTTCTTTTAGCTGTTTAATTGTAATGTCATAGTAACAGAAAGCAGCATACCCAATTCTACATGGATGAATAAGCACATTCAATAAGGAAGATTTAACAGAGTAAATCAAACACTGGATTAAACATTTTCTGCATAACAGACCACAAAATGGGCATTCATTTTACCAATGGATCCTTGGCATTAGAAGCAAATAGAAGTGCACACCAACATAATTAAACTGAATATTCAGTGGCCTGATTGCAAAGTTTCCCAATATTTTATCGAACTAACATCCATTTAATTAGAATTGCCTAAATATATTCAAGCACACACATTGAAAAGATTAAGTATAAACACTATTCATTTGCATTTCATCATTCAAAAAAATTAATTTGTTTTCTTCTCTTTTATTATCCCCAAAGTTTGAACCAAGGAAATTTTCTGTATGGTTGCACAAAGTAAAAAGTTCAAATACATGAAATCTGTAATATGAGGTGGTTTCACATTTAATTGCATTTGATTTTTCATTTTTGATGAGATACATTCTTATTTTAAAATGTATTTTAATCTCAAAAAAGTGAACTATTCACCCCAGAATTTGCTGACAAAACCTCAAAACAGTTTTACATGCTATTCAGATTAAAATTTTATAAGAGTCTACTATTTTTGTATAGTCTCTTCTATTATTTGTGTTTTATTCATTCTATTAGTTATTATTAGAATGCATTCATGGAAATTTTCAATGGAAATTTTAATTAGTTGTTATCAGGAAATGACTAAATAAAACAAGATGAGGAGCTTTATATACACTCTAGTTCTCCACAATGTTTTATTAAGTCTATGTATGACCTAACCCAGTAATAATAGAAGCTATCATTTCATATTCAGAGTAACACTAATAAATCTGAATATAATGAGGTAATTTAAACCATGTTTGATATTATACAGAGGTATAAAGTAGGAGTTTAAAGAGAAACGAAAGACCTATTAAACAGCAAGTTTTATCTTTATAATATCAATGTCTACTATTGCCAAATCAATTTCTCCTGGAAGATACCCTACCCAGAGACCCAACAAAAGACAGCAGGCATTTTTTCAGTTGCCCATGACTGTAAGTTTCTAACCACAGCTAATTGGAGGACAGAGAATGAAGCCACCTCAAGAGGCATGGTTTTTAAAAATTTATGCCTCAACTTTTGGCCTGTTTTTAAAAAGTAACTATTGCCTGTAAGTTTTTTTTTTCCAGGGAATTCTAAATAAATGACATAGCTAGAAGGTACAGTACAATATTACTTTGGTACAATTTTTTGTTTGTTTTTTTCTAGTGCTATGTATTGAACCCAGGGCCTCAAACAAACTTGAAACTCATGAAATACTCTAATTTATTTCAGAACTCTTAACACACAGAAACGTGAGATAATAAATATTTATTATTTTAATACACTAAATTTTAGGGTGATATCTTTATTTAGCAATAAATAATTTGTAACAAAAAAAAGCACTATCTTAAGATGACATTTCAATTTTACTGTCTCATGGAGAGAATAGACATGGTTACACCGAAGAAATATATGCCTCAACCCATCCCAAGTGTTTTAAATCAAGTTGAGGCCCAATTTCACACACTCCCCTGTTTGTACCATATGGTCCAGCAAAACTGGTCTATTCACTTTACCCTGAATGTTTGAATTTTTCTCCATGTTTTTGCTCAAATTGTTTCCTCTGAGTAAAAGTATTTTTTCCTATCTTAGCTGTAAAAATCACAAACTTCATACAAAATCCCCCTTAGTTGACGCTTGATTCATGCAATATTTACTAATTTTCCAAAGTGAAAGTTTTCTCTTCTTTCTTTTAAATTCTGTATTAGTCAGGACTATTCTAGTTTCAAATGATAGAATCCAAACTAAAAGTATCTCAAGCAAAAAAGGAATTTATTACTTCTCATATCTAAGAGAGGCAGGAATACAGATGACATAATCATGACTGGGTCATGAAGCACAATGTCATCATTGTGCTCTTTTACACTCTGTCTCTATTCCATCTCATGGTCCTGCTTCCTTGTGAAGACATTGGCTTTATTCTTAGAATGTCCATC
This sequence comes from Callospermophilus lateralis, assembly GCF_048772815.1. NCBI lineage: Eukaryota > Metazoa > Chordata > Mammalia > Rodentia > Sciuridae > Callospermophilus > Callospermophilus lateralis. The sequence goes on from NC_135325.1 coordinate 65,569,491, forward strand.
TAATTTACATGGAAAATAGCTCCTGGAAATGCACATTGACATCCTTACAGGTTGCTATTCAAAAACTAGAAAGTTTCTCTTTCTCCAGTTCCATGCACCAGGGAGGACTCTGATTGTTTTTTCCATCAGGGTTCCCGAAAGAATTGAAGAGACACACAACCATGGCAAGATTTAGGGAAACCAACAAAGATTAATTAAGCCATAACAACAACAATAACAACAAAAAGAGTTGTTATCATTCCTAGGCCAAAAAGGATAAGAGCTACAGTTATCTGAGCCCAGAGAAGGTAACAATATGGAGAAAGCCACCTGACAGTGTCTACAACTTAAGTAGACAGAATTAAGTAGTTCACAACAAACTCACAAGGAAAGATCCAGAGGAATAAATACACTGGTCTTATTTGTTTCCCTTCTTTTATTGTCTCCAAAGCACCCCATTTGCTGAATTTAACAAAAAGAGGAAAAAGAAACTCATGCAAATATTCATGTCACCTCCTGGGTCTAGGGATGCAGCTCAGCGGCAGATGGTTTGCCTGGCATTCTGAAGGCCCTGTTTATATTCCCAGTACTCCAAGTTCAGCCTCCCAGAGATCAGAGCAGAGTCAAAAGGGGTACATGGTAGATCTGGAAGGACAAAGTAAAATATCCAGGACATTCTACTAGGGTAATATGCTCACTGTGGCACAGGACAGGAAAGTCTGATTTGCTAAGTCAGGTCACATGATCACTTGGGGGTAGGGTTGAAGTGGGGATGATATGACATAATTAACAGAAGCTTCAGAACTATCAATTGGCATAAAGTATTACCCAAAAGAAGTAATGTTGCATAAAAGGATATGCTCCCTGATATCACAATGCATTTTTAGACCATTTTCGGGAACACTTACTGAATTCAGGCTTAAATTATAGTTGGTTCTGACTTCACTTATAACACTTGCCAGACTGAAAACTCCTAGAGAACATAACTTATATTTTTCTCACCAATTATACTGCAGCATCTATCACAATTCCAGGAACATAACATTTTTCAAACAATTGATGAACATTCAGTTGAAATATTTTTTTTTTTTTTTGGTTTTGAGACCAGTTAATGAATATATAAAGTAAAATCCTTATTTTTATCTTATTTTGAGACATTTCATATGTTCCAGTTTGGCTCACAGATGACTTTTTTAAATCCCTGGAAATGGGAGTTTGTGTGTTTGTTTTTCCTTTTACAATAACTTACATCTTAGGCACAGATGCCCTTATTTTAGAATGACATGAGGTTAGGATTAATAATCTGTCAGATTTTCTCAGCTGGAAATTCTGCCCCCACAAAGCACATTTTCACACATACACGGATGATTTTCCATATATTTATGCCTGGATGCTTCTAGGCATTCTGACCTACTAAATAATTGGTTTGAGTTTTGCCATTGATGTTAAATAGTGATGAAATTGAGAGAGATGAGATGTCCTACATACCAAGTAATATTTCTCCTAAAAGAATCTGAAATACTTAAATATATACAACATATATATATATATATATATATATATATATATATATATATATTATATATAACATGATTTTGGTAGAAATGTATTTGTTAGTTAACTAAAATAATATTTTTATTTAATTAAACTGGAAGCAAACTTTACTTCAATAAAATGACAGATCTTCGCAGATTTTAGATTGGTGGCATGGTTTGACTTGCTAAAAAGTAATGTTGATGGAATTTTGCATATAATCTAATGAACATAATTTAAGATCACCAAGGGAGAACATCCATTGTAAATAAGATTGTAAATTGTTTTTTACTTTTCCTTTGTAAACTGCCTGGCTCCATTATACTTAGGAATAAGAAATAATGTTATGTTAGTTCAGACCTGAATAATGTAGGAAATATTATAAATATCTTACATATTATAGTTGAGAGAAGTACAAACACAGATACAAAATGATCCTAACTTTGCATTTGCCACAACTAAAAGGATAAAGAAAATAACAATATTTAGTTTAGAATTTCAGTTATTATTCTTTATGTATCCCCAATTCACACGTGCATATATGCCTCTATTATATTTTTTGTTGTAAACCTTCTTTTTTCCTGTTTGAGAAACTGTGATGGTTGAGCTTAGGTGTTAACTTGACTGGATTGTGTGATGCCTAGATATCTGATTAAATATTTTTTCTAGGATTTACTGTATACAACATTTGAATGACACCACTGACTTTCCTGGGTCTCCAGTTTACAAACAGCAGATAGTGGGAGTTACTTTCCTTAATTGTATAATCCAATACCATCTTATAATAGATTAATAACTAAGAAATCTCTTATCAGTTTGGTTTCCGTGCAGAACTCTAATACAGAAACTTCAAACAGCTTCTACAAACTATATATATTTTAATGTGATCCTTCAATTATCAATCATATTTTTCCTATGATACAAACTCATAGCTTTTCTTATTTCTGGTAGAAAGTGTCTAAATTATAGTAAACCATCAGCTTCTTTTGCAATAGTTTTAAACAAATTTTGTAGTGTTTTCATACAGCTCTTTCTTTTCTTCTGCTCCTCATCTTTTCCCAATCTCATGTGCTATATTTCTTTCTCCTATCATTCACTGAACATTTTCAAGAACCCATTATATGTGAAGAAGAATAAAAGATGAGAACTGATGGTGAAAAGATGGACACCTACACTGGGATGTTTAATAATTCCATCCATAAAATGAGTATGATAAGAAAAATAAAGAGAAATTAGTATGATACTATAGAATAAATATCTACTCACTCTGCTAAGATAAAGGAGAAGGCATCTAGGAGATGAAGACATTTGGGTTTGGATAAAAGGAAAGAGTAGAATTTAAACAGAAATTAATAGAAAGGGCATTATAAACAAGAGGGGAAATTTGATCTGATTTATAAAAGTATGTTGATGGATTTGAGGAACAGAGAAAGAACAATGTGGTTGCAGTACAGAACATGGGGAAAGAATTGCTCAAAGATGAGCTTTGCAAGTAGGTTGCTGGGAGATCATGAGGAGTCTTGGATGATAACCTAAGAATTTTGGGAATAAGCAAGTGGAAGCACTGAGAGGTTTTATACAGGAAAGACATTATTATACCTTTAGAAGAAAAATGTGGCAGGAAGAAATATCAGTTGGGAGGCTACTACAATAATTTTTGGGGAAAGTAAGTGATGAAGCGAAGTGAATAAGCTACTGTAATGGGAGTGGGAATGGAATGAGAATAAATACAAGAGACTCATCAATACAACTATCAAGCTAATCAATATATTCAGAGGTGGATGGGAGAATAAGTGAGCAGTGAATGATCCTAAGAGTTAGAAAATGGCAATAACAACAAAGCAGATGTGATCAAGATTACCACATTGCCTTGCTGTAGGATGCACCATTCACATAGTCTATGCAAATGCTATCCCCTGGAGTTGTGCAGTATATATGCTACACAACCTATGCAACACAAAGCAAGGATCCTGGCTTCTGATTCCTTACTGTGATAATAAAGTACTAATTTCCTATTACTGACCAGTAGACATTTTAATGTGACAGGTTTTGAGATGACAAGAAACCCATATAGTATAGAAAAAATAAGGGAACTGGGCATGGTAGGGCACATCTGTAATCCCAGCGGCTCAGGAGGCTGAGGGAGGAGGATCACGAGTTTAAAGCCAGCCTCAGCAACTTAGTGTGGCACTAAGCCAACTCAGTGAGACCCTGTCTCTAAATAAAATACAAAATCAGGCTGAGGATGTGGCTCAGTGGTTAAGTGCCCCTGAGTTCAATTCCCAGTACCAAATAAATAAATAAATAAATTAAATAAGGGGTACCAAGAAGTAAGCAAGTAAATTGGGATAACAAATTCAGCAAAGTGACTAGGGATGCATACTTAAATTTTACTTACACATTACTTTATTACACTATTTAATTTGCATTATTATAAGAATCAATAGTTGTTTAGGAATAATAGCAGGCTTTCAAGCTAATGTCCTTAGGGTTTAGGATAAAGCAGAATTTGTTTGTTTTACTAGCTTTAATGAGATATAATTTACCTATTTAAGAGTACAATTCATGTTTTTTAATACATTCCAACTTGTGCAGCCATTAACCCAGTTTTAGAATGTTTGCACCCCAGAAGGAAGCTTCATTCCCTTTGCTATCACCTCATTTCTCCTCTCAGTGCCCGCCACTAGCCCTGGTAACTACTAGTCTATTCTCTGTCTCTATAGATTCCCCTATTCTGGACATTTCATATAAATAGAATAATACAATATGTGCTCTTTTACCACTGGCAAAATAATATATAATGTGTATGTGTGTGTGTGTGTGTGTGCGCGCGTGTATATACATATATTTGGTACTGGGGATTGAACTTGGGGACACTTAACCACTGAGCCACATTCTCAGCCCTTTTCTGTATTTTATTTAGAGACAGATATCACTGAGTTGCTTAGGGCCTCACTAACTTGCTGAGGCTGGTTTTGAACTTGCAATCCTCCTGCCTCAGCTTCCCAAACACCTAGGATTACATGGTGTGCGCCACCATACATGGCTGTGTCAATAATTTTTATGGCTGCAAAATATTTCACTGTGTGGATTTACCACAGTTTGCTTATCTTGCTTATCCGCTGGTGTGCATTTGAGTTGTTTCGATATTTTGGCTCTGATGAATAGTGCCATTGTAAACATTGTTGTACAAAATTTTGAGTAGTCATTTTGTTTTTATTTCCATTAGGGAATAGAATTGATGGTCATGTGGCAACTAAACTCTATGTTCAACAGCTTGAGAAGCTGCCAGGATATTTTCCTAAGCAAATGCACCTTGTTTTACATTCTCACTGGCAGTTCAGATTTGTTCATTTCTGTTTAATACTAGCCATCAGGGTTGCTATGTAACAGTATCTCATTGTGGTTTTGGTTTGTACTCCCCTAGTGATTAAGTGTCTGAAGTTAATAGCAGGTTTTCAAACTAATATCCTGAGGTTTAGGATAAAACAAATGTTTGAGGATTTTTGTTGTTGCTGTAGCTTTAATCTTTTTTTAATTTTTTAATTTGTTGTAATTAGTTATACATGAGAGTAGAATGCATTTATGCACTTAGATATATCATACATACATGGGATATAATTTCCCATTTTTCTGAGTGCACATGTTGCAGAACACTATTGGTCATGTAGACATACATATACACATAAAGTAATAATGTCTGTTTCATTCTATTATCTTTCCTATCCCCACATGCCCTCCCCTCCCATCACTTCCCTCTACCTAATCTAAGGTAACACTATTCTTCCTTAGTGCCCCGCATTATCGTGAATTAGCATCCACATATTAGAGAAAGCATTCAGCCTTTGATTTTGTGGGATTGGCTTATTTCACTTAGCATGATATTCTCCAACTCCAACCATTTACTGGCAAATGACATAATTTTACTCTTCTTTAAAGCTGAATAATATTCCATTCAGTATATACACCACATTTTACTTATCCAATCATCTATTGAGGAACACTGAGGTTGGTTCCATAGTCTAGCTATTGTGAATTGAGCTGCTATAAACATTGATGTGGCTGTGTCGTTATAGTATGTTGATTTTAAGTCCTTTGGGTATAAACCAAGGAATGGGATAGCTGGGTCAAATGATGGTTCCATTCCCAATTTTCTGAGGAATCTCCATACTGCTTTCCATAGTTGTTGCACCAATTTGCAGTTCCACCAGCAAAGTATGCCTGTACCTTTTTCACCACATTCTTGCCAACATTTATTGTTGTCTGTATTCTTGATGATTGCCATTCTGACAGAAGTGAAATGAAATCTTAAAATAGTTTTGATTTGCATTTCTCTAATTCCTAGAGATATTGAACACTTTTGTATATATTTGTTGATCAATTGTATTTCTTCATCTGTGAAGTATCTGTTCAGTTCCTTAGCCTATTTATTGATTGGGTTATTTATTTGTTCTTTATTATTTATTTGTTATTTATTAAGTTTTTTGAGTTCTTTATATATCCTAGAGATTAATGCTTTATCAGAGGTGCATGTGGTAAAGATTTTCTCCCAATCTGTAGGATCTCTCCTTATGTTATTGTTTCCTTTGCTGAGAAGAAGCTTTTTAATTTGAATCCATCCCATTTATTGATTCTTGATTTTAGTTCTTGCACGTTAGGAGTCTTGTTAAGGAAGTCAGATCCTAGGCCGATGTGGTGAAGATTTGGGCCTATTTTTTCTTCTATTAGTCACAGGGTCTCTTTTCTAGTTCCTAAGTATTTGCTCCATTTAGAGTTGACTTTTGTGCAGGGTGAGAGATAGAGATTTAATTTCATTTTGCTACATATGGATTTCTAGTTTTGCCAGCACCATTTGTTGAATAGGCTATCTTTTATCCAGTGAATATTTTTGGCACCCTTGTCCAGTATGAGAAAACTGTATTTATGTGGGTTTGTCTCTGTGTCTTCTATTCTGTACCATTCATCTACAAGTCTATTTTGGTGCCAATATCATGCCATATTTGTTACTGTAGCTCTGTAATATAATTTAAGTTCTGGTAAAGCCTCCTGCTTCACTTTTCTTGCTAAGGATTGCTTTAGCTATTCTGGTCTCTTATTTTTCCAAATAAATTTCAAGATTGATTTTTCTATTTCTATGAAGAATGTCATTGGGATTTTAATAGGAATTGTATATAATCTGTATAATACTTTTGGTACTATGGCCATTTTGACAATATTAATTATGCTTATCCAGGAGCATGGGAGATCTTTTCATCTTCTGAGATTTTCTTCAATTTCTTTCTTATAGTGTTCTATAGTATTCATTGTAGAGGTCTTTCACCTCTTTTGTTACATTGATTCTCAAGGTTTTTTTTTTTTTTTTTTTTTTTTTTTTTTGAGGCTATTGTGATCGGAGTAGTTTTCCGAATTTCTCTTTCTGTGGATTCATCACTGATGTATAGGAATGTGTTTGATTTATGGGTGTTGATTTTATATCCTGCTAATTTGCTGAATTCATTTATTAGTTCTAGAAGTTTGTGGTGGAATTTTTTGGATCTTCTAGATATAGAATCATGTCATCCACAAATAATGATAGTTTGAGTTCTTCTTTAACTATTTGTATCCCTTTAATTTCTTTCTTTTGTCTCATTGCTCTGACTATAGAGTTTCAAGGATGATGTTGAATAGGAGTGGTGAAAGAGGACATCCTTGTCTTGTTCCAGTTTTTAGTGGGAATGCTTTCAATTTTTCTTCATTTAGAATGATGCTGGCCTTGAGTTTAGTTAGCATATATAGCTTTTACAATGTTGAGGTATGTTCCTACTATCCCTAGTGTTTTAGACATAATTGTGTGCTGCATTTTGTCAAATGTTTTTTTTTTTTCTGTATCTATCAAGATGATCATGATTCATGTTTTTAAGTCTATTAATATGATGAATTATGTTTATTGATTTCCCTATATCCCTGGGATGTGGGATGAACCACAATTGATTGTGGTGCACTATCTTTTTAATATTTTTGTATGCAATTTGCCAGAATTTTATTGAGAATTTTTGCATCTATGTTTATCAGGGATATTGGTCTGATGTTTTTTGTTCTTGATGTGTCTTTGTCTGATTTTGGAATCAAGGTGATATTAGCCTCAGAATGAGTTTGGAAGAGTTCCCTCATTTTCTATTTTATGGAATACTTTGAGGAGTTAATTCTTTAAAGTCTTGTATAACTCGACTGAGAATCCATCTGGTCCTAGGCTTTTCTTTGTTGGTAGGCTTTTGATGGCATTTTCTATTTCATTATTTAAAATTGACCTGTTTAAAGCATTTATGACCTCCTCATTCAGTTTGGGTAGGTCATATGTCTCTAGAAATTTGTCAATGTCTTCAATATCTTCTATTTTATTAGAGTATAAATTTTCAAAATTGTTTCTAATTATCTTCTGTATTTCAGACGTGTCTGTTGTGATATCTCCTTCTTCATCTTGTATTTTAGTAATTTGAGTTTTCTCTTTTTCTCTTCGTTAGCATGGCCAGGGGTTTATCTATTTTTTATTAATTTTTTTTTCAAAGAACCAACTTTGTTTTGTCAATTTTTTTCAATTGTTTCTTTTGTTTCTATTTCATTAATTTCAGCTCTGATTTAATTATTTTCTGTCTTCTACTGCTTTTGGTGTTGCTTTGTTCTTCATTCTCTTTAGCTTTGAGATGTAGTGTTAGGTCATTTATTTGTTGGTTTTTTATTCTTTTAATGAATGCACTCATTGCAATAAACTTTCCTCTTAGTACTGCCTTCATAGTGTCCCAGAGATTTTGACATGCTGTGTCAGTGTTCTCATTTATCTCTAAGATTTTTTTAATTTCATTCTTGATTTCTTCTACTATCCATTCATCATTCAATTGTGTATTATTTAGTCTCCATTTGTTACAGTAGCTTCTATTTTTTATTTTATCATTGAATTCTAATTTCATTCCATCGTAGTCTCATAGAATGCAGTGTATTATATCTGTTTTTTTATTTATTAAGAGTTACTTTGTGGCATAAGATATGGTCTATTTTAGAGAAGGAGTCATATGCTGCTGAGAAGAAGCTTTTGCTTGTTGATGGATGAAATGTTCTATATATGGGGCTGGAGTTGTGGCTCAATGGTAGAGCATTTGCCTGGCATGTGTGAGGCACTGGGTTCAATTCTCAGCACCACATATAAATAAATAAAGGCTCATTGACAACTAAATATATTTTTAAAAAAGTAATATTCTATATATGTCTATTAAGTCTAAATTATTGATTGTATTATTTATTTCTATAGTTTCCTTATTTAGTTTTTGTTTGGAAGATTGGTTCAGTAGTGAGAGAGGTGTGTTAAAGTCACCCAGTATTGTTGAACTGTTGTCTATTTGATTCTTGAAATTGAGAAGGGTTTGTTTGATGTATGTAGATGCTCCATTCTTTGGGGCATAAATATTTATAATTGTTATGTCCTGCTTATATATAGTTGCCTTAAGAAGTAAGAAATGTTCTTCTTTGTCTCTTCTGATTAACTTTGGTTTGAAGTCTACTATATCTGAGATGAGGATGGAAACACCTGCTTGTTTATGCAAGTTTATCCATGAGTGATAAGTTTTTTCCCAACCTTTCACCTTCAGCTTGTAGATGTTTTTGCCCATGAGATGAGTCTCTTGAAGACAGCATATTGTTCAGCCTTGCTTTTTAATCCAATCCACCAGTCTATGTCTTTTGATTGGTGAATTTAGGCCATTAATATTCAAGGTTATTATTGAGATATTATTTGTATTCACTATCATTTTGATTTAGTTCTGTTTTTTTATTTGTCTTAGATTCTCATTTGATTGAATGTCCTTTTAGTGTAGATCCTCCCTTTGCTTGTTGCTCCCCCCCTTTTTTTCACTTCATCCTCATGGAATATTTTGTTGAGAATGCTCTGTACTATAGTCTTTCTAGTTGTGAATTCTTTTTATTTTTGTTTATCATGGAATGTTTTAATTTCATCTTAAAATCTAAAACTTAATTTTGCTGGATATAAAATTCTTGGTTGACATCCATTTTCTCGGAGCTTGAAATATATTATTCGAGAAACTCCTAGCTTTGAGGGTCTGTGCTGTGAAATTAGTTGAGATCCGAATTGGTTTCCCCCTATATGTAATTTGATTTTTTTTTTGCCTCTCACAGCCTTTAAGGTTTTATCTTTATTCTCTGTATTAGTCATTCTCAGTATGGTGTGTCTTGGTTTGGGTCTGCTGTAATTTTATACATTTGGGGTCCTGTATGCCTCTTGTATTTGATTTTCCATTCCATTCTTTAGTTTTGGGAAATTTTCTGCTATTATATAATTGACAAGACTGTGCATTCCTTTGGTTTGTATCTCTCTGCTCCTTCATCTATTCCAATAGCTCTTAAATTTGGTCTTTTCATGTTATCCCATAATTCTTCAATGCTCTGTTCATGTTTTTTTACCATCTTCTCTACATGGTCAATTTCTACTTTCAAGATTATTTATTTTGTCTTCATTGTCTGAAGTTCTGTTTTCCAAGTGGTCTAGTCTGTTGGTGATGCTTTCTATTGAATTTATAATTTCGTTTAATGATTCCGTCATTTCAAAGACTTCTGCTTATTTTTTCTTTGATTTCACTCTTTATACTATCCTTTACTTCACATATCAATTTAACTATATACAATCTGAACTCCTTCTTTGACATTTCTTTTATTGTGTTATCAGTGGTTTCTGGTGTTGAAGCATCTTGGTTTGTTTGGGACACTTTATTCCCTTGTTTTTTTTTTTTTTTTTTTCATGTTGTTAGAGTGTTTTCCCATCTAAAAGTATGGATCTAAGGCAGGATAAGTTCTACCCTATAGATCTATAGTGTCTCTAAAGATTTTCAGCACTTTGCCTTTACTGGTGAGACCAATATCAACAGCACCCAGTGTACACAATATATAGCCTTAAACCTAATAGTTCCTACTAAGGTGTCTACTGCCTTTTCTCCTTAAACCAAAATGATGAGTTCAATACCTATCTACAGTACAAATAGAATATTTGATAAAATGATTTACAATTTCAAATGGTGGAAGAGACAATAGAGGTAGTATAATATGCAATATTTGTGAGGGAGGAAGAGAGAAGCTAGAAGTAAAAATTCACAGGAAGAGTGAAAGAGAAGCCTACAGAGATTGGCTGCTGGAGAAAAGTTAGAAAGAAAATCCAAGACAATAGAAAAGAGGAAGAATACAAACAATGGGGTTGGGGCTATAGCTCAGTGGTAGAGCACTTGCCTTACATGTGTGAGGTACTGGGTTTGATCCTCAGCACCACATAAAAATAAATAAAGATATTGTACCAACTACAACTAAAAAAATAAATAAATAAAAGGATACAAAGAGAAAAAATTAAAGACATAATACAACAAAAATGCAAAACACCATTCATATATCATTGTCCTCCACACACTGATGCATTAAAAACATGCTGTTCCAAATATGGTAGAGAGATTAGTGAATCAAAAAATAAAATAAATCTTGCTGTGAAGTCAAACTACCTCTGTCAGTGTTCAACAGTTTCTCAGTCCTGTCTCTGACATCTCTCAGGATCACCAAACCCAGATCAGCCCTCGCAAACACAGTCTCTATCCCATCAGTCTGGGCTTCATATATCTCAGGCTTGGCCTTGCTGCAGTTCCAATATCTCAGTACTGCTCCTACTTGCAGAGAGACCACCAGGGATATACTTATGCAAAGGAGCAACCCGGAGATGCAGCAGCAGATAAGGGCCACCAGCACTCTCAGCAGGAAGACCCCAGGCTTCTACAAACTTAAGGCACCTCCACACTGGACCTGCCAGTCCCAGATGAAGTCCCCAGACAGAGGTTCTTGTGGTGTTAAGCCTGCTGGCACCCAGACCCCAAGCCCTGGCTGGTGTCACAAAATGGGTGCAGCCACGTGCTACCAAACCTAGAGTTTCCTCCCAAGCAGTCCTCTATGCTGTGGTAGCAATGGTAGTGGCGGTGGTTGTTGGCAGGAGGCAGCCATCAGGTTAGCAGTATCAAAGGCTGCAGCAGTAGCTGCAACTGCAGCTGTGGGGGCAGTGTCACAAGGCAATCTCCAGGGGTCAGCAGCAGTGCCAGCTTCAGTTGCATCCAGGGCAGTGGTTTCTTTTGCAGCAGCACCCAGAAAGAAGACCTTGACACAATCTCAGGCTGGCAGCAACAGAATTAGAGGCAGCAATGGCAGTAGTGATGCAGGTGGCGGTTGATTGACAGGAGACTTCTGGTTCTGTGGCAGCGACCACGGAGGTAGTGTTGGAATTCGCATCCGAGGTACCTGAGACTGTGCCAAGAGAAGACACCTCTGGGCACAGCAGTGGCATCTGCGACAGCGGCAACAGAGTCTGCCTTGTTGCTTTAATCTTAAGGTCAGTTTATTTAAAGTACATTTGCACTATTTCTTTGAATATGCAAGTGAGAAATGTATGGAAATTTATCAGATTTAAAACAAATATCCAGTAGATTCATCATGTACAAGACACTACCAGACTGTAGAAAGATGCATAAGATATGGATATATTATTTGAAAGAAGAGTTATACAAATGTTTTTAATGCCAGATATTAGATAATAAATGCCATTAAAAATGAATAAATGCATTGTTATTAACATGCAAAGGAAGGAACTTTTCCTTCTGCTCAGTAGGCTTGAAGAAATCTTTAAAGAGATTAAATCAGAAAAGTCAGGGTATGTTTGAAGAACAGGGAAGAGGTGTTTGCAGCTGTATCTAAATAAACACAAGTGTGAATGGATTTCTTCATTAAAGATATATGAAAAATTGTGGTATATATGTGTAATAAGAATTGTAATGCAAACATCAACAACAACAACAAAGTACATGTAGAAAGATATGAATTGGTGTGAACATACTTTATATACAAATATATGAAAAATTGTGCTCTATATGTGTAATAAGAATTGTAATGCATTCCGCTGTCTTGTATTTAAAAAAATAAAATCAATTAAAAAAAGATATTTTATATAATAAAATATATATTCTGAGTATCTTTATAATTGCTAGGTGATAAAATTAGCCCTCCTCAATGTAGTTAATAATGTGACTTAGCATGTGGTTCATTAAAAATTTACATATAGCCAGAGCAATTAGACAGACGAAAGAAATTAAAGGCATAAAAATAGGAAAAAAAGAACTCAAATTATCACTATTTTCAGATGACATGATTCTATACCTAGCAGACCCAAAAGGGTCTACAAAGAAACTATTAGAGCTAATAAATGAATTCAGCAAAGTGGCAGGATATAAAATCAACACGCATAAATCAAAGGCATTCCTGTATATCAGCGACAAATCCTCTGAAATGGAAATGAGGACAACCACTCCATTCACAATATCCTCAAAAAAAATAAAATACTTGGGAATCAACCTAACAAAAGAGGTGAAAGACTTATACAATGAAAACTACAGAACCCTAAAGAGATAAATAGAAGAAGATCTTAGAAGATGGAAAAATATACCCTGTTCATGGATAGGTAGAACTAACATCATCAAAATGGCGATATTACCAAAAGTTCTCTATAGGTTTAATGCAATGCCAATCAAAATCCCAACGGCATTTCTTGTAGAAATAGAGAAAGCAATCATGAAATTCATATGGAAAAATAAAAGACCCAGAATAGCAAAAACAATGCTAAGCAGGAAGTGTGAATCAGGCGGTATAGCGATACCAGACTTCAAACTATACTACAGAGCAATAGTAACAAAAACAGCATGGTACTGGTACCAAAACAGGCGGGTAGACCAATGGTACAGAATAGAGGACACAGAAACCAATCCACAAAACTACAACTATCTTATATTTGATAAAGGGGCTAAAAGCATGCAATGGAGGAAGGATAGCATCTTCAACAAATGGTGCTGGGAAAACTGGAAATCCATATGCAACAAAATGAAACTGAATCCCTTTCTCTCGCCATGCACAAAAGTTAACTCAAAGTGGATCAAGGAACTTGATATCAAATCAGAGACACGGCGTCTGATAGAAGAAAAAGTTGGCTATGATCTACATATTGTGGGGTCGGGCTCCAAATTCCTCAATAGGACACCCATAGCACAAGAGTTAATAACTAGAATCAACAAATGGGACTTACTCAAACTAAAAAGTTTTTTCTCAGCCAAAGAAACAATAAGAGAGGTAAATAGGGAGCCTACATCCTGGGATCAAATCTTCACTCCTCACACTTCAGACAGAGCCCTAATATCCAGAATATACAAAGAACTCAAAAAATTAGACAATAAGATAACAAATAACCCAATCAACAAATGGGCCAAGGACCTGAACAGACATTTCTCAGAGGAGGACATACAATCAATCAACAAGTACATGAAAAAATGCTCACCATCTCTAGCAGTCAGAGAAATGCAAATCAAAACCACCCTAAGATACCATCTCACTCCAGTAAGATTGGCAGCCATTAGGAAGTCAAACAACAACAAGTGCTGGCGAGGATGTGGGGGAAAGGGTTCACTTGTACACTGCTGGTGGGACTGCAAATTGGTGCGGCCAATTTGGAAAGCATTATGGAGATTTCTTGGAAAGCTGGGAATGGAACCACCATTTGACCCAGCTATTCCCCTTCTCGGTCTATTCCCTAAAGACCTAAAAAGAGCATACTACAGGGACACTGCTACATCCATGTTCATAGCAGCACAATTCACAATAGCAAGACTGTGGAACCAACCTAGATGCCCTTCAATAGACGAATGGATAAAAAAAAATGTGGCATTTATACACAATGGAGTATTACTCTGCATTAAAAAATGACAAAATCATAGAATTTGCAGGGAAATGGATGGCATTAGAGCAGATTATGCTAAGTGAAGCTAGCCAATCCCTTAAAAACAAATGCCAAATGTCTTCTTTGATATAAGGAGAGTAACTAAGAACAGAGTAGGGACGAAGAGCATGAGAAGAAGATTAACGTTAAACAGGGATGAGAGGTGGGAGGGAAAGGGAGAGAGAAGGGAAATTGCATGGAAATGGAAGGAGACCCTCAGGGGTATACAAAACTACATACAAGAGGAAGTGAGGGGAAAGGAAAAAAATATAAGGGGGAGAAATGAATTACAGTAGAGGGGGTAGAGAGAGAAGAGGGGAGGGGAGGGGGGGAGGGGGGATAGTAGAGGATAGGAAAGGCAGCAGAATACAACAGACACTAGTATGGCAACAGGTAAATCAATGGATGTGTAACTGATGTGATTCTGCAATCTGTATATGGGGTAAAAATGGGAGTTCATATCCCACTTGAATCAAAGTGTGAAATATGATATATCAAGAACTATGTAATGTTTTGAACAACCAACAATAAAAATTTAAAAAAAATTACATATAAATAAAGAAGATACTGACAAAGGCAGACTTAAACTTGTTCCTTTATAATATATAGGTTCGAATTTTCAAATGGAAGAACAATGTCTAATTTCAAATATATATCATTTTCAAAACTAAAGGCTATGAGACATTAATATTATTGTAATTGCCAACACTTCTCTCCTCCTCCTCCTCCTCTTTTTGGTGATGGTGTTGGGGATAGAACCCAAAGCTGCACACATGCTAAGGACATGCTCTACAATTGAGCTACATCTCTGGCCCACTTTGTCACTATTTTTAAAGGGTTTCTGTGCCAGACATTATGTTAGCTATGCTAAATATATTATCTCTAATCATTTAAGCAACTATACAGTTAGAAATCTTCACCCTCATTTTACAGATAAGGATTCAGAGAAGTACAACGACATTTGAAGCACAATTTCTATATTGAATTTTCTCACATATATCTTTTAAAATTTCACTTATTGGCTACATAGGACAGGGAAGAACTTTGTACAGTGTGACTATATTTTGGTCTCCTATAAAACTAAGCATATAATTTGATACCTTGACTGGCTTTCACAAGAATTCCAATCATATGAGACATATCGTTGTTATTTGTTTTCATTTATCTTTTTGTTTTGAGTTTTACTGATAATTTATAAAAACAGGAAAGATCACATTGCACAATACATAGCATTTAATGAGAAAAATCCCCAGTGGATATATGTTTCCTTCCAAGATTTTCTGGTTGCAAAATCATCATGTGCACACATGAGAGAAGGGGGGAATTATAGGAGTTAGAAAGATTCCTTTAATTCTAATTGTATTTAGTGCATAATTCAAATTTATAACATCTTCCTTTTATCTTTAAAGCTCGTTCCACCAGCATTTTCCCAACCCCCTTTTGAGGGCTCTGCAAGACTTAACTGCTTTCGTAACCATGTTTGCGCTACATATGGGCTATGTAGGCTTTCCTGAGTACTCCCACCACAATTGCTAATTTACTACCAGAGTCCATCCCTCTGAGAGTTTTCATAACAGTACAACTAAGAAAACTACATAATAGTCTCATATTCTCTCACCCTTCCTTCCCTACTCCCCCCTTAGAAAAGGCATTTCATGTTAAATGATCCAAACTTATATTTTTAACTTTGGTTTTCTCTCTCTCTCTCTCTCTCTCTCTCTCTCTCTCTCTCTCTCTCTCTTTCTCTCTCTCTCTCTATCATACAAGCACATATATTAGAATTATAAGAATTTTTTTCTCTATCAACCATACTTGTTCCTTTTATTTTTTGAATATTATTAGTTGTAGAAGGACACAATATCTTTATCTTTATTTATATTTATTTATTATTTTTAAATTTTTTTTTTTTGTGGTGCTAAAGATCAAACCCAGTGTTTTACATGTGCTAGGCAAACATTTTATCACGGAGCTACAACCCCTGCTCCACGCTTGGTTCTTTTGAATCAAAATGCTTTGGATTTTAGATTATCATGTCTTCCATGTTTCAAAGTCCATTCAGCAGCATGATTTACTTCTTTGAAGACAGTATCATCCTGTAACAAATGACAGGTCACATAGAAAAATCTGTTATCAAATCATTGGGAAAGGATAATGCATTCAAGGAAGAGGAGCAGTAAACATGAAATGTTGTAAATATTAGTTCATATTATTTGACATACACATACACAGGACCTTAACAAAGGTCCCTAATTCAGAATGTACCCTCTCTAGAAAAAGACTGAAAAAAATTTATAAAATTGTTCCTTTTATACAACAGTATAACAATAATATTGGGTTATGAGATGAATTAATATTAATTTACTAGAGAAGAGGAATAAAAATATGTTTGGAAACATACATTTCCATATGTATTCCATTGAATCTCTCTGAATTTGTCAATTATTTTGAAAAAAAAAAACACATGAGAAGCATTACTACTATAGTTTGGTATGGTCTGAGTATTCCACAAAGGTTCATGTGTTGGACACTGGGTCACTCCTCAGAGTGACAATATTTAGAGGCAACAGAGCCTTCAAGATGTGGGTCTAGTGAGAAATGATTAGGTCTTTAAGGAAGATTAATGTTTTTCTCACAGGAGTATTCTCTCATACTCTAAGACAGTCCCTTGAGAGCAAATTGTTATAAGTAAGCCTAGCACCTCTCCTGACTCTCTCTTCTGCATGTTCCACTCACCACTCTTTCACATGCTCTTGCCACTGCGATATCATCCACCATGAGACTTTCACTAGAGTCAAGCAGATGCCAACACCACATTCTTGAATCTCCTGAACTGTAAGCTAAGCAAAATTACTTTCTTTATAATGTACCCAGTCTCAGATATTTTGTTCTAGCAGCACCAAGTGAAATAACACAATTATTATGAGTTTTTATTTGCATCTCCTATCATATGGTAACACTGGCTCCATATTTCCATGTGGTAACTAAATTGAGTTTCACATTTGGTTTATAGTTAACCACAGTTCCCACTGATCTTTTGTCTAGAATAGCTAATTCTCATTAATTTATATTTTGTATTTAACCTCTGTAGTATAAGTTTATGATCACCTCTTAAATCCATTAATTCATACATACTCACGTATTTAATAACCTTATTTTGAGATATCTATCTACTCTTCAACAGAATAAAAATAGTTAATCATCAAATTTTTATTTTATCAAATTTTTTGTTATTAATTTTGAAAATTAAAAGTATAAAATTTGTTTCCCAAAAGTAAAAATAAGATTCCCATATAAGGTTTTGAAAATCTACAAAAGAATCTCCATTATTTACCAATAGGACTTATTAATCACTTTAAAAATTCTCAAGTGGCTTAGCTTTCAGAAGTCTTCAAGTAAGCAGAGAACGGGTTGTCCACATACTCCCCCTAACAATTTTCCTCAGAAGAGTCATTCATCACCTGTCCCCAGTTTCTTTCAGCTCCTTAATCTGTCAGCTGATTTGTTCAGCTTGTTCTGTTGAGGCATTTTACTTTGTTCTACATACTTTATTGAGTGCCCTTGAAGTTTTCTGGGACTTTCCTTTAGCACGTTACAATGAATAGAGTAAAATGTAAGCTCACAACTAACTATTCCTCACAGACTTTTCATGATGATGCATTTCTATCAGACAGAAAATCAAACTCAAACTCCTTGAAGTCTAGAGGAGAATTTATTGTCTGGTTTAGCTGAAAATGAAAAAGTATGACCCAAACAATGTCTAGAATTCTAAACTCTACTCCATTTTTTTTCAATTTTACTCCATTTTTAGCTTTATATCTGCTGTGTCCACTTCTTTTGCAGAATGTGGTAGACCCCAGTGATGCTAGGTTCTTCTCTTTTACTAGCAGGATGGTTGCAACAGATTGAGACTCTTGATTCTCTCAGGTAAACAAACATTCAATAGGAAAGATCACTTGCTTTTCTTCTAATCAACCCATTAAAAATTTCTCTAGCACCAGCTAGTCTACGTACCCACCTCTGAATCCATCTCACAATGGTCATGGAAATGTGAAGTTCTGAATGGCATGGATTAAATGACATCAGTGTATTTCCCTGGAGCTTCGAGTAGATTCAACTTCATCGTAAACACACAATCAGAGAACAGAATAGGAAATGCTTTCACCTGAGAAAAAATCATAGTACTTTTGGTCATAAACATATTGGTGCGTAATTTCTCATAACAAAAATAATAGATGTCTATTACAGAATTTTTAGAGTGGGAAAATATTGGGGGCTACATTTTCAACTTTTATTGACATTTTAAACTAGGTACAGTCCATTTTCTTTAAGACCCTAATAACTTTTTTTCACATCTCAGAATCTAAGAATTACAAATTTACATTATTTGGAGGGTTTCTAATGATTTAAAATATAAGCTTTACTTTCATTTTATCTTGATGCTTCATATTCATACATTCTGTTAATATATATATATATATATATATATATATATATATATATATATATATATCCTATATAACTATGATAGACTTGTACAGGATAAAGAAAGGAGACCATGAGGAGTGTCTATCACTGGAAGAAGATTCAGGATTTAGTGCTTAGAAAACATGACAAGTAAGAAAAATCATCATTGGAGATATGGCATCTTATATTTTAACCTTTCTACAACTGCCTTAAGGTACACATTTTAAGCATAAATTTTGTTTTGGAGGCTCTCAAACAAAAGTCATACATAAATCATGTTTTGTAGTTCTCAAGAGAAAAGACAGACATTAGGGAAAATACTATCATGCTTTTCACTTAAGTTTTTTAGGTCTTTGAGTCTAGAGCCAAAATGTTTGGGGTCTAGGAAGATAGTCTACTGGAGGGCCATCATGAAAAGAGTAGCAACTGGGCTAAGAAGACTACTATTGCTGTCCTTATTATAGCTTACTGGTTCAATCTCAGCTTATATCTATACCTAATTTTCAAAATTGTGGTCTTAGTCCCTTCAGAGAAGTGGAATAAGATTCAGTAAAGGCAGAAGAATCTAAGTCAAATTGACTGAAATTACAAGTAGATGTAAGAGGAAAAGACTAGTTGGTAAAAAAAAAAAAAAAAAAAAAAAAAAAAAAATACAGGTACCTGTAGAGTTTGCCACGGGTCTAATGACTTTGGGTTTAGGGAAAGGTTTCTCAAGTTTAAGCATCACAATCACCTTGTAAATTTGTTCAAAATCCTCTGTGAATTTCTGCAGTTCCTGATTTAGTGAATTTTTCATAGGCATTGAGAATTTGCCTGGATTTTTAAAACAAATTCCCAGGTAATTCTGATGCTCTGTCCTTGGGTCTTTACTTTGAGAGCTACTACATTATGGCAACACAACTAATTACAGACTCCTATCTTCTAGTGGAAATAGAGCTCCTGGAAAAATGCCAGACCTGCTCATCATTGTTTTCAGAGAGAAGATACAAAATCTACATTTGAAGGTTTCATTATCTAAAGTTTGATATGGCAGAGTAAGAAAGGGCAGAAATCTGAACAGTAGTGCACTGAGACCTTCTCCTACTGGCTCCCAAGACTCAATGTTTACATTTATTCTAAGTTCCAAGTTCAATGACTTCAAGTTGGCTGCTTGAAAGTGGCCTTGGTGAGACAATTACATCACATAAATTCACCAGTACACTACTGCCTCTAAATGAGATTGAATAATGATATATGTATAAGGTTAGCTGCTCTATATATGCTAAAACCTGCATGCTCCATCTTTTAAGAACTTATATTCCATATACAGTTTTTAATTATCCTATAAAATTATTTGGTATTATTTATTCAACAATCATTGAGCATATTGAGCACTTTCCATGTGTCATAAACTGTGGCCAATGGTGGGGATATAGCTATCAACCAGAAAAACACAGTCCTTACCTTCTTGAAGATTACACAATTGTAAAAAAATGAATAACTGAAATGTGAGTGATTTAACTTAATGATTCTGTAAATGAATTAGCAGTAAAAAGCATAAACTGTTTTTAAAACTCAAATAATGAAGAAAATTTCTAATAATTATCTTAGAAGACCTAATACAGTGGAATACTGTAATTATGAATATTAGTTATGACTGTTGATATCTGCTAAATAGTTAATATTTGAGCCACAAATATTTAGTATAGATATAATTATTGTCAATCTGGTTCTCTCCAATATCATATTGTGTTCAAATTTAGAGTGTGTCCTATATATCTTTTTAAAGAAGAAAAACTTTTGCCTTCTGGGAGAATACAGAGTTAAAGGAAAGATACTATAGTTAAAATATTTTCATTTTCTCAGAACAAGTCATTGCATGTTAGTTTAGTCAATAGCCTGGTTTCTTTTATTCAGAGTAACTTTTTTTTTTTTGTACTGGGAATTGAACCTGGGGCACTTTACAACTAAGTTACAAGTCTAGGCTCAACCTACCCAACCCACTTCCTGCTCTGTTTTTTTTTTTTTTTTTGTCCCCCTTAATTTTGAGTCAGGCTCTCCTTAATTGCTGAGTGTCTCATTAAGTTGCTGAAGTTGACCTCCGACTGAGAGCCTTCTTATTTAACCTCCCAAATTGCTGGGATTACAGGCATATACCTCCATGCCTGGTCAAAGTAACAAATTTTAAGGAAGCAACTATTTAATCTTACTAAAGCTGGAAATGTACATGAGGATAAGAGTAGGATTTTAATGAAGACTTGACATAAACAATAATGTTGACTCTTGGGTAAAACTAAGGAATCTGTCTACATTTCCTCCTGTTCACCCCCACCCCACCCCCCCAGCCCTCTGAATTTGCAAGCTTACAGCACGGTTGCGGAACCTGTGCTTTTTAGTTGGTGGGTGAATGAGGACATGAAAAAAAAATTTACATTTTTATACCCTTCTCAGGATATTAACTACCAATTTTTCAACTTCCTCTTAAGATCTTATCATTATATTCTAAGTCTACTCAAGTTGAGGTTCTTTGAGCATTACTAGTCCCCTATTTTTACTTGTCTGGAATCAGATAGATAATAGAAATTGATAGTACACATTTAGAAACTTTTATAGCAATTTAGCAGAATAATTTTATATATTATGAATATAATAATAAAAAAACAGAGCTTAACCCAAATCTCCCCATTTCCTTTACCACCACCCACAAACCCTGGCAATCACCATTCTACTTTATGCTTCACTGAGCTCTTCTATTTTATATTACACATACATGAGATCATAAGTATTTGTCTTTTTGTACCAGATTTATTTCATGTAGCATGATGTCTTTCAGTTTCATCCATGTTGTTGCAGATCATAGGATCTCCTTTTTTAAGCTCAAAAACTACCCTATTGTATGTCTATATTTCTGTGTGTGTGCCACATTGTTTTCATATGTCTGCCAACAGAAATTTAGATTGTTTCTATCTTTTACCTATAGTGAACAATGTTGAAATGAACATAAGGAATGTAGATTATCTCTTTGAGATAATCATTTCATTTCCCAGGTTCAGTTATGCAAAATGAATAAATTCTGGAGATCTAATATAAAACATGCTGACTACAGTTAACATACTGTATAGCATACTTAACATTTGTTAAGAAAATAGATCCTAACTGCTCTCACCAAAACAAAAAATACTCAAATTGGTTGATATGTGAGGTGACGACTATGTTAATTAACTTGATTTGTGTGATCATTTCACAATGCATATAGATATCCAAATATCATGTCACACACCTTAAATGTGTGTGTGTGTATGTGTATTTGTTTTATTAAGGCATAATTGACAAACATAATTGACAAAGATCTTTGTCAATTATGCCTTAATAAAACAAATAGAAATAAATCCTGGAGCTTGAATTTTATGTCTTTTTTTCAATTTATTTTCCAGCAGTCATTCTTAATTGTATTTTACAAACTGATTGCAATTTTTAAAATATTTAATTCACAGTTGAGGATGTAGCTCACAGGTAGAGTACTTGCCTAGCATATCTGAGGCCCTGGGTTCAATTCCCAGTACAGGAAAAAAAAAATTGCCTCACAAAAATATGGCACAATAGAAGTATCCAGCACTAATCTTTTCTTCTATTCCTCTATGTGATAAGAAACAAATTAATATGTATGTAACTGCTTTAGAAGATGAGTGGCCATGGGTGACTGCTTGAAATTGGCAGCATGAAAAACAAAACCTGATAAAAATCTAGTGACAAATAACAAAGAACAAGAAGCGAAATATCCAGTGCCTTTCACTGAGCACCTCAGTCAGGGGAAGGGAACTCTTCCCTCTGAGGGGGTAAAGGTGAAAAATAAGGGTGTAGAAGGATTTAACCTGAAGGAAAGAAAAGCTTAAACAAATAATTGATCAGGACTCTGCAGAATAAGCTAGCTTTAGCAAAGAAGTTTCACTGTATCTCTCATCAAACTCTCTGAGGACTGTGATTAAGAGCCTTTTTGAATAGGATCATATTGACTGGGAATATAGTGTTCTGGGTATCAAAAATTCTGGCATAATTACATCTCAGGGTCTCCTTGCCTACATTTGCATTGAATTGGCAGGTAGCAGCCACAAGAGACATTTTGGCTTGGGAGAGTGTTTCTGACACAAATCTGCTGAAAGGTGTATGCTGCAGGGACCACAGGTGTGATGGGGTGCAGAGCACATTGCCTTCTGAATCAGTGTTTTCAGTGAACCTTCCCTATGTGCCTGGAAAGAACATAATCATGTGTACTTTTTTTTTTCAGGAGTTCTCTCTAAAGATGCTAGGATGAAGGGTAGCAGATCACTGGGTTCCTGTAACCTCCCCTCCAGCACAGAACTGAGTGGTTCAATTGCTCTTTATGCCCTAAGAGGCTAGACAGTTGCCACACCCCAGACCCACAGAATTAAATTACACTATAGAATAAATTGACTTAACAGACATCTATAGAATATGCCATCTAATAGCTACAAAATATATTTTCATGAGCACATGGAACCTTATCCCAAGTAGTCCACAAAACAAGCCTTAACAAATTTTTAAAAATTGAAATAGTTTCTTCCATCTTGTCTAGAAATCGATAGCAAAAGAAAAGAATATTTATATAAACACATGGAAAATGATCAACATACTATTCAATGACCAAGAAGTCACCAAAGAAGTCAGAGGGAAAAATAAATAAAACTACTTAAATCTAAGAAGAATGGAAACACAATGAGCCCAAACCTGTGGGACACAGCAAGAGCAGTTCTTTTCTTTCATTCTTTCCTCCTCCCCTCCCCCTCCCCTCACCATCCTTCTCACCCTCCTCCTCCTCCTTGCCCTTCCCCTCCTCCTTCTCCTTCCCTTCTTCCTCCTCTTACTCCTTCTCCTTTTTTTTTTTTTTTGTTTTTGGATTGAAGATTGAACCCAATCCTAGGAATACTTTACTGCTGAGTTACATCTCAAAGCCTTTTTTTTTTTTTCAAATTTTTTGATTTTGAGACAGGGTCTTACTATGTTACTGAAGGGGTCACTAAATTGCTGAGGCTGGCCTCAAACTTGCAATCCTTCTGCTTCAGCCTCCCCAGTTACTGGGATTATAGGTGTGTGCCACTGCACCAGGCCAGGGAAAGCAGTTCTAAAAGTACGTGGACTGAGAATCTACATCAAAAATAGGGGGATCTTAAAGAAATAACATAATGTTGTTTATCAAGGTCTTAGAAAAACAAAATCAAACAAACAAAAAATTAAGAGAAGAAAAGAAATGATAAAGATCAAAGTAGAAATAAATGAAATAGAGGCTAAAATAAAAATAGTAAGAACCTGTCTCAAAAAAAAAAAAAGAAAAGAAAACAATGGATCAAAGAAACTGTTGGTTCTTTAAAAATATAAATAAAATGTACAAAACTTTAGCTAGCCTAATTGAAATTGAGAGACGTTTCAAATAAATAAAATTTGAGGAGAAAAAGAATGCATTACAATAGATACCACAGACATTCAAATGTCCATTAATATATATATATATATATATATGCCAATAAATTCAAAAATCCATAAGAAATGGGGGTATTTTGGGGAACATATAACTTACTAAAATTTAACCAAATGGAAAAAAAATTAACAAATCAATAATAGGTAATGAAGTTGAAGCAGTAAAAAAAAAAATCTCTGCCAAAAAAGAAAAGCTCAGAAATTAATGTTTGTACTGCTGAATTTTACTGCTGATTTTTTTAAAAGAATAAATACCAATGCTTCTCAAACTACTCAATAAATAAAAAGGGAAGGAATCCTTCCAAACTCATTCTACAAAACCAGAATTACCCTGCTACCAAATCCTGACAAGGACACAACAAATAAAAGTATATTCCTCATAAACATAGATGCAAAAATCCTCAAGAATATATTAGCAATCTTAATTCAACAGTAAACTAAAAAAATCATATGCTACGATCAAACTGGTTTTATTGTACTGGTGCAAGAATGATGCAACATATGGAGAATAATAAATGTAACATAGTACTTAAATAAAGAATAAAAATCAAATTATCATCCCAATGGATGCAGAAAAGGCCTTTGATGAAATTCAACATCTGTTCATGATTAAGGTCCTGAATGAATTAAGTATAGAAGTATCAAACATCAACATAATAAAAGCCATGTATGATAAACCCATAGATAATATCATACTGAATGGGGAAAAATGAAAGTATTTTCTCCAAAATCAGGAATGAGACAATGGTGCCCACTCTCACCACTCTTATTCAAATACTATAATAGAAATTTTAGCCAGAGCAATTAGGCAAGAAAAAGAAATTAAAGGCATACAGATAAGAAAGAAAATCAAATTATTCATGTTTGCAGATGACCTATTTCTATAGATAGAAAATTCCAAAGAATCCACCAAAATACTGTTGTTTTGTTTTTCAGTAATGGGGATTAAACCCAGGGGTGTTCTATCACCAATTTACAATCCCAGTCCTTTTTTAGTGTTGTTGTTGTTATTTGTTTGTTTTCTTTTCTTTTCTTTCTTTTTTTTTTTTTTTTGAGACAGGTTCTTACTATGTTGCCGAGGCTGGCCTCGAACTTGCACAATCCTCCTGCCTCACCCATTGATTATCTGGGATTACAGAGATGTGCCAATATACCTGGCTTCTCCAAGAGATATTTTAAACTGATAAGTTTAGTAAAGTAACAGGTTACAATGGACAAACGCACAAAAGTTAGTAGATTTTGGGTAGACCAATAATGAATTATCTGAGAAAGAAATCAGAAAAGAATCACATTCTCTATAGATACATCAGAAAAAACACTTTGGAATAAATTTAATTAATGAAATGAAAGTGTTTGAATGACCACTACAATTCAAAACACCCAAGAAAGAAAATGAAGAAGACATTAGAGAGTGCAAAAACTGCCAGATGCTGTGGTATACACCTGCATTCCCAGCACCCTGGCAGGCTGAGGCAGGAGGATTGCAACTTCAAAGTCATCCTCAGCAAATTAGTGAGGCCCTAAGCAAGTTAGGGAAAATAAAAAATTAAAAAGGGCTGAGGATGTGGCTCAGTGGTTAAGCTGGGTTCAAACCCTGGCACCAAATTTAATTAATTAATTAATTAAAAATTAAAAGAACTGGGAATAAAGCTTAGTGGTAAAACACCAATAGGTTCAACCCCAAGGACCCAAATAATAATGATAAATTTTCAAAGAGGGCTGGTGATTCAGCTCATTGGTAAATTACTTGCCTAGTGCACATTAGTCCCTGGTTTCGACCCCTAGCACTCCCCAAAAAAAATTGAAAAGGGGAAAATATCTTCCATGTTCAAGAATTTGGAGAACTAATATTGTTAAAATGGCCATACTACCTAAAGTTGTCTACAAACTTAATGTAATCCCCATGGAAGCAACCACTGAAATTCCTCACAGAAGTGAGGAAAAAAAATCATAAAACAAAAACAATCATAAAATTCATATGGAAACTTGAAAGACCCCACTTATCTAAGCAATAGCAATAGAAGCATCACAATACTGGATTTCAAAACGTACAAAAGAGCCATAGTAACAAAAACTGTATGGTATTGCTATAAAAACAGACCTTAGATGAATGGAACAGAATAGAGTACCAAGAAATACATATGTGCATATTCAGCCAACTGATTTTACATACACTGGAGAAAGGACAGTCTCTTCAAAAAACTTTGGCACAGCAAAGGAAAGAATTAACAGAATGAAGAGACAGCCTACAAAATGGGAGAAAATCTTTGCCAGCTATTCACCAGGCAGAGGATCAATTATACAGAATATGCAAAGAAATCAACATAAGCTAAAAATAAAGAACAAGTAATTCAATAAAAATGGGCAATCTGGACACTTTTCAAAAGAAAAATACAAATGGAGAATAAATATATAAAAAATGCTCAAGAAAATAAATATATAAAAAATGCTCAGCTATCAGGAAAATACAAGTAAAAACAGTACTGAGTTTCCTACTCTCCCAAATCCAAATGGCTATTTATAAAAAAAAAATTGATAAAATGAAATTCCTCAGCACCACATAAAATAAATAAAATAAATAAAGATATTGTGTCCAGTTAAAAAAATAAAATGAAATAACTAATGCTGGCAAGGTTGTGGATAAAAGGGAAACTTTATATACTGTTGATGACAATGTAAATTAGTACAGCCACTATGGAAAACAGTATGGAGATTTCACAGAAAACTAGAAATAGAAGTACAAAAGAATCAAGCTATTCTACTCCTGGGTATATATCCAAAGGAAATGAATTCAACATATACAAGAAATGCCTGCACACCTATGCTTATTACAGCTATGTGCACAGTAGCTAAGAAATAGAATCAAACTAGATGTTCATGAACAGATGAATAAATAAAGAAAATTACATATATATAATGTAGTATTGTTCAGTCATAAAGAAGAATGAAATCCTGTCATTTTCAGGGAAATGGATGGAACAAAAGACATTCTGTTAAATGAAACAAGTCAGACACAGAAAAACGACTATCATGCATTCTCTCATATGTGGAATCAAAAAAGGAAAGAAAGAAAGATCTAAAAATAGAAATGGAACTACTAGTGATTGCGATGGAAGAAGTGGGAGTAGGTGGGGAAAGTGGGTAAAAGAAGCAAGATCGAACGTGATGAAAGCTCCATATATGCATGGATGGAAATGCCACAGTAAAACCCATTAATTTGTATAACTGATATGTGTTACTAATTATAATAATAAAAAGTTGCTTCATATCAGATGACTTGAGAAGCACTGATCTAGGGATCTTTGGGATAATGCACAATTATTATCTTTAAATGTGTTTAAAAGGTGCTGCTAATGGAGGACATGTGTCAAGCATTAATGGCTCATTCACTCTGTTCCCTTTCTATACATGCTTCAATTTTGAGGTAGTAGTGCAATGGTAAGACTAGGGAAAAAAAGGACTATGACAATTCTTACAGATACTTCTCCTCATACCATTCATTCAATCCACTACTGATTGATGACCATGGAACACTGAATATTCACAGCTAAAATACTTTGGGACACCAACATAGTTGTGCTTCATTAGAATCAGTTATATTTGTTTCCAGTTGTTCTTGTTTTTATGATTTTGTACTTTGATTAAATATTATATACTGATGGAATATGAGTGTAAAAAGTACTTGTTTCTGTGAAAACACAAATACTTCAGAAGAACTGAAAAACTGAGTTGTTTAAAAAAAACATCCATTGAATTTGGGGAAAACTGCTGCAGAATGGGAAAAAATCATAATTTAAAAAATTCTGTACTTAGGCTTATTTACAAATTATTTCAGAGTTTCTTTATTTTAAAGAAACACTTTGAAATATTAACTGCACAGAAATTCAATTGGCAGATATGACTGGAAAAAAAGTCCTTGACCTATGCCAATACAATGACAAATTAATGCAAATTATATTATTTACAATTCAATAGAATGTTTAAGATATGTCACTTCTTTTATTCATTTTTAAAAGTAACCTCCCAATATGGGGAAAAGGTATACTCATACACTGCTGGTGGGCCTGCAAATTGATGCAACCACTCTGGAAATCAGTATGAAAATTCCTTAGAAAACTTGGAATAGAACCACCATTTGACCCAGCTATCCCACTCCTCAGCATATACCCAAAGGACTTAAAATCAGCATACTATAGTCACACGGATACATTAATGTTTATAGCAGTTCAGTTCACAATAGCTAAGCTATTAAACCAACTTAGGTGCCTTCAACAGATGAATGAATTTAAAAAATCTGGTACATATACACAGAATATTACTCAGCTATAAAAAAAACTGAGTTTGTGGCATTTTCCAGTAAATGGATAGAACTGGAGAATATCATTCTAAGTGAAATGGGCCAGTCACCAAAATCCAAAGGCCAAAAGTTCTCTCTGATATATTAATGCTAACCGATAACAAGGGAGAGTATGGAAGTTCATTAGATTAGACAAAGGGGATTGAAGGGAAGGGGGGATGGGAATAGGAAAGACAGTAGAATGAATCGGACATAACTTTCCTATGTTCATATATGAATACATGACCAGTATAACTCCACATCATATACAACCACAAGAAGGGGAAGTTATATTCCATGTATGTATAATATGTCAATATACATTCTGTTATCATGTATGACTAAAAAGGACAAATGAAAAAAAATAAAAAGGAGTCTCTCAAGCATTGATTCCTAATCATATGTTTTAAGAGGGCTTCCACAATATGGACAAAAAGCACAAAAGGTGTTCAATGAAGGAAGGATCATTTTGTACTGAAATGTCAGATATTATATAATAGGGAACCTGAGGGTCCTTGAGAAGTTGTCTCTTGGGTGGTAAAAATTGGGTGGTATTGATAAGCATACAAATTCATAAAGGACTGCAGGACAAAAGGTATCAAGCCAGGAAAGCATGAGCATAGTTATGGAGAGAATAGTGGGGCCTGATCTAGTTTGAAGAAAGATTCCTACTGGTAACTAAAGACTATTACATTAGCTAGGATAAAGTTTATGACCTTAGAGTAGTCATTCAGGTTGAATATTCTCAGTTGTGCTCAAGGTAGTGTTGCTTTTAAACTTTCTTGGCAGCAACCCACAGTAAGAAACAGATTTTAAATAGTAACACAGCACACACATGATGTATTATGTATACATTTCATAAGATGTACTTGTAATATTTTTTTTTTTGCAGTTTTTGGGCATGTTTCAATGAATACTTGGGAGTTCATCAGAATACTGTATTCCACATCATATTCTGCCATTTACTTTTTAAAAATATTTTTATTAGTTATTGATGGACCTTTATTTATTTATTTGTTTATATATGGTGCTGAGAATCGAACCCAGTGCCTCACACATGAGAGGAAAGCACTCTACAACTGAGCCACAACTCCAGCCCTGCCACTTTCTTTTTATTGTGTATTATAATTAACTGATAATTATGGAGTTAATTCTGACATATTTATAAAGGTATAACAAAGCTTGTTCAATTTATTCCTAATACTTCCTCTTCCCTTCCCATTCTCCCTTCCCCATCCCCTTTCTCTACTCCATTGTTCTTTCTTTTATTTATTTTAAATTAGTTTTACTTATGTATACAATTGGAATGTATTGTGATATATTTATACATGCATATAGCATAATTTGGTCAACTTCATTCCTCAGCTCTTCCTCTTTCCCTCCCCAACTCTCTCACCCCCTTGGTCCTCTGTTTCTATTCTAATGATCTCCCTTCTATTTTCATGAGATATTTTAAAATTTATTTTTCTATCTTACTCTTATTATAGTCTAAGTGGTCTCATATTTTCTATTCAATTTTATCTTATTAAAAATATACTGTTCTGCTGAGCTTGGTGGTGCATGCCAGTGGCTTGGTAAGATAAGACAGGAGGATCGTAAGTTCAATAATAAAAATATTGTTCAGTACCCATTAAATAGATATCAGTACCCAGTACCCAGTAGTGGGTATAGCCCACTGTAGAGTACTGTATGAGGAAGTGTTTCTTAAAAGACAGGTGAGTTTACCCTCCACTAGACATTTGGCAATGTCTGGATACATTTTTGGTTCTTCCAGTTGGGGGAGGGGGAACTTCTGGTTGTCTAATGGACAAAAACTGTGCGTGCTGTTAAACCTCTAAACAATTCATGCCCTCCTCCCAGCAAAAAACTGTCCAGTCCCAATTATCAACAGTCCAAGGTTAAGAAACTCTGTTATAGAGAAGCCATTAATGGAATGAGTAAGTTTGCTTCAGATATTGCATATCTATTTTTCCTTAGCAACTGAAACTCAGTTTTTTTTAATTGTTCTACTGTAACTTGTAGTTAATAGAGCTGGATGAGAATTCACTATCCAGTTTTCTCTTGCTAGATGTTCTTAGTTCAGTCCCATAACACAAATGTACAAAGACAAGAGATCAAAATTCCTGGAGCCATTAATTCAAGTACTACTTCCTTTATTAATCTTAGAAATACAGCCTAGAATGTTTAAGTTGTCATCATCCAAACTTTAAATGCATGAACTGACTATAGAAAGGTTAGATAGGTGCAGTTTACAGTCTTTTGTTTCACATTGGTTTTCTATTTAGATGGCTTTGAATATGCCAGAATAATGTCCATGGGTCCATGAGCACCACTAAATATGTTAAGTCTGCTATAAATTTTGTGACACTATAGTACCATGGATTTAATACTAAAGTTACAACAAGGGAGGGATGTAATAAAGAAAATACATGACTTTTTCTATTGAGGAATTTTAAATATAAAAAGAAATTTGGAAATTCAGAAATCTTTCAAAGGAAAGAATTTATTTATAGAACAATATGTGGAGATGTGTTCGCTGAATACCTCTCTCTCTCTCTTGATCTGACCTTGGTCTCCAGGAAACAAGTTAATACAATGTGAGAGGTGCACACAGCAAAGGAACTAATGTTCCTAAAAGCCAATAACCAGTGAGGACCTAAGTCCTACCAATAGACACATCAATGAAGTTAGGAAGTATATGGACTGAAGCCTGTCAACAACCATCAACCATGTGCACAAACTTAGAAGTAAATTCTACCCCAACAAAGTGTTGAGATGGCTGCAGCCCCAACAGTACCTTCACTTGCAGCCTTCAGTGCAGCCAGAGCAGAAAACTAAATTGTGTCCAAATGCATAAACCACAGAAAATATGAAATAAATACTTGTTGCTTTAGTCAACATGTTTTGAGCTAATTTCTCATGCAGCAACAAGTAACTAGTAAAGATTATTAAATCATCCAACTAAGATTGTGGGACTATTTTGACATTTAATTTGGATCTATTTGAATTTTTTTTTAAAGACTGAGTGAGAGGGAGAGAGAGAGGGGGAGAGAGAGAGAGAGAGAGAGAGAGAATTTTAATATTTATTTATTTATTTTTTTAAAGAATGTTTTTTTTAAAGAGAGAGAGAGAGAGAGAGAGAGAGAGAGAGAGAGAGAGAGAGAGAGAGAAATTTTAATATTTTATTTTTTAGTTCTCGGCGGACATAACATCTTTGTATGTGGTACTGAGGATCAAACCCGGGCCGCACGCATGCCAGGCAAGCGCGCTACTGCTTGAGCCACATCCTCAGCCCAATCTATTTGAATTTTTAAGAATTATTTATTACTTTCTGATAAATGCTTTACTATAATTCTTCACATTTTATTTTTAATTGTTTCCCTAAGGTTTACCTTAATAATCCCTAATTTCTACAGTCCATATAAAGTTAACAATGTCTTTTTTGCCATGTTATTGTACATAAACATTTCATAGGGGCTGGGGATGTGGCTCAAGCGGTAGCGCGCTCCCCTGACATGCGTGCAGCCAGGGTTCAATCCTCAGCCCCACATACAAACAAAGATGTTGGGTCCGCGGAAAACTAAAAAATAAATATTAAAATTCTCTCTCTCTCTTTAAAAAAAAACATTTCATAATCACAAGATATTATTTTAAATTAGCCTTTATTATATCTATAAAACACCAATTAAAAAGCAATAAATAAAT
The DNA here is from genome assembly GCF_048772815.1 of Callospermophilus lateralis. Taxonomy (NCBI): domain Eukaryota; kingdom Metazoa; phylum Chordata; class Mammalia; order Rodentia; family Sciuridae; genus Callospermophilus; species Callospermophilus lateralis. Next base: position 65,601,806 of record NC_135325.1, read on the forward strand.
AAATAAAGGAAACTCAGTATTTCAATAAAGGAAGGGGAACAAGGGAATGGTAAAAGGGCAGCAAAGAGGAATTACTGGGGACTTAAACGGAGCAAATTATATTCTATGCTTCTGTAATTATATCAAAATGAACCAACATTATTTATAACTATAATGTACTAATAGAAACATTTAAAAAGCACTTATGTGGTTTATAAAGCAATTAAGAAGAAAAAAGCAAATTTTAAAAAATAGTCCTTACATTTACAGAGCTATTCACCATTTCAGATATTCTTTAGTCCTTCCTAATGATCTGAGTTTCTCTTTATTACTTCCCTTCAACTTGAATTACTTCTTTTTGCATTTCTTATAATACAAACTTGTTAGTGATGGAATTAGCTTCATTTTCTTTTATCTAAAAATATCTTATCCTGTGTGTGTTTTGCGAAGTGCTAAGTATATGTATCTCAATTATATATCCTGGGACAAGGGAAATTACCATATGATAAGTTCAGGGGCCCACTGTGAGTCGGACCTTGGCCAAAACTCCATTGATCACCTGACCTCCATAAGTCCCTATTTTTATTGGAGGGCCACAATGACATTTTGGATTTCCAGGAACCAATGCCAAATCAGAATCTGTGACTAGTAGTCCAAGAAAGGTCTGTTCATTGTTTATTTCCCACCACACAGTTACCCTGGTAAAAGGCCTTAGGTCCCATTATGGAAGCATGGGAGAAAGATTAACAGTAAAGCTTTTTGGTACTTTTTGGTACTGTTCCTCCTCAAGGGGATCAGGCCTCCTCTTCATTCAAGGGGTTCTAGGTCTGTAAACTGACTCAAATCTGGGAATTGATTGAGGGGCTATGATTCTTTGCTTTTATAACAAAGGCAGACTTTTATACATTTATCCTGGAAGTTTTCAGATTATATAAGTCAAGTAAGAATTTGGTGGATTTCCTGTATATTTGGCTTCTAGAAACAACATAATTGATTAGCCAATGCCAGAGATCTACACAAGTCAGGACATTCTGTTCATTTTTTCTCTTGTGCTGTCCATTATGGTAATTACAACCATCCTGTTTTGGTGTTTGAGTGCTGCCACTTGGACCCTTCCTCTTCAAGATCCAATTATTCCCGTAGCATTTAAGTCTTCCAAGTGATTGACTGTAGCTCCCACAGTGAGGTCTGGCATACAGAGAAGAGTAGCGGCCAAGTTCTTCAAGGATGCTGGTGTTTCCTTCACAAATTTGTTCCTTAGAGTTTAAGTGAAGGCACATCTTCTGGACCCTCCCATTATGGAGCAAAAAGTCATACATGATAGATCCACTCCAGAATTCCAATTTCTCTAAGCCTCTGAATTCCTTTGTCAACAGTAAATCAAGGGACGTCAGGCACTTCCAGCTCACTCAGAGTAGACCATCTTTTGACCCATACTTCAGCCAACCATCCAAATAACTAGTAGCTGTTTTTTTTTAACACTGAGCTTGTTGCCCAAAGTTGGTCCTTGTCCTGATGCCAATCCAATAATGAGGACATGGTTTTGAGAAAAAGGAAAAATAATAAAAAAAATTTTATTGCTTCGCTAGCAAAGGTCCTGTTGAACATATGGGACTCCTGTTCCAAAGGCTGTGATTCTGCCCATCAGCAGGAATAAGCAGCTTTTAAAGAGGTGATTCAAAGGCTACATAGCACACATTCTCTGTGAGAGTAGTAATTCAGTTGTTAATTTGGGAGATAGTAATTTCTGAGATCTTCTGGTACCATCCCCAAAGTCTGGATTACCTCATTCCTATGGTGGGTGTGTACTCAAGGAGAGATAAATCTGCCTAAGACAGAAGGAAATTCTGTTTCCCCTAAGATTAGGGAGAGGAGGGAGAGGAAGAGAAAGAAAAATGTCCATTTAAAACATAAGTTGCAGTGTCAGAGCAGCAAGGGCTATATTCAAAGTATAATGTGAACCACTGTTACGTTTCTCCACTGTCAATTTCTACCTTCCATTTCTATGAAAAAATGGGCAATGACATTTCCAAGCTTTTTCCTGTTGAAAGAGGGTGAAGTTGGGGGAAGTAACCCAAAGTCTTTGTTCTCTATCAGGTGGGGCATGGACAGTTAAGGGGGTTCAACAGCAAAGCAGTCCAGAGGTCCATGGCAGCAGAGGGCAAGTAACTGGACAAGGCATACATAGGGCAGGGATCATGCTAAGACAACAATAAACAAGACATCAAAGCATTATTTTTATAAACAATGAGTACAAAATCAGTTAGTAATTAAGTCAGTCTCTGAAAACCATGAAGATAGTAATTCATAATCATATCAGTGAAAACTAGATCAAGTTCATCAATGTAGGAAATTAGGAATATTTATAAGTCTATGAGATCAGGCTCAAGTTAACTTGTGACAAATTCACAACTCTAGAGTCCTTTGAGATCATTAGTATTAGGCATTTCCACACAAGAACCCTTCCTTTATAGCCTCCAGCTTTACTTACTTTTGGTAGGGCTGACACAAGTGTACATTTTAAGTTTCATTAAAAAAAAAAAAAAACTTTGTTTTTCCTTCTAAATGTCCATGTTAGACTGTGCTTAGGCAATCTTTCCTGCTAGGTGTTTAAGACCAAGGTGGTCAAAACTGACCTTGTTCCTATCTACTGTTAAGAGTCAGCTGAGATTCCTTAGAGATCACTCTTGTGAATGTGTGTAAAGCCTCTTGGCTCCTTTAGCTTTCTTCTACCACTGGCCATCTGCCAGGGTGTGTCAGTGACCTGTTGAACATATGTGGCTTCTCTTTGAAGCATCAGGGACATTTCCCTCTCTGAGGACCCTCTCCTCTTTGCAGAATGTGCACTGGTTGGCTTCTTGTTCTCTATGGTCTTCTGGATCTCTCTGATCAGCAGATTGGGTAACTCACCAGGGTTGCAGGGCCCACAGAGGAGACCCATTGTTCTCTGGGTCCTGGCTGACCCTCGAAGGCAAGGTTCAAAATGTTGGATGCTTTTTGCTTAGCCCTTTTACTTCCTTGAATTTGGTCTCCATGTTTTTGGTTTTAAACATCCTAAAGGCCAGTTTCGCCAGTCTTAAAGTGGGAGTAACAGGTTATAACTTCAATATCTATAAGTTTATAGTTACCCCTTTCATTTAATTAGGGTCAGTATTAGTACTGTAAGTCAGCGTTACATCCTATCTGTCCCATAGGTGATGGCTTATTATCTCAGTTAACTCAGGTTGTCTTATTAAAAGCGGTACCTCTCTGGGCTGGGATTGTGGCTCAGCAGTAGAGCTCTTGCTTAGCACGGGTGGGACCCAGGTTCGATTCTCAGCACCACATAAAAAAAATAAAGGCCTTGTGTTGTGTCCATCAACAAAAAAAAAAAAAAGAAAAAGATTTTCTCTCTCTCTCTCTCTCTCTCTCTCTCTCTCTCTCTCTCTCTTTCTCTGTCTCTCCTTTAAAAAAAAAAAAGTGGTACCGCTGCAAAACATAAGAGGTGACAGTTACAAAATTTACAAGGAAAATACAAAATTAAATTAACAGAGCAAAAACGTTCAATTTGTGTAACAGCTATTAACCAAGTAAAATTATTTTTATAATCTTAAGCCTTTACTTAGGTAGGTTATATCTCCCATTTATTTTGAGATCAGAGTAATCTTTCACCCAAATTTGATCTTTTTAATACAACTTTAAATGAGCTCAAGTGAAGCTTATGTTGGAGCCATTCTAACAAGGAGTAAGGTCGGAGGTAGAGCCTTATCTCAGGTAAGGTGGAGCTCTTGACAAATAACACAATACAACATTACAAATAAACATGAATCAAACAAAGGACAAGAGAGCTTTTAACTTTGTTTTTGTGGAAAAAGTAGCAAAATGTCACCTTTAAACAGATCAGGCTCTCCTATTAATTCCAAAAATACATTTAAATTCCTATTCCAGTGTGAAAAGTAATGCAAATTGTATATAAAACAGTGACAACAGGTTACTTTATCCAGCTTTAAAGCATCAGATGGCATGAATATATACTAACCAAATTTGTTATTTTTGTACAAATCCAAGACTATTGCTACAGATAATTTTAGTTTGTGGAACACCAACTTGTAAGGTGCTCTCCCTTAAGCTTTACATCTAACTAAGTTTAACTTTTAAAGTACAATTTAGAATCCATAGTGTTTGGTAGCAATAATCACAAGTCTGCATAGGTTAACAGTAGTAGCAAAAATCAAATGATAGCCTTAAATCTATTATACATTTAGGAAACAGTACAAATGATCAGAAATGGACTTAGTCAAAACAAACAGATATAAGACAGACATAAATATGGCCTTTCTATGTCAGATACAATGTATAAAAGAGAGCACTTATTGATTATCTTACCTGTAAACTTACATAAACTTTCATTTTATAAACTTTTACATAACACTTAAACAGGCTTAGACAAAGTTCTCAGAGGCATATATATACTTACGACATCAACTATATTGTTATAACCTAAATAACAATTTTTGTTTAACCAATTACAAAGTAATCATTTAAGACTTTCAAATAGGTACAAATCCTAATTCCTTTAAGATTTAGTTCCCCAAGTAATAAAACCTAACAAACATAAGAAAATCTTGAGGGATAAGAGCAGATCAATGTTTCAGACTCTGCTTCATATCATTACCTTAAAGTTCAAATAACTTTGTGCTAATTATAGCCAATTTAATCACAAACACAAACATTTTGAGATTTACCTTCTGCAAACCTTCTGAAACTTACTTAAACATTCACATCTTCTTTACATCCTTAGATTTATCCTCTTTCATCTAGAACTTTAGCACCAGACAAAACACTTTCTTACCCAGAAACATTTCTTTTTCCTTCTAATTTTCCATACTAAAATATCTCTATACCTATAACTTTATTTTATCTTTTTTTGTTTCAGACTTGTTCTGAAATTTATATTTGAAACAATCCTTATAAATGTTACCTGTGCATGTAATTTGCACAATAAATTTCTTCCCAGGGGAGGAACTGGACAACCTGGCACATACAGAAACTGTGGCTTAATTTTTTCTCTCCCAGGTGGCATTCAAGGGCAGGATTCCAGGATATATTTGAGCCTGACCTGTGTGCCTTATCATTATCATGCTGATGTCAACCTTAAGTGAGTTCCCTACTGTCAATTGTACCCTTTTGGGCCTTTTTCTCATATTAGGCATATTGATATGCAATGGAGGAGGCCCTTTTGATCCTTTTCTTTAGGATTCTTCGAAGATTCTTTTGCAGAGGCTGCCTACAAAATATGAGTTGGCCTTAGTTTCTGTTTTTTTTTTTTTTCTTTTCTGAGTGCATTTATTTATTCTGCCAGTCTCCCTAAGTATTCAATTTGATGGGATACTATTATAGCAAGAATTGCTTTGCCCCAGTGATGAATATCCCCTGGCCAAATGGTCAGGGGAGACTATTAAAAGGGGAGACTATTCCTGTCCCCAGATTTTAAACTAACAGGACTGGAAAATACTGCTACATCCTTTGTGGCCAGCAGTCTCCACCTTCCACGTGCAAAAGGGGCTAGAAGGTACAGCAGAGGCCAGGTTCTCTTTGGCCATTTTTCTACAGCCCAAGAAGCTTTTCTGGGATTTTCTTTTTCCAGTTTGGTGCTAGTATCCTTGACCACAGTGAGATGATCTGCAGCTGCCTGGGCCAGGGTTGAAAAACTACTAGGAGTGCCAGCACTGGGTTTAAAAGATTTGCATCTTGTTTAATCCTTTCTTCTGGTGTCCTGCTATCCTTGCACACCAGAACATTGCTTTTTGGCACTTTAAACATAGTAGCTGACCCTTCAAACTCCTTATCATGCAACTAAATAAATGCCTGTACACATAGAATCTCTTTCATATACTTTACCCCTGTCGGATCAACTTCAACTTTGAGATTCTAAGATAATCCAGAAAAATCATCCAAAGGCCAGACTTTGTTAGAGTAAACTGCCTTTCTCATAGACAGGCTTATACTTATAAGTAGCCCATTCATCTGTGCTCAAGAGATGACTGGTAAGATCAATGCAGCATGGTACATGTCTTAAAGGGCCAGTAACACAGTAACAGATACAAAAAACAAACAAACAATAAAACAAGGAAGAAAAGAGAGGATCACCAACACTAGGGCTGATAGAAGGGAATTTTTAATACAGACAGACTAGCACATACAAATTTCTTACACTCACTTTACCTTTGACAAACCAACTCCAACAACAAGGTGGTACAATAATCCAGAAAGATATTCAAAAGCCAGATCATTACAGTAAGACATTATATTTTACAAACTTATGCCATAGGTGGCCCTTTTCCCAACTTACTTACTCCTAACTCACCAATTCCAATTGCAAGATTGTAAAAAAAGAAACACACAGAGACAACAAGAGAGGAGCCCAAAACCATGGCCAGCAAACAGGAATCTTTAAATTGGTTAGTCAAGATATTTCCCAAGAGACTATCTGCTTTAGTCAGCTTTTTTCCCTGCTGTGCCTTAAAGGAAATGAACAGAACAAATGTAGAGGAGGAAAAGTGAATTAAATGGCTCACCGTTTCAGAGGTCTTAGTCCATAGAAGGATGGCTCCATTCCTTGGGGCTGGAGGTGAGGCTAAACATCATGGAAGAGAGAAGCAGGTCACATCATATTGATCAAGAAGCAGAGAGAGTTCTCCACTTGCCAGATACAAATATATATTCCAAAGCCACACCCAAATTCCTACCTCCTCCAGCTACACCCTACCACTTCAGTTACAACTCAGTTAATTCCTAACATAGGATTAACTCACTGATTGGGTTAAGACTCTTACAACCCAATAATTTCTCCTCAGAACCTTCTTGCATTATCTAACATGTGAACTTTTGGGGGGACTCCTCACAACTAAACCATAAAACTACCTATAGGATCAATACAGTATTTGCCATATCTTAAAAGGGGCAGTAACAGATACAAATAAACACACACACACACACACAGACAACTAGAGGGAATTCCCAAACCCCAGGCCAACAAACGGATGACAACCTACAACAGAAATATCCCTAGTTTCTTGAGTTTTGTTTAACCATCACTCCTACATCAGTGGTGCCACAGATGGTGGGGACAAAGAGGGACAGATGTTCCCACAAAGTGAAACCAGATGTGTGGAATCAAGCATCTCAGCCTACATACTGGGGGACTTACCAGATGACTAAGTGTGTCACAACTTTACAAGTTCAGTTTCCTTTTTCTCAAAATGGACCATGATGGACAAACTTGTAGCATTCAGGAGGAGAAGACAGAGTTCCCCATAGCAGAAGGAGCTTTAGCAGCTGTTGGGTTGGTCCATCAGTCCCTCCCTTGAACCTTGCATCCTCAGCATGGAAGTGGGGGTTCCTTGGATAGCCAGGCCTGCCCAAGAAATCTGGAGAGGGGGCTGCTCTCTGCACCTATCTGGGTCACCAGATTTGTGGTCAAAAGCTCAGTCTTTGTCTTCATTGCCTATCCAACAACAATGACACAGTTTTTAGGAAAAGGAAAAAGAAGGTTTATTGCTTTGCTAGCAAAGGAGAAACATGGGATTTCTGTCCCAGAGTCTGTGATTCTTCCCATCAGCAAGAACAGGGGGCTTTTAAAGAGATGATTCAAAGGCTACATTCCACATGTTCTCTATTGGAGTTGTAATTCACTTGTTAATTTGGGAGATAGTCATTTCTGAGATCTTCTGGTACCATCCCCAAAATCTGGATTATTTCATTCTTATGGTGGGTGTGTACTCAAAAACAGACACATCTGCCTAAAATGGGGAGAAATGTAATCCTGTTCCCTCTTGAGATTAAGGAGGAGGAAAGATTAGAAAGGAGCCAGAACGAAGAGAAAGAAATATGTCCATTTAAATAATAAGTTACAGTGGCAAAGCAGCAAGGGCTATATTCAAAGCATAAAGCAGATCACTTTTACAGACTGCTACATTAAATCTAGAATCTCTGCTTAATGGGCCCATATCAATAAATTCAGCCTGGTCTAATTTTATGTTCCTTTAACTGCTATCCCACACTCTTCAAATCCATTCCCACACATGTTCCCCAAATCTCTGCTTGTGTGAATTAAAATACTAGAAGTTCTTCAGGAGTGTAGTTACACCTCTTCGTGGGTCACACACTATGTATCTCACCTCTAGCAGTCTGCTTATAACTGGATCTAGTTATAGGCCTAGAGGCAAAAGTGGGTGGTGAGGGTAGGTCCTGAGGAGTATCAGTATTTTCATGCTGAACAATTGAATCATGAAAGAGCATTACTGTTTCCATAGGCAAACTAGGATTAGTTCCCTTTGGGGGAGGTGGAGAAGTTAATACAACAGAGGGTGGGGATAGGGATGCCTCAGACACATCTAAGGGTGAGGATTCAACAACTTCTCACAAAATAAACTCATTAGAATGTAAGAGTTCAGTGTCCCCAAGGTCCTTACAGAAGTCTTCATCCTGATTTACAGAATTCCATTCTTTTCTAAGCAGGGCCCTCACTTTAACTGCAGACAGCTTTCAATCTTGAGAATTAAACTTGCTTCTTAATTCAGCCAATTTTAGGATGAGGGCTTATTTTGCTTTTCAGCAACTTTAGTCCTATGACTATTGGAAGGAAGGTTCTTCAGAGCTGAGAAGCTTTTAGTTGGTTATGCACATCTGGAGTTGAGAAACTGAATTTCTAAGTTCATCCTTTCCCGTTGTTACTTCATTTAGTGAAGCCAGGAGCAACAAACCAACATCATCATGTTTGTTAGTTTTCCAGAAAGATTCAAAAGTATCATGAATAGAATAACTAAACTCCTTGTTTCTTACAAGTGACGAATTGAGAGCATCAAATATGTTTATGAATCTCTTTAAACAGTTCACACCATGGATTATCAGTGCTTTCCATAGCAACAGTAGCAGAGACCTTAGCAACTTTAGGCCTAACCCATTTAGACAGCCAGCTCCAAAACCCATAAAACCAATTAAAGAAATTCATGCTTACAGTTCTGTTTCTCTAGAACCACTCCTGGTAACAAAATATGTAGTAGTCAGTGTTTTCTAGGGGAACAGAACCAAAAGGACACACACACACACACACACACACACACACACACACACACACTAAAGCAGTATCTTATTTCTTTCTTGTTGGAAACATCACATCAATTTTAAAAAAAGAATAATTAAAAAAATTATTCCTATAGAATAGCTTACATTCTGATTTGTCTGATTCCTTTCCTGAAGTATCATTTAACTTGTTGCATTATCCTTCATATTTCTGTAAATGAAAACAAATTCTAGAGACTTAATTACATTTAAGTTCAACTTCCTGGCAAGAGTTTTTCTCAGATGGTGCTTTGTACCTGATATTATAATGTCTGGATAATCTAACCATTTTTATAGTTCACTCTAAACTAGAAGTCACAAACTGACAACACGTAGCCAAGCCGTGCACATAAACACATTTGAATCCACATGTTGCTATTTTTGTTTTTGCTCACATGGTTGATTTTCCACTGACAATTGAAAGGAAAACAACAACAAAAATATTTCCTGAACCTGTATCTCAGTCAAAAGTAGAAAATGGAAGATCAGAATTATTTCTTGTTTTAAGATATTTATTCTTATACCAGACAACTTCACTCATTTATAATACCTGCCAGGCCTCTATAAGCATGTGAGTTATAACTTAACCCATCATAGCAAGTATACCCAAACTCTGATTATTAGTGTTAAACAAACCTTCAGTAGTCATTTCACATTTACTTAACCCACAGACAACTAATTTTGTTGTTCTGTCAGAGCATAGCTGAACAGCAGTTTGAAGCTTACATGTGTTGTTTTAAGAAATGAGAAAATTCTTGAAGATTTGCTTAAATGTAATTTCCTATATCCTGAAAAATAAAATTATGCATGACAAAATATCTTGACCATTCCCAAATTTTGAAACTGGTAAAATTCCATCAGAAATTTTACCATATGTTTCATCATAAAAATTGAAAGTTTAAGTTGGTTCATACAGCTAAAGCATTGATATCTTTTAAAAAAATATTTTTAGTTGTAGATGGACACACAATATCTTTATTTATTTTTATGTGGTGCTGAGGATTGAACCCAGTGCCTCACACATTTGAGGCAGATGCTTTACCACTGGGCTACAGCTCCAGCCCCCATTGATATCTTTTATATGCAACATTTTAACTTGGATTTTAAAAAAAGAATCTATAAACCTTAGGCCATAAAAATATCACATGAAACAAGCTCTTGCAAACTCAGATTTGTTGAAGAGGACACTTATTTTAAGTTCACAAGAGATATAAACAAATATGCAACTTTAATACACAGGAAATGCAAAGCTAAATGATAAGGGTACATAAGTTACAGATTAAACATTGTGTTTCCAATTCTTTCAGGAACAATATATTTATCTAGTATCTAAATTGAGACAAAGGAAGTCAGAAAGAGAGGGGAATAACTAAAAGAACACAAGTGTTCTCCTTGAGATTGTTTTTGAAAGCTTTTAAAAACTGGGTGTGTAAGTTAAAGCTGCTTTTAGCACTTCCTCAACAGATCACCTTAGATTTTGCTAAACTTGGCAGCATTGTAGGGGTCATATTTTCACATGGATGCACTCTTCCTGAACAGAATATATTTGACAGAAACAAGTTTTTCTTTCATGCCAGGCATTTGTGTGTCTGCTTTCCATAATAAACAGCAAGACAAAGCTCACTATTCTGGACTCTCTCCCAATATTTCCAATTTAGCTATGAAAACAAGATTTTTATTTCATGGTTTGGATAAATGCCCTATAAATTTAACTCTTTAAGAGGACACAGCAATTTTCCTCAAAAATCATTTTATCATCTACACATTTTGGTTTGCACTTCTTTGTATATCATAAAGTCTATACTCTCATCATTTGAGTTGATAAGGGAGACATTCTCAGTCTTTTTAAATATTACATAATTTAGCATTTCACTACAGTTTTTATTTATTTGTACTATTTTAATTTTATATACTAAATTTTGATTCCATGATCAGACAGGGAGCAGCCTTTATTTTATTGTTAGGTTTTCCCAAAATGCTAGAGTTTTGTCTGAAACAGATATTCAAAATTCCATCTGTTTTCCCACTCTATTCTTCCATAGTGAATTGCATCTGTCCAAAAAAAAAAGTTTTTATGATAGGTTAAATCTTAATAAAGAAAAATTTTGTCATGCTATATATATTCAAATGCACCATAAGCCTATCTCCAGAGGTTCCAAGGACAATATGTCATGCAGCTAATATTCCTAATCTTCCATAGAAGTCAAAGCATCCAGTGAAAACTTTGACACTAAAAGAATGACTGTTCACTTCCTAATTCTGAAGCAGGTTATTGGAACATCACTGGCAAGAATAACTACTTTTGAAGTGGTCATTAGGAAAAGAAGGAAATATAACTTTTTGTAAAATAAAATAGATAACTTAAAATTGGTATTTTAATTGAATGCAATCATTAATTTAATAATCATTATTATTGTTTTTGTGGGCTTAAATGATTTGGATAGAGTGTTAGTTTATTTCACATGTCATCTTAATTTTTTTGGTCACCTCAATTCTTTACTGTGATGCTCTCCCTTTTAAAATTTGCTTTCTTTAGTCTCTGAACTATTCAAAAGTGTTATTATCCTTTTCAGTTTATAGGCCTGCATTATTCACCATTCAAATATAGTATAAAAGCAGAAAAGTTATTTGGTGTTGAAATACATTTAACCTTTTTTGCTGGGAGAAAAACTTATCAAAGTTTTTTTATAGATAGAAAACTAATATAGAGAGATATTAGTTGATTCCACAGCATATGGGTTTGTTACTTGTACACAAAATGAGAAATTAGAAAATGTTGATGCAATACAATTCTATATGACTTCATTCCTCATCACTAAAATTATGAAAGACTATTTTGAATAAGACTCAAAATATGCTGGGATGAATATGGAAATGCAGATATTTCTTTAAGCTACTGATTTTTCTTTTTTTAGATATATACCTAGAAGAGGGGATTCTGGGTTCTATGGTAGTTCTACTTTTAACTTTTTTGGGGAATTCCTGTAATGTTTTCCTTAATGATTGTACCAATTAACAGCCCCATAAACAATGTGCAAGTATTCCTATCTCTTCATACTTTTGTCAACACTTTCTTATCTTTTTTATAATAGCTATATTAACAGGTGTGAGGTAATATTTATTTGTAATTTTGATTTGTATTTCCCTATAATTAATAATGTTCAATTCATTTTCATGTATCTATTATCTATTTGTATATTTTCTTTGGAAAATTCTCTATTCAGGTCCTTTACCCATTTTTAAATCACATTGGTTTTTTTGTCATTTTGTTGCTATTGAGTTGTGAATTCCTTGTATATTGTGCATGTTAATCCCTTGTCAGATATATGATTTACAAGTATTTTTGCCTATTCCATATGCTGTGTTTTCATTTTGTTTTAGTTTCTTTTGATGTTGCAATTGTTTTTCCATTTAAAATATACTGTGAGAGGAGGTAAATGGGTATTTCTTAAATTGTAAGTATTAATATTTTTATTATGAGGAATAAGAAAGCTTTAGACAGAACTGGAAATTGGGGAATGTTGGATGATTTAGGAGAAAAAGAGATTAGTGAAAAGAGAATGAACCTTAGGAGTTCATATATTCTGTCTTTTTGAATTAGATTTTAAAAGTGCCTATATTATAGGCACTGAATAGTATAATTAACATCTATTTTTTCTCCTTATGGAAAAAAACCAAGTTTGTACAGATGTGGAAAAAGAAAGGAGTTGTTGCATGAATGGGAAAAAAATTCATTCTTTTCTCTTTCAGAGTTGTTAAGTACAACTATAGTTATTTGTAGCTATTCTAAGGCCTGATAGTAGAATATATCCTACCTCAGCCTCTCCATAGACAAAACACAGCATCCTACTTCAGGACCACGTTAAGGCAGATTTACTCCTTCATTCTGTGAGTAAAGACAGACTTGCCAAGAAATTTTATCCAACTAGTTAAATCCTTCTTTCCAAAGAATATCTTGGAAATCAACTCTTCTAGAGTTTTGGAAAATTAATTTCAAATACACCCTGAAGGCTTTCTTTATTTTAAAAACTTGATATCAGTAAGGAAAAATGGGAGTTTAAAAATTATTTCCTATTCTACAAATGTTCCACCAAGTGATTCAATTAGCAATTAGCTAATTGCATCATAATTTTAATTTTTAAATTTAATAAAATCTTTTATTTTCCTTTAGTATTGTGATTAAGTTGTGGTACATGATGGTATCAAAACTTTTCAAGCCAGATTACCAAAGCTTGATGACTTTTATTTCAAGTAATCTTTTCAACATTTATTTATTTTACTAAAGTCTGTGCATGTAATGGCAGGAGGAATTTCACATCTCTTTGCAGAATTAAACGTATTGAGATGGTGTTTCACATAGCAGACCTATATATTTATTTTTCTTATCCCTCAGGATTGCCTGTTCATGTTAGTGGGAGCTGAGTAAACATATTAAGCAAATTAAGAACTCTCTTTTCTCTTTAGAACTAGGTAGCAGGGGCATAGTTATCAGTGCTGGTAGTATTTTATCTTTGGGAGAATTTAAAGGATAACTTTTAATTAATATTAAAGAACTGAATGATAAGGTATTACACAGCTAAACCATTTATAAAATTACAAATCCCTTCGCAAACATTTATTGAAATTTATTCTTAACAATATTATCTGGGATGTACAAACATATCTTCATGCTTCCCAAGCTATACATAAAAAGGGTGGCACATTATTAAAAAAAAATATTAACTGGACTTCGAAGGGCACACCTGTAATCCCAGTGACTCAGGAGGCTGAGGCAGGAGGATTGCAAGTTCAAAGCCAGACTCAGCAACTTGGCAAGGCCCTAAGCAACTTAGTGAGACCCTGTCTCAAAATTAAAAAAAAAAAAAAAAAAAAAAGAAGGGCTGGGAAGTGTATCAGTGGTTAAGTGCCCTGGGTTCAACCCCTGCTACTAAATTTTTTTAAAACATTATATTTTCTGTTTGAGATTGCTTTTCATTTTATAAATTTACTTCATATCTTAATTTTTTTCTGATAATAGGCCAAGCCCTATCTATACCAGGCACAGAAACTACTTTGGACATTTCACCACTCAGTGCTTTTCTACATCATTATTGAAAATATTGTGCTATTGGTTATAGAACAAATGAAAGGTTTGTTATGAGAATATACACAAAATATATGATGGGGGGGAAATGACATGTAAAACAGTATGTAAATAAAATAATTCTATAATGTTCAATGTAGATATACCTTTGAGACAAATAATTTTGTGCAAAATCTACTTTTCCAAATATTTTCTACTTGAATGGCTTTTGATGCTCCCACAGGGGAACAATAGATAGCCCTTTCTTGAAAGTAGGCTATTGATTCTGCTATACTAAGAGTGTGCATTGATGAGCAGCTATTATTTATAAGAGTTAAATATAAAAGGGGCTGCCAACTAGCAAGATTCTACTATGACTATATGGTGAGTATGTATAAGGCTGTTCAAAGCATCATTAGTTTTAAAATGAGGATATTATTCCTACTTTCCTTCACCCCACTCTGATTTTTCTTATGGTTTTAAACAGGGACTTATGTGAATATTTGTAAGATTGTTTAGTATAAATAGTAATAGAAGGCTGGGCTGTAGCTCAATGGCAGAGCACTTGCCTAGCATACGCGAGGCACTGGGTTCAATCTTTAGTACCACATAAGAATAAATAAAATAAAAAATTATAAAAAAACAACCAAGCAACAAATCACTGTTTTTCTTATCTTCATATCTTTATCTTTTTATATCTTTATTGCTTTCTGGTGAACTGAATCTCTTCATATTTTTGGTTTCAGGATATTTATGTTCTTTAATAAGGAACAATAGTTCTAAGTCTTGAATATTTTCATTTCATTTCTCAACTTTTTGTAGTGAAAATAAGTAAAACCTCCAAAATTATCTCATAGGCTAATAAGATATGAAAAAAGAATATTTAGTTGACAACAATTAGTTGTATATTTTAACATAGCTAGCAAAAAGGATTTTGAATGTTTCCAACACAACAAATGATGACTGTTTGAGGTAATGGATAAGCTAATTACCTTGATCTGATTGTTATACATTGTATATATGTATTGTAATGTTGCACTATACGTCATAATTCAATAAATTATTATGAGTCAATTAAAGTTTTAAAAGCACATTAAAATGAAAAATGGGGAAAATAAAAAATAAACATTTTAAAAGCTTTCTCATTAAGTTTGAAAGAAAATACTGCAAATTTAAGTTGAAATTTAACAAATTCATTCTTCTTACCAAGTATAAAGAAAATAGAAATAGTCAAATTTTTATTATGGTATATGAAATTGAAGACAATGGTATTTCTGTAGTTTTGTATGGTCTGTCTCTTAATAGATCCTCTGTTGAAAGTTTGGGCCCCAGTGTGGTGAGGTGCAGAGCCTAGTTGAAGAAGAAGGGTTGGGAATGTGTATCAGTGGTTAAGTGGTTAAGGTCTTTGGCTTGCTGATCTCTGAAGGAATAAATGTAATTCTTTTTTAAAAAAAGATATTTTTTTATTATAGGTGAACACAATATTTTAATTTTATTTTCATATCATACTGAGAATTGAACCCAGTGCCTTGTCTTGCTAGGTGAGTGCTCTACTACTGAGCCACAACCCCAGCCCAGAAGTAGGGATAATTCTAATGGGTTCCTAAGTTAGTTCCTGCCAGAATACAAGAATGAGTCAGGCTCTTCCACACTCTAGCTATTGTCTCAATCTCATACTTGCTTCTGCCATTGTATTTCCATGTACTGTGAGGTCCTCATCACACCTGAGTTGAGGCTGCCCTGTCCTTGAGACTCCAAAACTGTGAGAAAAATAAACTTTTTTTTAATAGAGTACTGAGCCATAAAATTTTTGTTGTAGCAATGGGAAAAAGGACTGATACAAATAGCAGTTCCTCTTTTTTTTTTTTTTTTTTTTTGCTCATTTTCCATCTAGGTGCTAATTTGAGGAATATAGATAACTTTGATTAAAAAAAAACTGAACACTGACCAACAATGTGACATATTGTTATTTATTGGGCTTTCTGATATGATGGAAATTGCTGAATTTACAATGTATGTTGTCATCCAAATTATTCGTGACAATGGTGAACAGAAGGGTGGAGAGGACTCTGGCAAAATGCAGAGACATTGGGAGCTGTGGTTGTGGCTCAGAGGTAGAGCACTTGCCTAACATGTGCAGTGTGGGTTCGATCCTCAGCACCACATATAAATAATAAAATAAAATAAAATAAAAGTATTGTGTCCAACTACCACTAAAAATTTTTTTAAAAAATGCAGAGACTTTGATTTTGCTTGATATTGAACTATTTGGTGTTTATACAATTTCCTAGCTAATACTTCTTTATTTTATGAATAAAAATGTAACAAGAGGGCTGGGTTGTGGCAAGGTGGTAGAGTGCTCGCTTAGCACATGCAAGACCCTGGGTTTGATCCTCAGCACCATGGTATTATGTAAAAATGTGGATGTGTAACCGATGTGATTCTGCAATCTTTGTAATGTTTTGAATAACCAATAAAAAAAAATAAACAAAATAAAGGTATTGTGTCCATCCACAACTAAAAAATAAATATATATTTTTAAAAAATGTAACAAGAAATGGGAAAGTTTCCTAATTCATTTGGTCCATGGAAATTCAAATAATATCTGCCTAGTCACACCTCCTAACACCACCAAAATGACAAGCAAATTTTGCATGACTTTTGGAGGCAACAAAATGAATTAAAACCATTGTAAAGAATATTTTAAATTATCATAGATTTTGTTAAAATATTTTCCAACCAAATATTTATGAGAGTGCAGGAATCCCTATACTGTAGCACTTCTGTTTCTGTTTGGCTCCAATCAGTACAAGTTTTTTCTTGCATTGAGCTACAATGTATTTTTCTACAATCTCCTTCATTTGTCCTAGTACTGACCTCTGGATTTATACACAACAGATACCTTCCCTCTTTTAACTGAGAATCCTTTAATAAGTTAAAGAGCATCATTATGCACTTTGTCAGGATTTTTTTTAAAAAAAATTTAATGGTTATAGATGGACAGTGTGACTTTATTTTATTTTATTTTTCATGTGGTCCTAAGGATTGAACCCAGTGCCTCATACATGCTAGGCAAGCACTCTGCCACTGAGCTCTAGCCCCAGTCCCTTTCAAAAGATTTTAAACATATATTGGAAGATTGTAACTTGGCTGCTGTGTTAATAATTGCTCCCCCCCCCCCTTTTTTTTGGTTCTGCTCTGAATCACAGAGACTAACTTCGTGGTGTTGTGTTTTGCAGGCTTATATCTTGGCTGACTTCTGACTGTTTTCAGTATTGTAAGACACTGCCAGAAGAGTGCATGAAGAAAGATCTAATGATATAATATTAATGATATAAGTATCTATCTCAAGAAATTAGGAAAAGAACAGAAAATAGATGGAAAATAACAGAAAAAAGCAGAAATTAACTTAATAGAAAGAAAATATATAATAGAGTGAAATCAAATGCCCAAAGTTAGTTCTTTTCAAGACTAATGAAATAGTTTAGCTCCTGGAAAAACTGATCAAAATAAAAATAGATAACACACATTGCCAATATCTGCACTGAAAACAGGGATATTACTGAAGTTCCTACATATATTAAAATGTTTGTAACCTATGATAATAAATTAAAATGTTGAATAAAATAGAAAACTTACTTGAAAAATATTACCAACTGAAATTGACAGAAAAAATACAAAATTAGAATAATTTAACATTAATTAAAAATTGAATTTATGGTTAAAAACTTCTGCAAACAAAAATCTAGCCCCATATTTTTCAAAACGTTTAAGGAAGAAAGAATACAAATGTCACAAAATCTTCCAGAGGGTAGAAAACAAGGGAATGTCTTCCAACTCAGTTTGTGTGGTCAAAATAATAGCAACATCTGACAAGAACATTATTATTTTTTTTTGTGGGAAACCAGCTCACAAGAACATTATAAGAAAGAGAAATTAAAGGTCAATCCCTTTGATGAACATAAATAAAATTATTTTAAATGTTATCAAATTATTTCAGTGATAAAATTAATGATTATTATGAACAAATTGGGTTTATTCTAAGAATGCAAAGATACTATGATATTAAAAATTTAATATATCAAAAGTTTCCATAGGTCTAGTTTTAAGATTACTTTCTTTTCCTTTGGTATATTTAACTTTTTTCAAAATACCTTAATATGAGGTTATTGAATGTTATGCTGATTATAAATAATAAAACTTTTTTGGAGGGTGCTGGGGATTGAACTCAGGAGCACTTAACAACTGAGCCACATCCTGAGCCCCTTTTATATTTTATTTTGAGATAGGTTCTCCTTAAGTTTCTTAGGGCCTCACTAAATTGCTGAGACTGGATTTCAACTCCTATTCCTCCTGCCTCACCTTCCTGAACTACTGGGATTATAGGCGTGTGCTACTGCACACAAGTATAACAAAGAAAAAAAAAAAAACTTTTAGTGAATTGTTAGGGTCTGTAAACAAGTCAAGATGGCGCCTGGCATTTTGCCAGGGGGAGTGGTTTGTGAAGTAACGCCATCAAGCCATTAAGTGTGGAGATTCCTTATTGGTTGACTGCTGTATCTAGTTTATGTTAATTAAGATAAGCTGTGTGGAATGTATATATACCCCTCCTGTCCTACAATAAATGGCTCCCACTCCTGCTGTATCAATGTACACAAGTTGTTCATCACCCCCCCCCCCCCCAGTTATTTTGCTGCAGCCGGACTGTGGCAGTGAATAAAAATCAATTTGTTTTTTAATCAATGAATTAAAGCAACAAAACTCAATGAAGGAGAAATGTGAAAAGAGGAAAAAATAGAAAAACCCTAGGATAATCTAATGGATGGATTAGAATTAAGATTAAAATTTTATGACTGTTTAAAAATTTTAAAAAACTTTTAATGAACCAGGAATAGAAGAATACTTCTTGCTGTGAATAATAGTATATAAAATAAGATCTTAGACCAAACATCATATTTAATGATGAAACATTGAAAACTTTCCTTTGAGAATGTCAGGAAAAAAAGATATATGTTAACATTGCTTACATTTATTGATTATATTTTACATTGTTTTGGAGATCTTAACCAGTGAAATATAAATAAGGTAAAAGGGTTTGAAGGGGAAAATAAGGACATTATTATTTGCATATGTATTGATCTTTTTCTGTTGCTCTAACAAAATACCTGAGGCTAGGTGTTTTACAAATAAAATATTTTTATTTAGCTCACAGTTTTGGTGACTAAAAGTCTAAATTGCCTAGGAAACTTCATTTGTTTAGCATCTGGTGAGATGCCTCTTAACTTTATCATAACATGATGGATGGTATTGTGCCGAGACTGCATGTGAGAGGGAAATATCAGAAAATAAGACAGAAGCAGGAAAAGTTTTTGATGACAACTCACTCTCAGAATCTAGGATCATGTGAGAAATACATTAAATCCTATTAAGAGTATGCCACCCATGACCTATTTACCTTGTACTAGGCCCCACCTCTTAAGGGTTGTACTATTTCTTGTGATCATACATTGGAGACAAAGCCTCAATTATATAAACTGTTCTGGGACAAACCATATGTAAATCACAGCTGCATATGTAATTATGTGTAGAGACAATCCCAAAACACCACATTAGAAATCATAAGTGTATTCAGTGTGTTTGCTAGATAAAAGTTTAATATACCAAAATCAATCAATATTAGAATTTGAAAAAAGGATGCCTTTTATATTAGCATAAAATACTTAAAAATATAACAAATGAAATGTGAGAAACTTAAACAGAAAACTATAAAACATTACTGAGAAAAAAATCTTAAATAAATGGAGGGATATGCCTTATTCATGAATTAAAAGAGTCAACATTGTAAAGGTGTTAATTAGTTACAAATTAACATATTTTGACCCCTGTGAAAACCCCAGCAGGTTTTGTGTACAGATTGATAAGTTGGTTCTAAAAAATTATATTGGAAATACAAAAGTCCAAATATAGCCAAAGAAATTTCAGGGATGAATAATAAAATTAAACTGCCAGGGATGCTGAGTCAGGAGGATTGTGGGTTAGTGAGTTAAAAGCCAGCTTCAGCAATTTAGCAAGGCCCTAAGCAACTTAGTGAGACCCTGTCTCAAAATAAAATATAAAAAAGGGCTGGGGATATGGCTGAGTGGTTAAACACCCTTAGGTACAATCCCTCCACAACTGAACTCCCCCCCCCAAAAAAAAACCCCAATAAAAACAAAAACTAAACTGCCAGACATCAAGGCCTAACGTTAATATATAATATATAGGATAACATGTTTTATTTTTGGTGCATGTACAGACAAATAGAGTAGTGAATTGGCATAGAGAATCCAGAAACCAATCCATATATATATGGTCACATGATTTATGACATAATGCAATATAATGGGAAAGAAATGTTTTGCTTAAATAAATGGGCCATTTTGATATATATCTGAAAAAGACCTTTACCCCATGCCATAAAAACACATCAATTATCTTTTTAACTATTTATTATTGATTTTTTTAAAAAAATAAATGACAGCAGAATGCATTACAATTCTTATTACACAATTTTTTTATATCTCTGGTTGTATACAAAGTATGTTGACACCAATTCGTGTCTTCATACATGTACTTTGGATAATAATGTCCATCACATTCCACCATCATTGCTAACCCCCTGCCCCCTCCCTTTCCCTCCCACCCCTCTGCCCTATCTAGAGTTTGTCTATTCCTCCCATGCTCCCTCTCCCTACTCCATTATGAGTCAATCACCTTATATTAGAGAAAACATTCTCCATTTGTTTTTTTGGGAATTGGCTAACTTCACTTAGCATTATTTTTTCTAGTGCCATCCATTTACCTGCATAATGCCATGATTTTATTCTCTTTTATTGCTGAGTAAAATTCCATTGTGTATGCCACATTTGTTTTTATCTATTCATCCACTGAAGGGCATCTAGGTTGGTTCCACAGTTTAGCTATTGTGAATGGTGCTGCTATAAACATGGATGTGGCTGAAAACACATCAATTCTTAGTATATTGAAAATCTAAATGTGCATGAAAATAAAACAAAAAAAAACCCTCATAGCATATAGCATGGGAAAATATCTTTTATAATCACTTGGAATAGGCAAAGATGTTTGTATGGAAAACACAAAAACACTAACCATAAAGAATAGGTTAATAAATTAGACTTCATCAAATTTGAGATGTCTCTTTTTCTAGAACTGTAAATGCTAACATTTGGAGCTCTGGTTGCCTTATTGCTCAATCTAATAGCATTGAAGTTTATGGGTCCATACTCTCTACTCAGGGATCAGAAAGAACTGATAATAACATAAATGAACATTGAGAGAACATGTCTATGCATGAGTACATCAGTGAGAAGTAAGTCTATGGTGCATCATTCTCTGCCATAAGCTAAGTCAGTTGGCCACAAATCTATGCACATCCATCTTCTCTTATCTCCCTAAGGATATTTCCCATTCTCCATTTATCTTGGTCTCTGTTATAAAGAAGGCTTTAAAATTTATCCTTACTATTATTTTAATGGATATTGGATAAACTGCACAGATAAATGCCTGAGAATATTCCATCATCCTATAATTTCCAGAATACGTAATGAGATATATTGAACCTTAAGAATACGAGATTATGTCCATCAATTTGATATTAACCAATAGGAGGATATGGTCCTGATTCTATTTTATGTTATATTTAAAATTATTGTATCTGTCTTGTGTTCTCATGGTTATTTTTATGGCATCTTGTTCTTGTTTCACAGATGCAAATTTATTATTTGTCTGAGCATATTTTTTATATTCAAAGATTAATTTTATTTTCAGCTGTGTCTTTTTTTTTGGCACCAGGGATTGAATACAGGGCAAGTAACCATTGAGCCACATTCCCAGCCCTATTTTGTATTTTATTTAGAGATAGGGTCTTTCTGAGTTGCTTAGCACCTTGCTAAATTGCTGAGGCTGGCTTTCCTGTCTCAGCCTCCCAAATAGCCAGGATTACAGATATGCATCACAACGTCTTCCATTTATTTTTACCTGCCTTTTTTATACATCAGGGTCCTTCCTCAAATGTATATTAATATTTGTCTTTCCATTCACTAAACAAACAAACAATCAAACAAAAAAAATTAAATGAGACATTGCTAAACTTATTTGTAGCTTTAAAGATTTTTTTACAGACCTGTTGGAACTCAAAAATCACCTTCTTTATGTCTAAAAGAACCTTAATACCATGTATAAACTAAAAGAAACTAATAAAATAAAGTGCCTTCTATGATGCACTCAGAAAGTGAGTGGATGATATGGTATACCAAAACTAGGGAATGAATCAGGAAAAAGGAAGGTTAAGGGAACAGGGGATGGCTGTACAAATAGCTCCATGGTAGAGCATTTGCCTATCATGTGTGGGGCCCTTGGTTCAATCCCCAATACCACTAAAATAAAACTTCTCAAGCACAAGAAGTAAAATTAAAAAAAAATCAATAAATGGGATAGCATTAAAATAAAAAAGCTTCTTCAAAGAAAAGGAAACAATTGAGAAAATGAGCAGAGAGTCTATAGAATGGGAGAAAATCTTTACCACCTGCACATGAGATAGAGCCTTAATCTCCAGGATATACAAAGAACTTAAAACAAAACAAAACAAAAAAAACAACAAAAAACCCACCTTTACATCATCAATAAATAAACAAACAAATGCCAAATCAACAAATGGACAAAGGAACTGAACAGGCACTTCACAGAAGAACTACAAATTGTCAAAAAACATATGAAAGAATATTCAACATTTCTAGCAATTAGAAAAATGAAAACTCCATTGAGATTTTATCTCACTCCAGTCAGAAAGGCAATTATCAAGAAAAAAAGTAACAATAAATGTTGGTGATGATGTGGGGGAAAAGTTTTGCTCATAATTGCTGGTGGGATGGCCAACTGGTGCCACCCCTCTGGGAAGCAGTGTGGAGATTCATTAGAAAACTTGGAATGGAACCACCAGTTAATCCAGTTATCCCACTTCTCAGAGTATACCCAAAGGATATAAAATCAGCATACCATAGTCACACAGACACATTAATGTATATAGCAGCTAAATTCACAATAGATAAGCTATTAAACCAACCTAGGTGCCCTTCAACCGATGAATAAATAAAGAAAATCTGGTACATATTCACGATGGAATATTACTCAGCTATAAAGAATGAGTTTGTGGCATTTGCCAGTAAATGTATGGAACTGGAGAAAATCATGCTAAGTGAAATGGGTCAGACTCCAAAATCCAAAGACCAAAAGTTCTCTCTGATATGTGAATGCGACCCATAACAAGGGTGGGTATAGGAGTTCACTGGATTAAACAGGGAAGGGGGAATGGAAACAGGAAAGATAGTAGAATGAATTAGACAACTTTCCTAAGTTCGTATATGAATACATGACCAGTGTAATTCCGCATCATGTTCAACCACAAGAATGAGATCAAAATTGGAATGGGGGGTTACACCCCATGTGTGTAAAATATAACAAAATATACTCTACTGTCATGTATATCTAGAAACAAAAAAGAAAAAAAAAAAAAAGAAAGGTACAAGGAATTCCAAACAAGGTGGTCTAAAGGGAATTTCCTGAACAGTAAACATACAATAGGCCTGGAGAGAAGTAAGCAGAAAGCAGAGCAAGGAAGGTAAAGGACTCCAGGAGGGAAGACTTCAGGATAAATAGAAATTGAAGAATTGTATGTGTTTGTTTATGCAGCAAATAGTATTAAGACAATGATGGAGTGTGTGTCTAACTAGATTTAGAAAATAGGTACATAAAAATATAAGTATATAAAAAAATAAGGCAATTGTTAACTTGTAGGAAAATAAGAAACTGTAAGACAAAGAAAATGTAATCATGGCATATTAATTGGCTCAACTATTTGAATAAGGTGAATCTGATTTTTTCCTAATTCATGATATAACTATATTGAGAATATGTGTTGGATGGGATGTGTTGAGACTGAAAGTAAAAGAGACCAAAATACTCATCTACCACAATAGGAAGTCAAAAGGTAAATTTAAAAATTGTTAATCAAGAAATATCAATGGTCATTCTGATAATATTAATTCTGCCTATCCAAGAGCAAGGTAGATCTTTCCATCTTCTAAGGTCTTCTTTGATTTCTTTCTTTAAGGTTCTGTAGTTTTCATGTATAGATCTTTCACCTCTTTTACTAAGTTGATTCCCAAGTATTTTATTTTTGTTTTGAGGCTATTGTAAATGGGGTAGTTTTCCTCATTTCTCTCTCAGAGGATTTGTTATTGGTATACAGAAATGCCTTTGATTTATGGGTGTTGATTTTATAACCTGCTACTTTGCTGAATTTATTTACTAGTTCTAGAAGTGTTCTGGTGGAGTTTTTTGGGTCTTCTTGGTATAGAATCATATCATCAGCAAATAGTGCTAATTTAAGTTCTTCTTTTCTTATACGTAACCCTTTAATTTCTTTCATCTGTCTAATTGCTCTGGCCAGTGTTTCAAGGACTATGTTGAATAGAAGTGGTGAAAGAGGACATCCCTGTCTTGTTCCAGTTTTTAGAGGGAATGCCTTCAATTTTTCTCCATTTAGAATGATGTTAGCCTGGGGCTTAGCATAGATAGCCTGTATGATGTTGAGATATGTTCCTATTTTCCCTAGTTTTTCTAGTGTTTTGAGCATGAAAGGGTGCTGTATTTTGTGAAATGCTTTTTCTGCATCTATTGAGATGATCATATGATTCTTATCTTTGAGTCTATTGATGTGATGAATTATGTTTATTGATTTCCTTATGTTGAACCAACCTTGCATCCCTGGGATGAATCCCACTTGACCGTGGTGCACAATCTTTTTGATATGTTTTGTATTCGATTTGTCAGAATTTTATTGAGAATTTTTGCATCTATGTTCAGTAGAGATATTGGTCTAAAGTTTTTTTTCTTTGTTGTGTCTTTGCCTAGTTTTGGAATCAGGGTGATATTGGCCTCATAGAATGAGTTTGGAAGTGCTGCCTCTTTTTCTATTTCCTGAAATAAATTGAAGAGTATTGGTATTAGTTCTTCTTTAAAGGTCTTGTAGAACTTGGCTGTGTAACCGTCCGGTCCTGGGCTTTTCTTTGTTGGTAGGCTTCTGATGGCATCTTCTATTTCATCACTTGATATTGGTCTATTTAAATTGTGTATATCTTCCTGATTCAATCTGGGCAACTCGTATGACTTAAGAAATTCATCAATGCCTTCAATATTTTCTATTTTATTGGAGTATAAATTTTCAAAATAATTTCTAATTATCCTCTGTATTTCTGTAATGTCTGTTGTGATATTACCTTTTCATCACATATGCTGGTAATTTGAGTTCTCTCATGAAATTCATCTGGAAAAATAAGAGACCCAGAATAGCTAAAGCAATCCTTAGTAGGAAGAGTGAAATAGGTGGTGTCACTATACCAGACCTTAAACTATGCTACAGAACAATAGTAACAAAAACAGCATGGTATTGGCACCAAAACAGACTGGTAGAACAATGGTACAGAATAGAGGATGCAGACACTAACCCACAAAATTACAATTATCTTATATTAGACAAAGGCACCAAAAATATGCATTGGAGGAAAGATAGCCTCTTCAACAAATGGTGCTGGGAAAATTGGAAATCCGTATGCAACAAAATGAAGTTAAACCCCTATCTCTCACCAAGCACAAAACTCAACTGAAAGTGGATCAAGGATGTAGGAATTAAAGCAGAGACTCTCTAATGGAAGAAACAGTAGGCCCTAATCTTCCTCATGTGGGATTAGGCCCCAACTTCCTTAATAAGACTCCTGTAGTGCAAGAATTAAAACCAAGGATCAATAAATGGGATGGACTCAAACTAAAAAGTTTCTTCTCAGCAGAAGAAATAATCTGTGAGGTGAACAGAGAGCCTACATCTTGAGAGCAATTTTTTACCCCTTACACATCAGATAGAGCACTAATCTCTAGGGTATATAAAGAACTCAAAAAGCTAAACACACACACACACACACACACACACACACACACACACACAATAACCCAATCAATAAATGGGTCAAGGTCATGAACAGACATTTCTCAGAAGAGGATATTCAATCAATCAATAAATATATGAAAAATGTTCATCATCTCTAGCAATTAGAGAAATGCAAATCAGAACTACTCTAAGATATAAACATCTCACTCCAGTCAGAATGGCAGCTATTATGAAGACAAACAACAACAAGTGTTGGCAAGAAAGTGGGGAAAACTCACACTCATACACTGCTGGTGGAACTGCAAATTGGTGCAGCCAATATGGAAAGCAGTATGGAGATTCCTTGGAAAACTGAGAATGGAACCACCATTTGACCCAGCTTTCCCTTTCTTCATTCTATACTCAAAGGTCTTAAAAACATCATACTAAAGGAACACAGCCACATCAATATTTATAGCTGCACAGTTCACAATAGCTAAACTGTGGAGCCAACCTAGATTCCCTTCAGTAGATAAATGGATTAAAAAATGTGGCATATATACACAATGGAACATTACTCAGCAATAAAAGAGAACAAAATCATGGCATTTGCAGGTAAATGGATGGAGTTGGAGAAGATAATGCTAAATGAAGTTAGCCAATCCCCCCAAAACAAATGGCTAAAGTTTTCTCTGATATAAGGTGACTGACTCATAGTGGGGAAGGGAGGGGGAGCATGGGAGGAATAGATGAACTCTAGATAGGGCAGAAGGGTGGGAGGGAAAGGGAGGGTGCAGGGGGTTAACAAGGATGGTGGAATGTAATGGACATCATTATCCAAAGTAAATGTATGAAGACATGAACTGGTGTCAACATACTTTATATACAACCAGAGATATGAAAAATTGTGTTCTGTATGTGTAATAAGAATTGTGATGCATTCCACTGCCATGTATTTAAAATTAAAAGCAATTAAAAGGAAAAAGAGCAATAGCAATGGGCTGAGCACGGTGGCACACTCCTGTAATCCCAACAGCCTTGGAGGCTGAGGTAATAAGATCCAAGCTCAACGCCAGCCCCAGGACCTTAGCAAGGTCATAAACAACTTAGCAAGACCCTGTCTCAAAATAAAAAATAAAAGGGCTGAGGATGTGGCTCAGTGGTTAAGTGCCCCTGGGGTCACTTCCTGGTAAAAAACAAACAAACAAAAAACAATGTAAGCATACTATTTGCCAATGTGCAGATAAATCCCACAGACATAACCAAAATATTTAAAAGTCATTTACTTTAAGCAATATTTGTTTTTGGTTTGGGAGTGGAGTGGCCAAGGGAATCATAATTTACTGTATGTATTGTAGAATTTTGCTTTTTAAACTATATTCACTTAAACAGAAATCAAACAAATTCATTTGAGGTTTTAAAATTCATAGTCCTGGCCACATCCTAGAAAATTCCTGTTTATTTTGTTTGGGGGAAAGAATCTATATTTTATTTTATATTTATTTATTTATGTAGGTACTGGGGGTCTAACCCAGGCCACTTTATCACTAAGCCACATTCCCAACCCTTTTTATTTTTTTATTGAGACAGGGTCTCACTATGTTGCTTAGGCCTTGCTAAGTTGATGAGGCTGGCTTTGAACTTGTGACCCTACTGTATGAGCCTCCCAAGTCACTGGAGATGACACTGTGCTCACTTTATAATCTGTATTTTATTTTTTATTACTTTTTAAAAATGTTTACTTTTTTAGTTGTAGTTGGACATAATACCTTTATTCTGTTCATTTAGTTTTATGTGGTGCTGAGGATCGAACCCAGGGCCCTGCACGTGCTAGATGAGCTCTCTACCTCTGAGCCACAATCCCAGCCCCTACAATCTGTATTTTAAATAAACACCTCAACTTTGATTAATATTACTACAGCTCATTTTATATACTTACTGCAAGTATAACTTTTCAAAGGAACTTTTAGTGGTTTTAAGTTTTTCCTCTACTTTCCCAGTCTTTATCCCTCCCTTGGCCTCAATTTTCCTGTTAGTATAGTTATATATCAGCCATTTAAAAAACATCTGTCCTTAAGGTGTTTATTTTCAATCTGTCATGTACCTCCTTGTATAATTTAAGCTCATCTGAGAACTCCCTATAAAGTCACATTATCTTTAGATCCATTTTTTTTTCTTTTTCATAGAGATTGTTTTTAGTTGTATAGTGAGAATTCCATTCTTGAGAATTTCCAAACGTTTTAATATAGTTTCCCTCTTAGGATCTCAGTCCATGGGTCCATAAACTTTCCCTGAACTTAAGTTACTTAGACATTCAGAATTTGCTTGATTTTTTTAAATGTCTTCTTTACTTTAAATTTAAGAATTACATCTCAGTTTAATTCTTCCCTTATGATGCTACAGGACAGAATAATATATGGTTTCACTGTTTCTTTAGGACATCACATCAAAATCTTCCACTGCAAAATTTACACATGGGATATTTCCCTCTGATGGATTATCATAACCTAACCCCTGACCTACATGCTGATTTTAAATGAGAAATGCTGAATAAATCCAAAACATGCATTTTAAATTAGAAGCTAAATACCCAGCTAAGAATTGAAAATCCTAACTGAGAATTTGGAGAAATAAATCTTTTATTTAATGAATATTCTTTAAATTTTTAGTATAAAATTCTCATTGATGATTATTAAACACCCAAAAAGAAATTTAACAAAAAAAAATACTACTTCTAATTAATACTTTAGTTATACTTGTATCTTCCTTGGTTAGTAAGTTTTACTCTGTGTGTGTGTGTGTGTGTACCCATGTGTGTGGTGTTGGGGATCAAAGCTAAGTCCTCATGTATGCTAGGCAGGCCTGGTACCACTATCACTGAGCCCAGTGAAAAATTATACTGTTTTTTTACATGTAATATTCCATAATGCACATGAAGGAATGGGTTAAACAAGAAATCAAGCTGAGGTAATGTACTTCTGACGTTTGAGGTATCTTTGCTTGAATTAATAATTTTTAATGATCCTTTTATTTTCAAATTAAACATAATTTTGCAATTTCTTACATTGAGACAGTTATGTAATTTCTTTCACATTTTTCATTTGAATACATTAAATTAGTATCATATCCACTGTACACTGTGAGCACTCATGAACTATGTTTTCAAATGACATTTTATTTCTATGGTAAAATCATGAATAAGAGGACAGAGAAATACAATCAGGAACAAAGACTAATTTAAATTACTTTGAATATCTTGCATAGTACAAATAGATTGCCTTTATAAATCTTCAATAACAACATAATTGAATCAACAGTATGTGTATTTAATTAGAAACTATTTCAAACACTCCAGCCACAGACCAATATTTCAATCAATTAATACACATCTATTTGAAAGGATTCAGCTAAATTTAATTATTACATTTTTATTAATATGGCTCAGTAATATCACTGTGACACCTCTTGAATTCTACTCTGATTTTAAATTATGAGAGATCTAAGTAATATTTATCTGTTACTTTTGTTTTCCTTTCCAGGCCAGATGGAGAAACTGTTGAATAGCACACATTTTAATGTGACCTCTATAACATTTTGCAAGACACAGATTAATGAGATTTGGTTTCAGTGACTGAGAAATGAAAAGTGATAGCTAACCTAGGGACCCAGAATCTACCCATCCGTATTTAAGGGTTTCCCTTACTGGCAGAGACAAAAGAATTGACATAGGCACCCAAACAGTTCTTCAACTGAATGAAGTGATTAAATTGCCTGTTTGGAGTGTTTAGTGTCCATTGTAGGTATATTCACCCTGCATCTAAGGGAAAAGTGAATTCAAAATATTATACATTGGGCTGGGCATGTGGCTCAAGCGGTAGCGTGCTCCCCTGGCATGCGTGCGGCCCGGGTTCGATCCTCAGCACCACATACAAAGATGTTGTGTCTGCCAAAAACTAAAAAACAAATATTAAAAAATTCTCTATCTCTCCTCTCTCTATCTTTAAAGAAAATATTATATGTAACTCATTCTATTTTTAAAAGAACAGATGATTTTTAAATATGCACTATTTGACACTAAATAATAGTCTTTGTAACATTTGCATATTGACATGGAATTTCTTATTTGTGGTCAACAAGACTGTATTCAATTCTTGAGAAAACTCAACTGAAATTCTGCAATATTTATGTGTTTCCTAGCTTAAACAAAAGGTCACTTTCCAGACTGAGGTTACTATGTGTGTTTGTGTATGTGTGACCTTGAAAGATCTGGTTTATACAGATATATTCTGTATAACTTATTTAATAACTTATTCCTGAAAGAATTCTAAAATATTTTGACCAAACGTTAAAATTTTTTCCTTCAAGGCAATATTTATGTAGTTATGAATGCAAGGAAATCATTTGTGAGAACATCTCAGGAACCTGCACACACAGAAACTTCTCAAGATAAGAACTGCAGATGTAAGCACATTCTATAAAAATAACAAATTATTATTATTGAAAACAATTGGTAAGTCAATAAAAATATTAATTCAGAATTGAATTTTCAATATGTTTAAGATGCAAAGCAGTACATAATCTATATAGTTTATATTTTCATTACAAAGTAAAACATTAACCTGCTGAACTTTGGAAGGAGTTCAATTTATTTGAAAACATTAATTACCTTCACTTATAGTCAAACAATGGCATGTAATATATATTGTGAACTGACAGTTCTTTAATCTTCTAATATTTCTATTCTTTGCACATTTTTCATTTTCCTAATTTTAAGCAATTTAGGTTTGAAAACCAAAAGGATTGAGTACTCCTATCTGTCACTAGATGGCGGTAATTCCAGGGTGGGTCTTATGTAGAAAAGAAGTAAAATGGCTATTTTTTTATGTATTGTTTTTTTTAATACTTTTTTTTTTTTTAGCTGTAGATGGACACAATACCTTTGTTTTTTTATTTTTATCTTATATTTTTTATGTGGTGCTGAGGATCGAATTCAGTGCCTTCCACATGCTTACAGAGGTATTGTTTTGCACCAAAGATAGACATTGTAGTAACCTCCATTGAGATTTTAGTGGTGATGGTAGCATAATTAGTGTGTTGGGGGATGGGGGTGGAAGGTAAGATGGAGGAATGCGTGTGTGACTATATGTGTGTGTATGAATTTGTAAATTTGTGTTGAGGACATGGTCAATTGCTTATATGAGAACTGAAATAAACTTAAGAACCCAAATTAAGAAGTAGAAAAAGGTAAATTTGCCATGTGATCAAGCAAAGAACATTTTCATTTCACATATTGCCCTTATTTGGAGACATTTGGTATTTGTATTTCAAAAAAAAAAGAATGATTTGAGAATCATTGTTTATGATGGTCATAGCACCTCTTATTAATAGAGAACCCAGACACATAATTTTAATATAAGAACAGGTCACAAGTTCCACTTGTTTTCTTTCTGTTCAGCTATTTTGAACAGAAAATGTATCATTTGATTCTGTAGTTTAAGAAATTGGATAAGTTTTTGAAGAAATATATTCTTATTGAGTTTGAAATGAATTCTTGAGATTTTTTTTTTTTTTTTTTTTTTTTTTTTTTTTTTTTGTGGGAGGGGAGGCGGTGTACCAGGGATTGAACTCAGGGATGCTCACCACTGAGCCCAATCCCCAGGCCTATTTTGTAATTTTATTTAGAGAAAGGGTCTCACTGAGTTGCTTAGTACCTTGCTTTTGCTGAGGTTAGCTTTGAACTTGTGATCCTCCTGTCTTAGCCTCTTGGCCACTGGGACTACAGGCATGTGCCACGGTGCTTGAGAATCTTTAATGATAATGAGAGATATCAGTGGAAATTATATATTGTATGGAAAACCCACCCAGGGCAATAGAGATAAGTGTGAGTTGCTGTAGTAAAGGCCACATAATGAGAAATTTTAGTGAGTAATATGATGAATAGTTCATGATTAGAACAAAACTTTTCACAAGTCAGCATCCAAACAATGAACACATGACCACATTACATTAAAGAGCATTACATTGTTCATTATCCATCAGTTACCAGTGAAAAATTTCTTGGTATATTAGATTTCCCACTCTAACAAAAATTACATTGAGATCTGACATCCTGATGGGTTGAAATAGTTGCATATAATGAAGAATGTAACATGTTCTAAGAAAATTGATGTAATCAGATTTTATAGGGGAGAAAATCAAAGGCCTATCAGCTATCATTAAGTAAGGTGAAACCTGTCGAAGGTTCTGAAAAAAGAGAATTTTGGAGAGAGTGGAGCTTTGTGTCCTTTTAAGCAGCTGTTTTGCACAACCCATGCTGTTCTTTACACCTGCTAGACTTCTCCCTGAATTTAGAAGGATTGGAAGTTCAAGGAAAGTCACATCTCTTCTATCTGTTCTTACTATCAGGAAGATAATTTAGAAAAACTGAAAGGCTCACCTATATTTCTTATGACTCTTTCACACTATCCACCAGCCACATTTACTATTACTTCATGCCTCAGTGTCAAAGGCCATCCTTGCGCCAACCTTCCACGGACTTTCAACTAGCTAATTTCAACTGATCCTTCATGGTGGCTCAAGCAAGTGTCATATCTCTTCAGAAATTGTCCCTGATACCTGCTATGCAAATGTTACCAGAATTAACAAATAAAGATACAAGAAGTCCAGTTAAATCAGAATTTCAGATCAGCAATGAACAATTTTTTTTGTGTGTGTAAGTTATGTCCCAAATATTGGGTTGTGGATATTTACTTGCTAAACCTGACAATATCTTAGTTTAGAGCTTTTTAAGTATCTTCCAAAATGCAATGTTTTACGGAACACATCGAATAATTCCATTGGAGAATGTCTTCATCTTTGCTTGTTCTGTGTACTGGAGAAATGAGTATGGTGCCAGGCAGGGTGGTACACCTATAATCCTCGCAGCTGTGGAGGTTGAGACAGGACGATTACAAGTTTGAGGAAAGCCTCAGCAATTTAGTGAGGCTCTAAGCAACTTAGCAAGACCCTGTCTGAAAAAAAAATAAATAAATAAAAAATAAAAAGGGCTGGAGGTTTATCTAAGTGGTAAAGAGACTCTAGGTTCAATCCTCAGTATTAAAAAACAAAAGAAAAAGAAATGAGTATGGCTTTTATGAAATGACTAATTACAACATGTAGTTAGATTAATACAAATTGGACTTCAACAGAAAATTCTACATTGTTCTTTTATGGCCTGATAACACTACGTTTGCATCTTTACTGTCTTCATCTTGTAAGTGTGGCAGAGGAATAGCCTATCATTGCTAACTGAAAAGCATTCAGCATGATACAGCAATGTAACAAAAGAATTCCTCAAATTATTTCCCGAGAAAGAAAGGATTTATGCCTGAATATCATTACTTATCATTACCAGTGAATTAAATTTAGTTTTTGTGAGAAATATAAATGCTTTTATTAGGTCTCCTTCAGGATACCACTATGATTGCTAATCACTGAAAATACCAATAGTAACTCCTGCTTTTACTTAATAAGTGATATTGTGTCTTTCAAACATTAGAAACAGATGACACTGCATTACTTCACTGCTGATGTATGTAATAGAAATGACACACTAATTAATTTAGTGCAGTATAAATGTACTAATTATTTATCATGGCTGACAATAAAATTATGAAAACATTCAATTACAATCAGTGGTAATTAATTATTTATTGATTTTACATTATGCACACATTAATACTATACACTTCATTATGCAGAAGAGGAGATCGTTTTTCTGTTAATATGCAGACATTTGAATTCATCAGTTTTATTTAAAAACAGAAAAATTAAGTTTGGGTAATAAGTGTTGATCCAAACTGAAATAGAATGTGCTTGAATATATTAGTACTAAACTGATTAGAAGTCTCCTTTAAGAGACTGTCCAAGATATAAAAGCATTAGATCAAGATTTATTTATTTAAATATGCCATTTAATTATATATTTCTGAGATGGGCAGTGACTCTTTATTTTCTAGAACTATGCAGCTTTTAGATCTTAATTGCACAACCTGCACAATGTCTAAGAAAATATTGTTCATAGTACAAATGAAACAAATATGTGCCAAATGTTGATCTTGAAGAAAACAGAAGACAATTTTATGATGCAAATGTATTTTTTAGGTTTCTGAAGAACGTAGTTTCACCTCTATCTGTAGTAGTGAGCAAAACTTTAAGGCAAACTAAATATTTTGGAGGATAGCTTTTCATAAGCAAAGAGAATTTTCCACATTTTTATTGGTGAATTTTAATTGTACATAGTGGAGGGGTTTGTTGTTACATAGTTATAAATGTACACAATATAACATAGTAATTTGATCAATATGATTCTTCAGTATTTGCCCTTTCCCTTCCCTCTTTTCTCTTGCTGGTCTTTCCCCTCTATTCTACTGATCTCCCTTTGATTTTCATAAATTCCCTCCACTTTTCTTTTCCCTTTTTTCTCTCTATTGTTAACATATAAGAGAAAAATATGATCCTTGATCTTTTGAATCTGTTTTATTTCACTTAACATAGTGTTCTCAAGTTCTATCCATTTACCAGTAAAATGACATAATTTCATTTTTCTTTATTGCTAAATAAAATGCATTGTGTATATATACCACAGTTTCTTTTTCCATTCATTTACTGATGGACACCTAGGCAAGTGGCATAATTTGGCTATTGTGAATTGTGCTGCCATAAACATAGGTATGCCCGAATCACTATAATATGCTGATTTTAGTTATTTTAGACATACACTGAGGAGTGGAATAGCTGGGTCATATGATGGTTCCATTCCTGGTCTTTTGAGAAACCTCCATACTGACTTCCATAAGTGATTTACTAATTTCCTATGTCACTAACAGTGTAAAATGTTACTTTTTCTAAGAGAGATTTTTAGAAAAAGGGTACCCTAAGCAGAGGAACAGTATACACTGTGATTTGGAAATGTAGGTTTCCAAAATATCATGTATAACTAACTGTCTGCAGTGGAGGCAATTTGTAGCAGAATGGTGAAAAGAAATATAATGATTCATTGAAGCCTGGATGGGGTACAGACTGGAATAAGAAGAATGTCTAGAAGAAGGGAGTCCAGAAAGGAAAAAAATCCATTAGCATCACTCTACTAGATAATAACTTTTTCCTACCTTCCTATGGGCCCCAACTTAGTATAGTTAAACTTAGTATGTATTGTATATATGAATGAATTTTTAAGAATGGAGTCCTAACTACAATAAGATATATTCCATACTTGTATAATTATATCAAAATGGATTCTAATGTCATATGTAACTAAAAAGAACCAATAAACTAAAAAACAATTCTATGTAGTGTAGGTCACTAGATGCAGCAAAAAATTCATTTATTTCTTACAATGTAAGACTGTTTCTTCTGTCCTGAAGGCTTCCATTAACCTGGGCTTGATTTCAATAATATTACTAGAGCTAAAATCTCAACTGCTTCCAATATCACACCACAAACTATGGTTTCTTTCTTTCTTTTTTTTTTTTTTTACTTCTGAGAGGATATTATTCCCATAATTGCTTTTAGAAACAGATAATGGATAGGCTGTAAGTGAAAGCAAAGAAGAAATCAACATCCTAATTGGTAAATGGGGGGAAAATTAAACTCTCACTTGGCTATCTTTTTCTGCATTTGTTTTTGTGGGTATAACTGTCACCTAACTCTAAGGATGTAGTGATCAGGTTTCTATTATTTAAACAATATTCTTTCTGAAAGCATATTTTCTGTTAGTTTTTCTGTGTCTCTTATAACCCACTATAATTTACAATCCAGAGAAACATGGATTATATATGCATTTATAGAAAATTATAGTAAAATATATAATTTATATATAGCAGACTCCTTTTGGCTTTCTGGTCCATTGTCAATATTAACAGTTCTATTTCAGTGCCTGGTCAGTTAAGATGTTAAACAATATTTCATGTGCTATGTTTAACTTGGATATAAACTGAGAATTGAGTTCTTTTATGGACCAGGCATATGTATGGATTGTTTATTTCTACAAATGGATTTATACACTTGATGGAGATGACCGGAGGCAGGATTTTAGATAAAAGCTGTCTCTGACAAATATGTCTGCTAACTCTGATGCCTGCATCTGGAGGGGTCTCAAGTAGCTCTTGGGTTAAGTATGTCTGTGAGAAGAAATAGTGGATAGGAACTGGTGAAAACTAATGTTTAGGTGGAACTTTTTTTTGATATGTTTATGCAATCTGTACTATTCTGGAATCCAGACAGCATGAAAGAGTACAGTACCAGCCAAGGCTTCCTGTTTATTTTTGTATATAAGTTCAATTGAAGCTAAATGGTTGGGCTGAGTATGTTACTCAGTGGTAGAATTACCAGGTGGAGAATTTCTTTGTTTTTTGTCCTCTGAAAAGAAAGACTTCAGTCAAGAGACACAGTTAGAAAATACATAAAGGGTTTATTAATGCCTCTACATGAAGCAGATCACCTCCAAGAAAGGAAATGGTCTGGTGTCTCCTCCAGGGAGAGTTTTTATATTTGACCTGGGAACATCTTTCTCCTGTATTATGTATTTGGGTAGTTAATGCAGTTTCCCACCATCTTAGTGTGTCTGCACCAATTTCCAACGTGGGCTGTATCCCTTTCCTCCAGACTGATAGAGAGCTGTCTGACTTCAAGAAGGAACTCCCTGGGTGCTATAATGGCCAGCTGGGTGCTGGCAGGGGCAGAGCTTTAATTTCCTTTTCCTACTTCCCTTCTCCAAATTGCCTGGCATGTGGGCTATCTTGGGTTCCATCCCAAGAACTGGAGGAAAAGAAGAAAAACACTAAGTAGATGAATGAAAAATGGACAAAATGAGACCCAGTTGATATTCAAGTGTTCAGATGAAGGATCTAGGCCAGCCCTCATTTTGATAGAATATGCTATTAGTGACTTACGATTTTTAAAATTCTTTATCAAAAATTAAAACTCAACAAATATGTGTATTTTATTCTGAATCCATTTGAAATGTTTCCATTTTATCTTCTTACATCACTGGAAAACATTAATAGGCAGTTGAAATAAGTAAGAAGTAAAGTAAGTGGGTCCTTTTCCAATCATAAAGCCAGTTCCTAAAAGTCTCTCTAATAGGAGAAATCATGTTTGAGGAACTTGAACATTTAGACACTCAAATTTAAAATGATCAAACCCATAAGTGCACCTACAAAGCTCTTATGACTCTAGCATATCAAGAGTCAGATTTACTGTAGCTTTTTTCCACCCATGACAAATGACTGATACTGAGGACAGTGTGATCAGTGTTCATTTATCATACTTTGTTCATAAGAAACTGCTCAGGACTTCTGTCTTCTTGCCCTCTCCTCTTTTGGTTTCAAGGAGAAATTTATCATCTTGTTTCACTTTAATAATGGTCATTTGTATGTCAGTAGGTGGTAACAGTGTTCCTCTGTGTCTAGTGTACTCTTCAAATGCTCAAGGCCTTTCAGGTGCTATGACAAAGAGTCATTTTCTTAAGCCAAAATCTCGGAGAAGCATAGAACCCTGGAAGTTAGAGATGAAAAAAAAATTGTGCTATCTTTGAAAAGCAACCCAGTTTAGCTGAGTTCTAAAACATACTGTCAGATCCTCTTGTCTTCATTTCTTCTCCTTCCTTCTTCCTAGAGTCCTGAAAACAATCAAAAGCTTGGGTTACTTTCCCTCTGCTTTTTGAATCCTTGCCTCCATCTTGAATATCCAAATGTGTATTTTGACTTTGTCTCCTCTTCAATTCCCTTTTCTATTACCACTTATCAGCATCCCCCTTCCTATAATTTTATAATTATTTCTAACTAGAGGAGTTACATTTTTTATATATTGAAATTGAACTTTTGACAAAAATCAAAGAAATATGAAAGCAGTTAATAGTGAATGCACTTATCCTGTGACAGGAATTATTCCAAGCAATTTATAAATGGCATGTTGTACATGTTAACTTTTGCAATTTCACAGAGCCCTATGAAGATGATTATTATTACTATTATTATTATTACTATTATTATTATTGTTGTTACAATTTTATCCATCAGGAAATTAAGGCAAAGAGTGATTAAGTATTTTGCTCAAGATTACCCAGATAGACAAATGAAACAACCAGGATTGGAAGACAGAGCCTACAGAATGGGAGAAAATCTTTGCTACCTACACTTCTGACAGAGGATTAATATCTAGAATATATAAAGAACTAAAAAGTACACCCAAAATAAAATAGCCCAATTTATAAATGGGCAAATGAATCAAGTAGACATTTCTCAAAAGAAGAAATACAAATAGTCAACAAATATATGAAGTAATACGATTCTATTTCATATCAGTCAGAGTGGCAGTCATCAAGAGTACAAACAATAATAAATGCCAATGAAGATGTGGAGAAAAAGAAACACTTTTACAATCTTGGTGGGCTTGTACATTGGTACAACCATTATAGAAATCAGTATGGAGCATCCTCAAAAGACTAGGAGTGGAACCATCTTATGACTCATGGGATTTGTTGTTACATAGTCATACATTCACATAATATAAGAATACCACTTCTTGGTATTTATCCTGAAGAATTAAAGTAATCTTACTACAGTGATACATTATATCCATGTTTATAGCAGCACAATTCACAATAACTTAACTATGGAACCAGCCTAGGTGTCCATCAGTGAATGAATGGAAGAAGAAAACATGGCATATATACACAATGTAATTTTATTCAGCCATACAGAAAAAAGGAAATTATGTAGGCAAATGGATGGAACTTTAAAACACTTATAAAGCGAATTAAGTCAAACTGAGAAGGTCAAGGGATGCATGTTTTCTCTCCTATGTGGAAACTAGAGAGGAAACGGGAAAATAAAGGTGAAGGGAATCTTATGAAAATCAAAGTGGGATCAAATAGAGGAAAGGGTACAAGAAGTGGGAGGAGGGAAGGGATGGGGTAAATACTGTGGAGTAATACTGGACAATTTGTATTCTTATATTGTGTACATGTATGAATATGTAACAACAAATCCCATCATTAGGTACAACCATAATGCACAAATTTAAAAGTGTGGGGAAGAACTATTACTTAGCTAGTAAACTGAAAGGTAGGTTTTGGATGCAGGCAGTCTGGCTTTAGCTACATTTTCAGTAAAACACCCTTACTGGCTTTCTTTACCCATTTTTTTGCAGAAGAAAATACAACAAAAACAAAAGGCAATTATTTCATAGTGCTCTGCTACTGAGAATATACATACCCTCATGTTTATATTTTCCCAGAGAAAACTACCTATTTCCCTCCTATTCATAAAGAAGTGAAATAATATTTCCTTTATAGCTCCATGTCAGAACTGGTTATTTTGCAAATAACAATAAATTTATGCCTTAACCTTGTGCCACTTTATCATCTTCCAGCAATGATTCGAAATAGTTATATGAGTGACATACTCCCTCAGTCAAGATACTCTTATTTAGAACATGTAAAATAAAAAATTAGTAAGATTCAAATAGAGATTTATATATTTTCCATTAAAACAAATAAATAATTTTACTTGGAGAAAGTAAAAAATTATTTGTGATTTTTCTAATACATTTATTAGAGATGTATAACAAGTAATTTCTTTAGGTTTCATAGAAACAAACACAACACAATTTAGTAGGCCCCCTTTATTCATGGAGGATATGTTGTTCTAAGAGTCCCAACGGATATGTGAAACCCTGGATAGTGCCAAATATCATAATATGCTATGTTTTCATAAATTGAATTTATAAATCAGGCTCAGTAAGGGATTAACAACAATAATAAAATACAGAATAATTATGACAATATACTATAATAAAAGTTATGGAAATTGGGAGTCTCTCTCAAAATATCACATTATATTATACATCTTAGCTCTTTCAACATACACTTTTTTTATTTGTTAAGCCAGGAACTTTTACATTACACTTAAAGAAAGCACTGTACAACTACTCTTTGGCATATTCAAATTGCCAACATTACTCTTGAGCTTTTGGGGCCAGTAATTAAGCAAAGTAGGGGTTACTTGAACTCAAGTTCTGTGATACCTCCAGGACAGTCAATATCAAAACCAAGATGATTACTAAGTGACTAATGGGCAAATAGTGTAGAATATAACTTGGATAGGCTCAAAGGGATGATTCAACCTCCTGGGCAGGATGGGGTAGGATGGAGCAGGAAAATATGAGACTTCTTTATGCCTCTCAGTGCAATTTAAAACTTATGAATAGTTTATTTCTGGAATTTTTCATTTAACATTTTTGGATTTTGATTCTGGGTAACTGAAACTGTGGAACATGAAATTGGATAAGGGCAGGAGTACTGTATAAATATATTACACTTAAAATAAGCATATATGAGTGAATTAATGCTTAGATAAATAAAAATTAAAATATTAAGTAATCTGAGAAGCCAGTCATCATGAAAAAGATCTATCTGCCAAGATCTATCTGTCATTCTTTTAAGAAAAAAACACACCAATCTTTTTGTCTCTGCTTCAGAATGAGCAATAACAAACATTTATATAGCTTAACAAGGTATCCGAGGTATATAGGCCTACCTTGGAGATATTGCAGGTTTGATGCCAGATCATCACATTAAAGCAAATGTTGGAATAAAGACTCACATAATTTTTTGGTTTCCCAGTACATAGGAAAGTTAGATTTACACAATAATGTAGTCTCTTAAGTGTGTGATCAACATTATATCTAAAAATGTACATACCTTAATAAAAATATTTCATTAAAAGACATAGTAAGCACATACTGTTGAAAAAATGGTATTAATAGACTTTCTCTATTCAGGCTTGCCACAATCTTTCAATTTGTAAAAAGCACACAGCAAGTCAAAGTAAAATATAACAAGATACCACATCCATGTATTCATTCATTTAATAAACACTATGAGTCAGGCACAATGGTTTGCACTTGAAATATCACATTAAGGTACAAGTGCTCCCTAATCTGACAACCTTATTCTAGGAGATGACCTAAGACTGAGGTACAAAGTATATCAGAAGCATGTTTTAAATGCCTTAAGTGAGGCACAAAGTACTTTGAGAGTTCAGAAAAGGTAAAGCCCATTTCTGGCTGGAAAGAAAAGAAATGAGGAAATTTTTCATAGAGGAGAATTGGACATTAGTTTTAAAAAGTGTTTTGGATTTGGGTGAGTGGAGATGAGGAGATGTACAGCAACATATGCCATGTAGAAAAAATAACATGAGCAATTAACACCAGGGTAGGAAGGTAAATGAGGTTATGAATAGTAGAAAGTAATATTCATTTATATGTGTACTGGCAACATGTCAGGGAGTATTGAAGGACAGGATAAAAAGGTAAATCAAAGAAGAGTTAAATGTCAGTCTAAAAAAGTCTGAAGTTCAATTGGTACCTAGAGGGGTAGTAATGAATTTTCTAAAGAGTAGATTAAACTTTAGAAAGAAATAACCTGATATACTAACTAGATTGGAAGAGGAAATACCTTAAAGTAGGGACATTAAGAGGTATTATGCCAGGAGTGGTGGCACATACCTATATCTCAGCTGCTCAAGAGGCTGAGGCAGGTATATCAAAAGTTTGAGACCAGCCTTAGCCACTGAACGAGAACCTGTCTCAAAACAAATAATAAAAAGGGTTGGGGATATACCTCAGTAGTAGAGTGCTCTTTATTTTTTTAACCATCTGTAAGGCCCTGGGTTCAATCTCCAGACCCCAAAAAGCCCCTCCCCAAACCTTCACAACCCCCCCAAAACAAAACAACAAAACGAACTAACAAAACCATAGTGGACAAAGCTAATAAGAATAAGCATTCTATAGGAGAGTTAAAGAAAGATAGGGATAAGATTAATCTGTAATTTGAAGGTTGTTGAAGCTATAGAGAGCTCATAAAATTGCCACAAGTAAGGGTGTAGACATTAAGAGCTGTAAAATTCCAGTGTCAAGAGCAAGGGCATGAAAAGGGAAAAAAATGTAGGGAAAGGGAATATTGGAATTGTTGAAAAGTCAGAAATCCAAGGGATGGGACTCAAAAAGGATATTGATAGTGTAAAATGCTGCAGAATATCAAAGGATAAGGATTTAGAAAACAATGTCAGAATTGGTATTTAGAAGGTCAGTGATCACCTCTGGTAGATCATTTTCAGCTAAGTGTTAAGCAGAAATCAAATTGCCAATAAGACCCAGAAGAGTAGCAGTAATAAAGAAGGGAAACAGTTTTAGATTTTTTTTTTAAAAAAAATAAAAGTTTAAGAAAAGACAGTAAGTTCAGGGCAAAACAATCTCAAACCTGTATCAGAATCATTTTTACAGTTCTTGTTTTAAATCACAGATTTCTGGACCTCACTCCCAGAATTCCTGATTCAGTAGGTCTTGGGGTAGGGCCAAAGAGTTTTTGTGTCTATCAAGTACTCAGATATGTTACTGTGGGTAGTTCAGGGACCACAGTTTGAGAATGACTTGTGATGATTGAGGAGAGCTTTTATTTATTTGTTTTGATTCATACCCTTGAACATTTTCTATAATGTTCAAGGATATGAACATAATGTGTCTAAAAGGGAAAGTGCAAGCAGAGATGGGGAGAAAGGAGATGCAAAAGAGAGGAGTGAGAATAAAACTAATAAGAGTCATGAACTAAAGGAGATAAAGGAATCAATTATGTAAATAAAGGCAGTGGAGGAAACTTCTTATTTTCTGAGGGATGAGGAAAGTAGGAGAGCAAAAGAGAGAAGACAAAAAGGACTTCTTATGAGGAAAGAAGGGAGGTTGGGAGAACTTCTATGGAATCACTTTGTGGTAAAATCATTGAGAAGTGGGAGGCAACAGCTGATGAGAGTTAAGGGGAGGGTAGCTTGGTAAAAGTAGAAAAGAGTCCGGATGTCAGCTACTGGGAATTCAAAAGGAAGTCAACAAAATGAATAAAAGGCTACCTACTAGCAGTGGGAATCCAGCTGAAGTAGAATAGCTTGAATTTGAATAGCCTAAGATTTGAAAGGGAACAATAAGTTGAGACACAGAACTTAAAGAGGACCTATCTCCTCCCCCTGGGACAGTGCAGTATGGGGTATCTTATGTTAAAAGTAGGTAAGTACTTAGACTTTCTGAGAACTTTGAGAATTATTATTTTTTCATTTCAGCTAGAAAATGTTCATTTTTTTTTTCCTTTAAGCATCTGATTTTGTTTTACTTCTCATGTTTTGACCAATTCTCCTCTTGTTCAACCTTTGCCTCCCATGTAACTCATCTTGAATTTAACATTGCAAGTGAAAGAGAGAAAGATACATTGTAGGGCTGGAGGTTGTGGCTCAGTGATAGTGTGTTTGCCTAGCATGCATGAGGCCCTGGGTTTGATCCTCAGCAACACAAAAAACGTAAAATAAATAAAACACATTTCAGATGATCATTTCAAAGCCAGTTTCCTAGGAAAACATATAGGATACATGAGTAGGATACATGTAGGTTTTAGCCAATTAAGTCCTCAGTTATAAGAATGTTTTTGTTTCACATTTATTGCCTTGCCCAATCAATTTCCTTTTATTGTTTGCCTAAAAATGAAGCTTAGAGGGCTCTTGGGAAGTTCTGATTAAAGGCCATAGTAGAGGTCATAACTTCAGATGGCTGAGTGTTTCAAATAATTCCATTTATGACCTTGGGATTTGCTTGAATGCCTGTTCTGAAAACCATCCCCTGCAAACATTTTGGATATTTTGCAGTCCTGCATAAGTTTGTGTGTGTGTGTGTGTGTGTGTGTGTGTGTATTTAAATATATATAATTAAATATATATTTAATGAAATTGGTATATTCATTTCACTGACAGTGTGAAATGAAGTAGAATGTTTGGCCTAAATTCACAGATGAGCATACTTCCCTCCAAACTGAGCATAAATTAGGAAAAAATGTAAATTTCTAATTAAGGCTAAGAATTTTATAGCATTTCAGTGTATGAGAAGCTACATAAGCTTCTTAGGCCTCAAATCATTCCATTGGAATTAGGCATCTAGAGGCATCTAGAACTTCTTGTTCTGATGAGATATGGTATCTGCTTGTACCAATTTTATTCATAATTTCTGTGGTGTTTGGCTCCTCTCTGGTGTTAATTCACAAACCTTGAATATCTTCTTAGTTTTAATGCAGTGCCTC
The DNA here is from genome assembly GCF_048772815.1 of Callospermophilus lateralis. NCBI lineage: Eukaryota > Metazoa > Chordata > Mammalia > Rodentia > Sciuridae > Callospermophilus > Callospermophilus lateralis. The sequence goes on from NC_135325.1 coordinate 65,646,083, forward strand.
TCATCTCCCAAGGGTACCCTGTTTACTGCAGCCTTTACGATTTTATATTGCTTCATACAATTCCAAACTTACAGGGTGTTGACATGCAAGGCTTCCTCTGGCCTTGTAGAAATCTAGCCTTATTTAGAAATATATTTGGCATATCGAAGACATTAAAGTCAGAAAGGGATAGAAACAAACACTCTGTGTGCAATTTGTCTCAGTCTCAAAGCATATATAATAATAATAGAAATAGCAGCAATAAAACTGAGTAATCAAAAGATCAAGAAAACCTAAGGAGACAACACCTGGAGTCTTGGATCTAGATGACTAAATCTTTAAATTACAAGTATCACTTAAGAAAATTACTAAGTCTACTTTCTAGGGGACTGCAATGGAAAGGAATTCAAATAATGAAACCATGGGTCTTTTGTGTATTGAAAGCTTCTAAGAGACTTTAACACTTCAGTGATCACTGGCCAATTTGAATCCCTAGTATTTCTACTAGAATTTGAACCTTAATCTCTGGTAGTAATTAAAATTTAATTCTTACCTTTTCTAAAGTTATCAAAGTTATCCAAATTATCAAAGTATGTTTGTTTTTCAGTATCACAATGATTAGAGTCTAAGCGAATGTTCAACCTTTCACTTTTTATATTGCAGAATTTCTTAAATATAAAACATCTATGTAGTGTCACATTTCTGAAAGCTCCAAATCATTCTCTGAATGAAAAGGCCTTTATAATGTAGGATTTTTAATGGAATTAGAGGTATTTCAAATAAAACTTTCCTTAACATCAAATCTGTTCACTGGAAATTTTAATCATAGTAAGTTAACAAAGACAAGTTATTTCGACACATTTTTAATAGCAATTTCTGTCAAAACACCTGTTGAACAATTTTTTTATTTAAAAATACTTGTAAATACAAACATTTCTGTCATTGCAGTTCTATTTTTTTTGAGAAGCAGTACTTTTCTGCTTCTGCTTTCTTCAGAATTGTTCGTTTTGCCTTTATTTTCTTCCCACAATTGTACCAGTAAAGCCAAAACAATTTGATATCTTTTAAAAATGTTTTGTGGATGCAGAAGTTTCAATCTATTGGAGATTCTTACTGCTGTATTCCAAATCAACTGCCATCACAACTTCTTAGCATTTTGTCCTCATGCAATTTAAAATTAAAACAGTATGAAGAGATTCAAAGGGCAGTTCTTTTTTTAAAGGTTTAATTTTTTTTAAGAGAGAGGGAGAGAGAGAGAGAATTTTAATATTTTTATTTTTTAGTTATTGGCGTACACAACATCTTTGTTTGTATGTGGTGCTGAGGATCGAACCCGGGCCCCACGCATGCCAGGCAAGCGTGCTACCGCTTGAGTCACATCCCCAGCCCGAAAGGTTTAATTTTTTAAACCTTTATTTATTTATTTATCTATCTATTTTTTTTAATTTATTTTTATGTGGTGCTGAGTATCGAACCCAGTGCCTCACACATGCTAGGCAAGCAGTTCTACCACTGTTCCACAACCCCAGGCCCCAAAGGGCAGTTCTTAGGTTGGGTTGATGAAATGACAAAAGAAGAAAAATATGTTGTAGAAAGAGGCAGAGAAATCTAATTTAGGACATTTACGACTTATTAAGGGAGCAAAAAGAACTCACTCACTCCCCATCTTTGACATTGCTAAGTTCAACTCCGAAGGAATATCAGAGTTGTTGTATGAACTATGTAGTTGGTAACATTTTGTAAAAAAATTAAGCCTGGATTTCACTGTCTTGAATAACTACTAACCACTAGAGGAGAGAAGCACAGGAAATACCTTTCTATCAAAGAATTAAAACCTTGACAAGGAGTCTTAAAACAACTTTTATATGGTGAGCTAACCACTATACGCTGTGTGGAAAAGAATATGCCTTTCTCCTGGAATATTCCCTATTTAGACATTTTGTTGATTATGAGCTCTTGCAGTAAGTTTGGGGCATTCGACAAGTGGGGGGAGGAGAAATCTTGAGCTACCTTTTAGGACTGAACGTTCAAAGCTCATGCACAAGGGAGGGAAATGCCACATTTAAGAGTACAAACCTTTGCCCTTCGCTTGTAGTCTATAATGGTTGTTTTGAGGCATTAAAGAAGTTTTCTTATAAATTTTACTGGGGGTAATGAAGGGCAATCCTGAGAATAAGGGATGCGGATATAGAAAGCCAGTCTGTTCCAGGACTGTGGCGGAAGTGCTGTAAAATGAGGTGTCCATCTGCCACCCACAGACTAAGTCGGCTTCCTAAAGTGTTCGTGGGCTCACTGCGCTTCCTGATCAGTGTGTATGAGCTAGATAGCGACCCAGCAACTCCGATATGAGTGCGATCCGGAGGCCGGTTTCTCCGTGCGCTGGGTAAGGCATAATTTACACCCAGCGGACTAGGGGGACTGAAGAATGGCTGAGTTGTTTACTTCGGAACTCACCGGAGTCTTTCTCTAGGAAAATGGGCGAAGCAACCTATTAGCGCTCACAGAATTTGGGAGCAATATCTAAGTGGAATTGTCGCTGCCCTCTCACTTTCCTTGAACGAAACCGGGTGCGAGGCGGCGGGAAGGTGATTAGAAGAAGCCTTCAGGAGTCCCGCTTTGTGTTTCCCAGTCCTATGCTCCTGGGGCGCAGAGAAGATGGGTACATTGCGTACTACAGTTTGAGAGCTCTGCCTGATAATTGGACGTTCTCTTGTTAGATTTCGAGGCAAGAAGCCGAAGCACCACACCGCCCCCTTTTCGGGCTCCTTCTCTAATCACCCGCGAGCCCAGAACCGCCTCAGGTAGTCTGAGGCCGGCCAGGGAGTCTCCACCTCCACGCTAGCGGCAGCCATTCGATGCGCTCGGGCGCCGAGGGGGTGGGGCCCATTGGCTGGGGGGCGCTGCCACTCTCGGGAGGGGGTGTGGTGGGGGTGGGGTCTCGGACCGCCGCGGGTCCAACTGCTCACTGTTTGCTGGGTAGTGGGTGAGTTTGAGCGTGAGCGGGGCTGCTGGAGACTTGAGAACAGTTCAGAACGAGCAAGCTCACGCCAGAGAGGGAGAGAAAGAGAAAGAGAGAGTGAGAGAACGGGCGAGCGAGAGTGAGGGAGTGCGAGGGGACCTAGAGGAGTCAGGGAGAGAAAGCGAGGGCCAGAGGAACCACGATAGAGACGGAGTGAGCATGTCTGTCTCCGCACCTCCGGTGATCTCTGCAACTTCCAGTGGTACCGGCGTCCCGGGGGCTTTATTTCGGGCCGAACCCCTATACTCCACTCCGGGAGAGCCCCCTCGTCTCACCCCTAATATGATCAACAGTTTTATGGCCAATAACCACAGCGGCAGCGCCGGGAGTGGCGGGGTCGGTAGTGGCAGCGTTGGCAGCTGCAATACCAACACCAACGAGTGCCGGATGGTCGACATGCACGGGGTGAAGGTAGCTTCATTCCTGATGGATGGCCAGGAACTGATCTGCCTGCCGCAAGTCTTTGATCTTTTCCTCAAGCACCTGGTGGGTGGGTTGCACACGGTGTACACCAAGCTGAAGAGATTGGACATATCTCCAGTGGTGTGTACCGTTGAGCAGGTCCGGATCCTCCGCGGGCTGGGGGCCATCCAGCCTGGGGTGAACCGCTGCAAACTCATCACCAGGAAAGACTTCGAAACTTTGTTCACTGATTGCACCAATGCCAGGTGAGACACCCATTTGTTGACTCACACGCTGCTCTTGCCCCTTTGCCCTCTTTTGCATGTCTTATCCTCCTCTCCAACTTTGTATGTAGAGAATGAGTCTTAACCAGCTTGCCTCTTCATACTGTAAATCGGTGGGGAAAGAGGACTAGAAGGACTCATTAATTGCGGGTCCCTTCTAGTCCGTGCTCAGTGGTAGGGCTGGGGTCTAAAAAAAAAAAAGTCCCGCACAAACTTCAGTTTGCAGTCCTCTACTGAAACTTTCCAGCCTTTCTCCCATATCTTGCATGGCTTTTTGGCTGCTTGTGTTTATTTGTTAATTTCTCTATTTGGTTTTCTTTCCTGCTCTTTTGTGGCCTTACGGGTCGGGTAGTTTTTCTTCTGAACACCGACACCAGGGGCTTTCTCTGGGGGCTGGCTGAGCTGTAAACCGGGCTCCAACGCTGGCAACCCAGAAAACAGCATTTGGGGAATGCAGGGGGCTGGAAGTCTAGAATCCATCCCAGAGGGTGATTCAATCCCCATCCTGTAAGTTTGTTGTGAGAGTGTGTGGAATGCATACTGCTGTTTGTTGTTGGTAGTGATTGTGTGTGCGCGCAAGTGTGTGTAAGGACGAGTGCTCATGCCTGCTGCGCAAAGCTCCCTGGTACACGATACAGGAAAGTAGATTAGTCTTGTTTAAAAAAAAAAAAAAAAAGACCGCAGATGTCACTTTCCTGGGATCGTCTCTTTTGGGTAATCTACAGAAGGTAATGTGGGGCATGAACCGCTGGGGCTGGGGCTGGGTTGGGGGTTGGTATAGAAGTTGGTAGGTTTTCTAGAGAAGATGCTCTCAGCTCTTCCCCCCCACCAGGCAAACAGTTGGAAGGATCCCATTCCCTCAAAGAGAGGATTCCTTAAATGATGATGGCCAGCTTCCCTGGTTGTAAGTGTGCCTCCTTCATATCACAGTTCAGAAGTACATTGAAGTATAAATGTCCATTTGCACATCAGAAGCAAATTGTGTTCAATGGTTTGAGTAAAAAGGAAAAGAAACTATATTCCAGATTATTTGATTTTTAAAAAATACCTGTGAATTAGTCTTTATTTAGTTTATTTGATCTCTAATCTGTTAATATCTACAAAAGTATATATTTGGCATTTGAGATTGGCATACAAACTAAGAAATTACCATCACCAGATTTATGGGAGCAAAAGGTTTTGTTGTAAAACGCCACTACTATTCATCATTTTGCAAAGAACTTTGGAGGTACACTGTCTCGGTGCAACTTTATATGATCATATCTCTGGGTCTATGATCTAAAACTATAACTCAGTTACCACATTTATGGTAAAATGCAAATCACTGTTTAGTTGAAAGTGTACTGACAACTTGTAGACAAACTGTTGCTTACTGTTACAATAAGATAATGCTACAGAACTTACAATGGAACATTTTCTTTTTTCCTTTGAGAAGTGTTCTTCAGGATTCAAGCAATTGAACAGAAACCTGTTCATGTGAGAACTCCTACCTAATGCATATTTAGGGCTTACAAACCTAGTTCATTAGATCAGCTTTTCTTAAGAAAGATAGACGACCTTAAAACACAAAGGATAAAGGCTTCCTCCAATAAAACAAGCAATTATGGGTTGTAAGAGTAGAAAGAAAATTTTACTTTGACTACAAAGCATTTTACTAATATATGAATTCAAAAGATTACAAGGAACTTCATGTAGGGGCCATCTAATTCATATGTTACCTTTCAAAAACACTTATATTTAAATAATTACAGACATGAAAACCTATCCACTTACCTCTCTCTCCCTCACCTCTCTACTTTCCTATCCTTTCCTCTCCTCCCTTCTTATAAACATCCATTCTTAAAGTGAACAATTATTATATATAGGAAGTTCTTCCTTCCATGATAATTAATTTCTATATTCTTGAACAAAATCTATGTATTTTAAAAGTAAGTAAATAGATTAATATTTTATTGTCATTTTGATGCTTTCCTTTTTAAATAGAAACTTTTCTTTAATTTTTATAGAGCTTCTTGCTGAAAGGGAAAGTGATCAATTTCTATATACTCAGAGACAGGTAGTCTTATTCTATTTTTGTTATAATATACCTTTATTATTTTTTCATTCAATTAAGTTTTATTTGCTTCTTATCATAGCATTTGAGTTTCTAACTTTTTTAGCTTGAACTGCTTTTGTGTATGTATCTGTATAAAGGTGGGAGAGACATATTAAATACAGAGAAAGAAATATATTTGTGATATGATGAATGTGCTTTCTATTGCATTTTCTTTTCTTTATAGGTCTTTTATTTATTAGATTCATTTTCTATAACTGTGTTACAAGCATTGCAATACAGAATTGTTAAAAATTGTGAAATATATTCTATGTATGCAATTCATAAATGAAGATGAGGAGAATTACTAGAAACACACCTACAAATCAATTTTTAGGTAGGGAAAAACCCAATTTCTAGAAAAATCTAATAGTAAAATAACATTACCAAGTTTTGTTGTGCAAATACCCTCATAATCATGTTTTTAAAAACTACTAGATATAATGATGGTTATGAAAGATGCTTTTTGAATTTTGGTAACATTTACAGACTATGTATTTTAAATTATTCATAAATCAGAATTTAAAAATTAAATTTGAAATTAATATTTAGATCAACATTATTTCAATGATTTTTAAATTCAGTGAAAAATGAGGGATCTAAATGAGAAGGAGGTACAAGAGAGACAACATGAGGCAGATAAGACACAAGGCCAGTAAGAGAGAAGAAATGTAGGAAAAGAGCAGAATGATGACATGAGAAGGAGAGAAAGATGGGGAAAATCTTATAGAGTTGTCTAAAGAAAATGAATAATGTGCTAATGGAAGCCTGGCTAAAGAGTATTGTCCTTCAGGACTCATGACTTCTTACAGCTTCTAGCTAAAGGTGAAGGAGAGAGAAGTGCCATGAAAAAATATGCATTAGGTTGAATGGAAACTCTCACATACTATTCTTATTTTAAAAGAAGAGATTCGTTTTCATCTCCAATGTATAAATTTTCATAATATATTATTGAATGGAAGGACTATTTGTATTGGTGTCATTGGAAATTTTCTTTTCCTGCATTATTCCCCATCTGTCAAATGTGTGGGGAAGAGTACATGTCCTGATTTAGTGTATTTTAATTTGGAATGCCTTATGCTATCCCAGGACACATAAAATGGACCATTTTCAAATTTGTCCTTTTCAGAGACTTTAATACATTGCCACTAAGTAGCATCTTGATTTGGTTCAGTGCACATTTTATCAATGTGCTCTGAAGATAAATGAATGAATACACATCATTTTTTGATAGTGTGAAAGTCACAACAGCATCTCAAACAGTACCTTATATTAACTGTTTTGCTTTAGTCAATTACTGAAATATTCAAAGTTTTTTTTTTTTTCCTAGAAAAGAGGTTGGGAAATAATATCTGCTTCAAAAACTAGGGAATTGTGAGACTAAAACTCTTGACCATACATTGTTCTATTAAGTGAAGCTTTACATCACTGGAATTTGAAAGGGCTATACGGTATTCTCCCTTCATGATCTTTAACTTTATAAAAATAATTATAGGGAAATTATTTTGAGAATTATTAAGAAAATGGTGAATAAAGGGTCCAAAACCAAATGAAAAATTATTATATGGTTTTAGATTTTTGTTTTTGAAGATAAAGCACTATGGGTTTCTCTTTATTTCTTATACAAGAAAAGTTGGAGTTTTTCAATACCAGAGAAAAGAGGCAGATTCAGAAAGCAAACACCTAAAATTCCCACTATTATGCAGTGGATTTTACTACTAAATTGTCCTAAGTTTAGTAGCAGTAAAATACAAAATTGGTTTCACTAAATTGGGAATCATCCACGACATTTTAGTGTTATTTTTTAAAATCTACCTATCTATATGAAAGTAACATTTTTGGATTTCGTGATTGGCATTTAATTTTGTTTGAGGAGCAACTGATTGAATGTTATTCAGTCACTTAGAGTTAAATGGTTGCTTGAAGAAACAAGAATGTATAATTAAGAAGACACTTTAATAATGTATTTGTGGATATGCTTCAACATATTTTTAAATGTATAAAATTCACTTTTTAAAATTTAAATTCAAAATAGTTCAATTATAGTTCATTCTGACAGTGTGTAAACAGAACATAAATATGGCTTGATATTAGACTAACTTTATGAGAAGAATAACGATGTTTACAACATTTTAAAACTAGTTTCCAATACTAGAAATATGATTATTGTAAGCAGTCAATGAGTTTGGCTTTGTATTTACACTTGATGAATACTTTGTAGTTCATGATCCGTACAGAATAATGTAATTTATTTTGAAAACTGAGTTTGGCATTTACAGTAAAGTTAAGCAACATACAATTATTAAAGAACTTGTATCACTTTCCTGGGCTGATATATATTTTTAGAAATGATAAAAAGGTTCTAGAAATGAATCCAGGCAGTTAATATAGACATTTTATTTCAAAGGATGACGATGAGATAGTCATATTGTCCATTACAAGCAGTCACCTAGTCAACAATGCTGTGTCTTTTATAAGAAGAATGGTATCAGGATTACAATTAAAGTAATCTAGTCATATGCTAATGTACAGAACTTTTGTGTGTATATTAATTTTAAATCTATATTTCTGCATAACCAATAATTTTTGTATTTATGTAAATACTTAACTTGTATTCATATTTGTCTTAAACACTCACTTATTGGGTGATGGATACTATATTAAAGAAATGATCCATGACATGATAGAATATATCTTTGAATTTTTATGTACATTACCCTCAATGTCTAGTACATGAACACCAGTAAATAATTAGGATGTGATTGTCTTCAGACAATATTGTTTTATGTGGCTTTATACAGGAATCCCTAATACTTGTAGAAGATATCAAACCTGAATTATTTTATACTTTGTTAAGTGACATTATTTTGTCTTAATGAAATACCTAGTTGTTTGTAAAATGCTTCTTGTAGGTAAATATAATTATGAGATATCCTAGTCACAATATATTATATTTCAGTTGTCAATCTAGATATCTAGTGGCACTTTATCTTGTTCATGTAAAGATACACATGATTTAAATTTATACACTCTACACATTTCAAATATGTATTAAACTACACTAATTGATCCAAAAGTGAAAATATTATGTTTTTAGAGACAAATATCAAATCAACCTTTTCTCCCAAAGCAAAACAATCAGGTATTAATGATATTCATATTGCATATTCAAAAGGTCTTTGGTAACATATTTTCTTCCTTTTTTCCCCTTTCACCATCAAAATCTGCAAAACTCTTCACTGTCACTTCAGATCACACAATTCTACAAAGACAAAACAACATTTAAACACATTTGGTTTGGAAGGGAAATTGAGCATTTGCACCCAATAAGCCTGATTGTGGAAATGCATGCAAATTGTGTTTTGATTTATCTCTTTTACACTTTTTTCCATTTGAATTGATCTTGCATTAATTTCACCAAGCGGCTCTGTGAGGCTGCAGATGTTGCCCTGTGTTTAATAAATCAATGAGACAGATCTGAATGAATCACTTCAGATGGATTCTCTGCTCGGTTTGATGTCTAGATGTTATTCTTAGCTTGTTATCATGACAGATGCATTAATGTTCCCATACACTGCCAGCAATGTCAAAGAGATTGAAGCTTTTAAAGTGGCGGCATCCCTTTTTCCATTTTCTGCTAGAACAACTAAATTTGTTTTATTTTACTTAGGAATCAGAGAAAAATATCAAAGCAATCTTAAGATTCTTCATGAGAAAGATTCTTAATATTCATGGTATATTATTAACTATATCAAAATGGTGGAAATCAATATAATGTAAAAACTAAATATAGTATAGCTACATAATAGTGCCTCCACGTTAATATATAATTATAGGAGGAAAATGAGAATTAGTAATATATGATTGGGATACATTGAAACTGTCACTATAAATAGAACAATACTGTATCCAAATTGATTATGGAAGGGTGTTAGTTTTTAAATACTTAGTAATAATATTTTTGTTGGATTAATGCAGCTGCAGTACACTCTTACCAAGGGATTTATAGAACTCCTTCAGTATTTAATATTTTTTGATAGGAAGGAGACAGCCAGCTCCTGTATATTCATCATTTCCTCATTTTGTGATACTGAAAATCTTAGAAGTGTTTATTTCATTTTAATATATATATCAGTTATTTATATTCTGAATAATAATTTATAAATCATAAAACATTCTGTAACAATAAATGTTATCTTTGTAGTTTAAATCTTCAGATTTAGAAAGAACACATATCCACTTAATGGAACTTTGATATAACTCTAGTGAAAATTACCTAACATCATTAAATATCTTAACTATCATATTTTTTATTTTATTTTTATATACCTTTATTAGCCCTGAAGAACCCCACTTCATAATATTTGTTTTGGGAAAGAAAGAATCCTGTCAATTGATATGGAATACTATGAATTTAGTGTTGTAGGTAATATAACATTTTATTTAATGTCTGATACTTGCAATTGCAAATTTTGAAAGGAGGTTCAACATTTTGAAGAATATTTTTTAAAAAAGTTCAGCTTTTGGAAGTAGATCATCTTTATAAGCCTCTATGATACTCTTTTTATTATTTTTTTAAATGTTTATTTTTTATTTGTAATTGGGCACAATACCTTTATTTTATTTATTTATATTTATGTGGTGCTGAGGATTGAACCCAGGTGAGTGCTCTACTGCTGAGCCACAACCCCAGCCCCACTTTATGATACTATTTAATCATAATTTCACTGTTACCTTTATTATAATAAGACAATAGAGAACATATGAGATGATTCTGTTTACTTTTCAAATTCTGCACGAAAAATTTTATCTCCAGTGTTAGGATAATCTTTGAAGCTTAAGATACATACATCACAGATCTATAGCAGAGTTTGAAGACAAGTTTATAATGAAATTCAATAAAGTTTTGAAACATGCCTATGTCTTATGGTAAGATCTCACCACATTATATAGTTTTTGAAATTACTATAATGTGAGCACAAGATGTAATACACATTTTAATACAAATTGTTTAATGTGAAAGTGTCTATAAAACACACACACACACACACACACACACACACACACACACACACTTTTTAAACTGGGGATTGGACCCAGGGTAATTAACCACTGAGCCAAATCCCCAGCCCTTTTTATTTTATTATTATTTTTTAAATTTTAGATAGGGTCTCACTAAATTACTGAGGCTGGCTTTGAACTTGTGATCCTCCTGCCTCAGCCTCCTGAGCCACTGTAATTATAGGGGTGCACCACCATAGCTGGCTTAGATTGATATCTTTATAAGTACCTACCATTAAAAAAGAACTGAAATTGTTACATAAAACAAACCATGGATTTGTAGTCATAATTTCTGGGAGGTCATTTTATCTTCATTATTATTCATTGTAAAAATTCATTAAGCCTAATATTATGTACAATAGACACCCAATTCACATTTGCTGAATGAACATAGTCACACATATAAACACACATGCACATTTATTCCTTTTATTAGAATTCTTTGTACTAATTGCTGATCCTTAAATAAGATAAGCAAGTAGTTATACAGTTTGCAGTTACTAGAAAGACATAATCCTGAAATCTTAACTCTAGTGTAAAAGTATTTGAATCATTCCATAAACTTTTCACAAATGCACATGTAAAGGTATTGAAATCTGATATATGTTATTAGAATATTTGAAATGAAATATATCATCATAGAAAGTATAACTTCTTAACATTACCTTTTATTGAAAACACAGGGGAGACATTCAGATGTTATATATAGGCAAGAATTGATAAATAAAACTAAGCCTAATGCCATAAAACGATTCTCCGTGATTTGTATCTATACCACTTCATATCAGCACTCACCCTTGTGGTGGCTGACTTGTGATCCTGCTTTCAAACACTTCAAAAGGAGCTAGTAAGAAGATAGATTTCCTCCCTTCTTTTTAGAAGAAACACAAATACATATTAAGAAAAATGACTTATATTTTTTTCCCAAGTAGTCTGAAGACCCAATTCATTTGAAACTCAAACTTGCATGAAGTTTCCTCCTACCACCCCATTAAAGGAATAACTTAGTTCTTTCAGCTGTAGTTAATTTTGAAGAGCAAAATTTCCTTTCATCTCAGACCCCTGAGGTTGAAACTACTTGTATCTATGTACTATTTTGATCCATTATGATTAGTTTTATTAGAGCAAATAGTAGTGAAAACTTTGCAATTACGCTACAGGAAAAATATATAGTACAGGAAAGCTTAAAAAATAATGAGCCACAGTGTTTTTATTGTTGTACAACCTTTTTATTTTTAAACAGGTTGACTGCTTAATAGTGTATAATGCAATATGTTAAAATATAAAACATTTTATGTTAAAATATAAAACATCCAATTGCAGTTCTATCCCATGATCTTATCAGGTTGCTGGCAACCGCTAGCTGGTAACAGCATTTAGACTACATTTAGACTATCTGCTATTTAAGTGATGGGTTAAAAAGAAAAAAAAAGTATTATTGATCTGTCTCTGGATTAAAGTTTGAAATGGGCAACAGCCTGAACACAAAAGCCTTTTTTTATGATTTCTCAGCTTGCCATTGATCTCCTAGTTTTATTGCATTCATTATTTATTAAAAGAATTTGCAAGCTAAACATAATGTTAAGCTAGTTTGCACACAGGGACCGCACTTAGGAAATTGAATGGAAATTGCATTAGAGATGAACATCTGTGCTATTTTTCCACTCATGTGTTTATGGGTTTGTATAAAAGGTGTATTGGATTAACAGTTATAACCATTATAGCTTACAGCAATATGTTAGTTTCTGAGCTTTCAGTTATTTTGGAAGAAGTCTATCACATGTTTGTCTAGAAAGCATAGTACTGCCATCACAAAAAATATTTGGATATATTTACTTTTACAAAAGAACTATTTACATTATGTATCAATTATGTGGTAGTCTGTTGTAATAAATGAAAAACATTTAAAAACACAATTAACATATAAGACCATATTATCTCTTATTGGCTTCTGGTAGTATGGTACATAGATACAATTTATATAGTACCTATTTTAAGAATCCAGAGTTAATGCCATATGAAAGCATAATAAATTCACAGAAACTATAAATGCTTTAATATTACCATCCATAAAATGTTATTACATATGTATTTTAGGCCTTGATGCTTCTGGAAGGATAATAAACATACACTGAACAGTAGTTCTATATAATACTACCAAAGATAGGGTGGAATGTCTTACGATATGTTTTCCTCTTGAGTTCAGTACAAGGGAGTTTAATTGCAAAAACTCAAGTTGACGTCACCTCAAACAGTTTTGAGGATATCAGACCCCAGTAAATGTCTTTTCTGCTATATTGTTTTTAATTTGTGGATTCTGAAAAATTCATTTCTATCTGTCCAATTATTGGGATTTAAATGAATAAATACCTAGCTTAGGATATATAAACCATATTATCTGCCAATTATATTTATTAAATTAGATAAACTTTGTGAGTACATATTTTTATCATGTTTGTTATTGAATAATAATTGAATTTCCTTTCCCATATCTGTTTTATGTGTTATATGAACACTAGAAGCCATTTCAGTATTTAGAATTATACTAGAGGGGTTCAGTTAAAAATAGTTATTAAATGTGCATCTTTGGATTTAAAAGATGTTTTTGTGTTAAAAGCTTACTTTCATTTGTGTGAAGCATTTTAAACTATTTAGATCATCATGCTTAAGGTTTCATTGGCTTTGGCTTTGTACAATATTATACATTAAAAATTAAAACTGAAATAGTGATATGAGAAAGAGTCATTTGTTTTAATTCTTTCACAGTAATTTGATCCTTAAATGAATTATATTTAAGTGTAAACAACATTGGATAACTAGATTATTTACAAACATGTATCATTAAACATTTAATGTTAGTGTTAAGTTTGCTTTGAAGTAGCCTGTAATCTGCTAAATTTTGAAATTTATTTTGTATAAAAATTTATGAGTACCCCCTTGGTTTTTAATTAAGGAAGACAAAAGGTGAGTTCATTCATAGAAAAGAATTTACTGCATAGTACATTTTATGCATAACATATAAGCTTTGGTTTTCATTTTATAAGTCAATTAGAGCATTCAGTTTAAACACATAACATATCCATAATATATGACATTTTTCCAATTAGCTTTCCATTTCAACAAATACTTAGTAAGTGGCTACTATGTGTGAGGCTACTTCGAAGGAAGAGTAAAGTACTGTTTGTATGAATTATCTCTATTCTTGTTTTCTCATCTCCAGATTACCGAGGAGTAGAATTTTATTGGTACATGGTTAACTTATAGCTAAACTACATTATTGTAAGGGACATTAAATGACACATTCAATTAAAAACATGGACAAAAAAAAACATGGACAATTAAAATAACACGAATGAGGTTTTGCAGTACATTATAAAATTTCAGAATATTCTTCTAATTATAGTTTGCATATTCCGATATTAAATTTTATTTCCATTTCATGAGCATTCACTGGGGGCAAGGGAAGATAGCCCAAAAACATGTGAAAGTTGAATTAAATGTGAAATTAAATTCTTTGTGTAAAAAATATCTGAAGTGAGTGAACATAATCAGGCATACAGCATATATATCACAGCTAACAGTAGTATACTAGATAATGTTGTTTGGTGATTACTAAATTAGTATATTTTGCTTGGAATTACTCTGACGTTGTCTGTGGAAAGATTTATGTACTTAATGGATACAATACTCATTAGAGGCTGTTAGCAGATCAAAACCTGGCAAACTGCATGAGGCCAGTTGTTCACTTAACACACTTTCCTGTGCTTAGGATCCCTTAATAGCCATCTTCTATAAGTTAAATAAACATTTGTGGACACTAGAGGAATCATGGCTTTTTGTTAAACCACATTGTTGTGTATAGTTTTAAATGAGATTTTTGTGAAATGTTTCTGTTCTATGAAGGGAATAATTAATTGATTTTCAACATGCAATTAAGAAAAGGAACATTATGGCCTAGATGCTGAGAATGCCCTGACAAGAGCAGTCATTTTGATTATGGGTACATTTTGAACATTGTGATGTCCGAAGAGAGTAGTAACTGTTTCAGAGCTTTATATATATATATATATATATATATATATATATATATATATATATATATAAATAAATTTGACATACCCACTTTCTTATACTTGTAGTTGTTTTGGTCTGGTCCTTGTCATTCTAGAGAACTAACATGCAAATATAATTAAATAATTGTTCTTTTTAGGTCTTTTTCCATATTAATGAGAAAAATGTAAAAGAATTTGTCTCATATGTACCCGTGTACCATCCCAGAAGGGAAAGTGGAGCTCCATAATTTAATTTTCTTTCCAATTAGGAAGCCTCTTGATTCTAGACAGGACTATATTTCAGTCAGGTTTGGATTGCTATAGTTATATTTGTATATGGACAAAGGAATGAAGCTAAATAATGGTGAAGAAAACTTGAGAAAGTATTTCTCATGCAAATAGAGAATGGACTAGAAACTAGTGGATGGGGGGGTGGGCAATATAGAGCTTACCGATTATGATCTTTCCATAGAGTTCTTGAATGGATTTCTCTTTCTCTCTATTTTCCTTTGGTGTTGGGTGTTGAACCCAGGCTCTTGTGCATGCTAGGCAAGTGCTTCATCACTGAACTACACTATCAGTTCCTGAATGCTTCTTTTAATTACCATTTTATTTCAGTGGTCAGCCTAAGCAGATTTATGTGCAGGAACATAAAGCATAAAAAATATTAACTGTGAATAAAAATTAATATAGTAATGACAAGATGTGGAAATGTTATTCCTTTTAAGGTCAACTGGTAACAGAGAAATTGTATTTGGACATTTGTATATATATTGTCATTAAGATAATATTCCTTTAATATTTTTGTTAATATTATTGTAATTTAAAAAATATATAAAGTTTCCATTTATATATCTTTGTGAAATTTCCTGACTATTCCTGATCTGTTAGCTTGATTCTAGCTTGCCATAGCACATTTTTGAAACATATGTTGTATATGAATTTTTAAAAAAGAGTTAAATTTTGCCTTGGGGTGTGTGTATGTAGTTTATATTGTGTTCAATAGTAACTGAGTTTGCATGTTAGGGAGTAATTTAAACCACTGAGTTCAAGATTATTTAATGAACATTAAAATTTGAATTAAAGAATGCTGAGGTGGCATTTTTGTCATTTTTGGATTTAATCAGAGCAATAAAGTTTAAGTATTTAGTACATGCCTTTAGTCTGAAAGTATATCTGAAGGTTTAAAATATCTAGCAAGGTCTAATAGTAGAAACTTTACATGTATATACTGGTTTATATTTTATATAGTGCCTTTACATACACTGATCCATTTAATCTAATCCTTAGAATAGTCTGTTTTAAAAATTTTGTTGTGAAATTTCTAAATTTTTATAAACAGATGGCTGATCTCTTTATAACATGGTACTACTGGGGGTCACTTAATCTCACTTAGATTTTTTTCCCTCAGTGCTAAATCAGTATCATCCATGGTTATATTAAAGCTTGCAGTGCTTCTAGGGAATAATAGTGTCTTATGTTTGTGCAGAAGTTCACAGGCTGCAAAGTTTTTCACATGCTGTCTGCATTTATTCTCACAGCAATTCCTTGAGGAAGGTCATCTGATCTTGAATTTAGGTAAGAAAATGGAAATGTAGGCAAGCAAAATGCATTACTTAAGGCACTGCAGTCTAGTATAGACAGAGCTAATTCTTGAATGTAAGCCTTCTATTTTGCCGCCTCTGTTCAGATCTCTATGCTGTTTTGAATGATGGCTCCAGAAAATGAGTTTAGTTAGGAGGTGCATTGTTCCAGATAGTCAAGATACTATGGAAAATCTAGTTGTGAGAATTAGAAACAAACTAGAAGGAAAGAGAATCAGTATTCAGGAGCTATAATGTCTTCAGGGTGTATTCCCTTATTGTAAATACTGCCATTTATTGTTGTTATCTTCAGAAATACAGTTACAAAATTCCCTTGGAGACACAATTCCATGAGTGGGTACAAAAAAGTTTTGGGAAACATTCCAAATGGAAAAGTGAAAGAAATAATAATTCAACAAAGTGACTGTTTCTCAAAGCATAATAGTAGAAGAATTTATGAAACTGGAACCAAGTTACTAAAAGAAAATGAATTCACTTTTGTTTCCAAATTACTATGCTAGAATCTGTGTATGCTTTCAGAGAGTTTTAAGTCTTATTGTAGAAATAATGCATGTGCACATACCAATATTTACTCACCCCTTCATCAAATAGCTACTTGGCATCTACTCTATGTCAAACACTTTTCTAGATGCTTTGGACACATCTGATAAATATAAGGTAAACATTCCTGCCTTTGAGAAGAAGTTGGATTCTAGAGTATGGTATTATAGGTAGAGGAAATCAGTCAACAATATGAATACTGAAGAGGAGATTATATTATATGTTAGAAGATGGCAAGTGCTATGGAAAAAAATAGAACAAGTAGAGCAAGTTATGTGTATGCGAGATTGAAGACAGTTTTAGTTTTAAATAGCGTGGGCCTGGTAGGCCTTATTGAAAATGTGAGATTTGGTCACAGACTTGAATTGGAGGGAAATTAACCAGAGTCTGTGGAAAGAGTGTCTTGGCTCGGGAATAGTTTGATCAGAATCCCTGAAACAGGAGCATGCCTGGCAGATTTGAGGAATATTAAAAAGATGAATATGGGCTGCAGTGGAGTGAGGGGAGAGTAGTAAGAAGGAGATAATATTATGAGTGCATGTTCATGTTAGGCCTTTTAGACCATTTTACAATTTTGACTTTACCCTGAATGAAATGGTGAATCATTGCAACATTTAATTTAATTAATTTCTTTTTTAAAGGCTTATCTTTTTAAAAATATTTTTTTCACTGTTGATGTACTTTTATTTTTATTTATTTGTGCGTGGTGCTGAGAATGGAATCTAGTGCCTCACGCATGCTCGGCAAACACGCTACCGCTGAGCCACAACCCAGCCCCCATTGCAGCATTTTAAGCAAGGGTATAAGAGGATCTGACTAGAATTTGAGTCACTCTAGCTGCTAGGTTAAGAATGTGAGAATAAGCTTCAAGTGGGGCAAGAGTAGAAGTTAGCATGCTATTGCAGTGGAGGAGGGGAGAGAGAAAAAAATAAAAACACTTTAGACCACAGTGGTAGAATAGTTGTGGTAAGAATTAGTCATATTCTATATAGATTTCAAGGCTAGAACCAGTATGACTTCATGATGTATTAGATACTAGATATGAGAGAAAGAAAATGGTCATGGACAAAAGAAACTGCAGGATTTGGGTATGTGCAACTGGGAGGATTTATTTTCTACCATTTGGGAGAGGGAAAGCTGTAGCTGGAACAGGTTTGGGAGAAGGAATTAAAAAGTATAATTTTTACATAATGCCATATTAGTAACTGTTGTATTCTGCTGCCTTTCCTATCCTCTACTATACCCCCTCCCCTCCCCTCCCATCTTCTCTCTCTGGATGTGTAACCGATGTGATTCTGCAATCTGTATTTGGGGTAAAAATGGGAGTTCATAACCCACTTGAATCAAATGTATGAAATATGATATGTCAAGAGCCTTGTAATGTTTTGAACAACCAATAAAAATATAGTAAAAAAAAGTATAATTTTGCACGTTAGTTTTTAAGTATCATTTAACCTTTTAAGAAGAAATATAGGTATTAGATATAAAAATCTGATATTTGAGAAATAGATCTGACCAGGGAATAATACACTTATGACAGGAGTGACTATAAAAAGAAAAGAGGAGAGTTTCAAGGACTGAGTTCTCGGTCACACCAACATAAAGTTATCAGGAAGAAAAGTAAGAATCAATAATCTATTCTGAGAAAGATTATTATAACCAGTGAGGTAGGAGGAAAACCAAGAGGAAATTGAGTTCTGACAACTAAGCAAAGAAAATTTATCAACAAGGAGCGAATGATTAACTGTGTCCAAAGCTGTTAATGTAAGTCCTAAGAATCCATTAGATGAAACAATGGAACTCATTGGTGACTTTGACAAAAGTAGTTTTGGTAGAGAGATGGGAATGAAAAGTATAGTGGCATTTGCTTAAGAGAGAATAGGAGAGAGAAATTGGAGATAATATAAATAATTCTTCCCAGGAATTTTCTTCAATGATAGCAAACAACCTGATAGGTAAGTAGCTTGAGAATCATGAGCATGGGGACAGAAAGTGAAGAAGTTATTATTTTTTATTAAGATGAAAAAAGGATGGCATTCTAATAGAAATAAAATAAATTGGTACTATAGGAAAAAGAGAGTATTGCTGAAGTGATATTCTTGAGTAGGAGATAATAAATAGGATCCAGTACACAAGTAGAGACATCAGCTTTAGATAGGAGTAAGATTAGTGTATTGACATAAACAGGTGGGAACGCTAGGTATGTGTTTGAGGATTCTAGTTATGGTATTGGGAATCCATGGAAATTCTCTTCTGATTGTTTCTTCTGTGAAGTAGAAATAGGTCATTCATTTGGGAGTGAGGATTGGAAAGGTGTTGAAATGGAGAGTTCAAGGAGAAAGATCAAGTGTGAAATAGTCATCTGGGTAAATAGAAAAGCAAACTATTAAAATAAATTTAATATGATTGCCAGCAACATTAAATGCCCTTTGAGTTTAGTGGTTATAAATTTAGATATTTCAAAATTGTTAGTATGGTTGTTTTAATTTCATCATGCAGAGCTGCATCTGTACTGGTGCAAAGTAGGGTAAATAATTGGGTTTAATGAGAATTATAGTTTTACTAAGTGTTATAAGAAAGTGAGAGGCTGAAAAGTGTTGAGGATTTAGCAAAAAGTTATTGTAATGAACGAGAATGGATTTTAAATGATTTAGGTAGAAAGGGTATCAAGGATGTGAGTGAGATGGGTATTTTCAATGAACTGGAGGTTACAAAAAAAGACCAAAGCCTTTCAGAGTTGGAGTATCAGAAGCAGTGGACTAGAAAGAGATTGTGGTGGGCAGAGATTAGGAGGCACCAAATTAACAATATAGAAGAGCTGCATTATTGGTAATTACAAAGTTTAGCATAAGACTGTGCACTTGAATAACTGAAGAGGACAAGATTGTTGGAGAAGTTAAAAAACTGAAAGGTCAGAATGTTGCATTGTATCATCTATGTGTACATTTTAATTGAAATGATACGGATTAAGAGGGGGTCCTAATGCATTTTATTTAAAAAATTTCCTGCATGGATACTGATATTGAGTTTGCTTTGTTAACAAAGCTATTCTGCAATTAATTTCTAAATTTTTAAATTAAAATTGTTGGAATTCAGAACTCTTAGAAACTCAACTTGACTAAAATGTTTTAAAAATGATCCATATTTACTACATTGTGTAGGTTTGAATATTTGTACAATCTCTGATTTGTTGTGGGCATACTGTGCTTTTAGCTAAACTGTTTGATGAATAAGATGAAAAAATAATATTTTCTAAATAAATAATGTTTTATTTATTTCATCTACTGTTAATATTATTTTTAATGGAAATTATAATTAATTTTATTAAAAACTGATTTTATACCAGGGACATTATTGATTCCATGATGTATTTGTTGATGTTATTAGTATGTCATATGTTCATGAAGAGTAAATTAAGTTTTTACTGTCATTTCAGCACATCACTATTCTATAAATAGTACTAAAAATCTGTTCAACATAGTGTAGTAGTAATAGTCATGGTTCTTTACCTATAGATGGTTCATAATGCATTCAAAGAGGCAGAAATCAAATCAATATATATTTTAAACACCTGCTGTTTTCTGATTCCTGCATAATTAACCTCATATGGAAGCTACTTAAACAGCTCTTTTTGCAGTCACCACTTCTCACAGCTATTCTTTGACTTACTCTCAGGATTTCTGTGACCTTGGAGGTTTAGTGACGAAGAAAGAGTTAAGCTTTAAATCAGGTTTTCATGTGAAATCATTGCAGAGCAAAACCAAGAAGTTGGTGATCTTAGTATTAATTCTTTACTAATTACCTAGGAAATGAATTTGCTCTGGTGGGGCTTGCCCAGCCATTCACCTGGCATCTTAATAGAGTAGTTGGGAAGAAGGGTTGGTCAGCATTTGCAAACTCCTATTAGATCCTGTCACTGATTCTGAGGGAGTTTTAATTTTTGCAGCTGGAGAATAACAAGGGAAGCCAGATGTAGTAACATCTGCTATTAAGACTCTTGTTTGGTGGGGGTAGGCAATTCCATTGCTAGAATTTGTTTTTAGCTCTATTGGGTTGATTAAAAAAAACTTGTTCCTCCTGTTTATATAGCATGCACTAAACACTGGGTTATCTCAATCAGGATCAGATATTTACAGTGTTGTAGAAAGACTTTTAGGTACTATACACTAATCTCTACTACAGAAAAGCAAAGAATCAAGTAATTATTCATCCTGCCTGATATTTCAAAACTGATGAGATCAGCACTTCAAATGAATATTTTATTTAAGCATGGATCATTGGCAGGTTTGCTAAAACTGAATGGAAGTGCACTGATGTAATGTAAACTGCCTGAGGAAACTGATATCAGAAAATGGTAATGTTGAGATTCCTTTCTAAGAATAATTGCTTTATTCAAGGTCTTGCTGAAAACAACCATCCTTAAAAATCTAACTGAAGTCTTAAATCTATGGGGACTTCCCTTATGATGCAGTGACTTCTTGCTTCTCTGAATTTTTATCTACAATCTCTCTTTCTCACTAGAGAGAAAGCATGCATGAGAGAGCACGAGCTATAATATGTATATGTTCTCTCTCTTTTCTTTGGGAAGGGCACAAATTGAGAAGTTATAAAATGTTTATGTTTTCTCTCCCCATTCAAACTAACTTGTAAGTTCCTAAACCTCACAACAGTTTGATTTATCATTTTATCACTCTCAGTGATAGACATAATACATGGATATAAGTACTCAAATTTTTTTCAGTTTGTTAGTTTGAGAGTAAAACTATGATTTATTGTAATGAAATGTATTTACTTTGGGAAATGTTTGTATTTTAAGGATATTTATTGCTATGCTTAACTTGTATATTATTGGAATTCAGATTGACAGCCATTCTTGAACAATAGAAGCTTAGGTAATCACTGTTTTATCTCAGATTTTATCTCACTTGCCCTAACTCCAACCCTTTTTCTATGTATGACCATCTAATCCTTAGTTGTTTTCATCTAAAAATGAGGGTAATATTGGTTACATATGGAGTTTTAAAGATTGAGACCACGGACATAAAATGCTTGGCACTTGCTGAGTACATTGTAAATGTTACATTACTGAAAGTGGTGCTCACAGTAATAAATGTGTACACACATGTAAACATCCAATCTGAATACAAGATACAGAACAATTTTTGGAATAAAATGAACCAGTTTACATAATTTTTTGCAACCAGGACCAAATTAACTGGTTGACTGTGAGTGACAGTGTATGCACTTCATTTTCTAAGAAATTCTTGTATGTTGACTTTCTAGGCTGATATGGCAGCTGGTAGGCCATTTATTACTAGTTCTATTTTGGTGGAAAATTCAGCCTTGTGTGTCATTTAGAGTTTGTGACACATGTACCCTCCCAAGGCTTAATGAGTTGTCTGCAGATGGGCTGTTATTTATTACAGTCATGTAGAATAAAATTGATTGTCTTCTAAAATTAATTTTTCATTTGCCTCCAGCCTTGCTTTAATAGAGGACACACAGTTGCCTGTTTGCAGAAATACTGTTTAATCACATTAATATCTCAGCCCCCCAGGCTGAAGAAGATAATTGTACAAACGAACAGCAAAATCTGTATCTTTAACTTCTTTTTATGATTAAATTATGCAAATGACTTATCTCCTGCCCTTCCAAGCACTAATCATCTAATTAGGAATGATGTGTTAAAGGGATGGTTTTGAATCAGGAAAGGGACAAATGCAGGAAGCAGAAAATGGGAGCTGACAATGGAACCACTGGAGGTATAGTAATAGGTAGTAGATAAATCTGTGTATTTGGTACAAAAAGAAATGAGGCTAGTATATCCTAGCTATAGACTTGTCATGTGTCATCTATTGGCAGGAAATACAATTTCCTACCTATGACGGCATCACATCTTTTTTGATATTTACTTCAAATTATTAGTAAGACAACTCTTAATGTTAAGTTTCCTGTATTCTTGAACACTTGAGAAAACTAGGTTTTTAATATCATACCCAGTGAAGAGTTGGTTTTCTCTTTTATTCCATGCAGTTTAACCTGTAGCAAAGTAATGGGATTGTACATTGATCATGACTATACACAAAGCTTTTCAGATTACACTTTAAACAAAAGCAGTCCTTCCTTTTCCTGAAAAACTAAACAAGGTCAAGACATGCAAACCCAGAACAAATGTAGTCCTCTGAATAGGGAACTCAGCCTTCAATTTTTCATCATTCCAACTAGGTGGCTACAAGATCTTCCATCAAATTTGTGCATCTACCTCCAGACATAATTGTAAAAAGTTTTTAACATAATCATCCTATTTAGTTGTGGACATAATAATTCCATACAATATATTTATTTATTAGTAATAGCAATTATATTAATAATTAGTGATCATAATAATATTAATAAGTCTTATTATTAATTTTCCTTAGTAACCATGTCAAACTTCATATGTGAGTATGATTCTTATAATAATGTGAAACAAATAATAATACCTAAGACCATAGAATTGAAATTAAGTCTACTGTGGATATTTTAGAACCTCCTCAAAACCTTTTGTACAGGTACATTTGTGGGATTCAGAAATCATAGTGTTTATGTTATTTCAATAAAGTCCTTCATTGATTTGAATTTTGTGCTTTAGTTGTTTTATACAGTCAGCTCCAGTGTATTTTCTTTATATAATGTAAATTATTTCCCCAAGCATTTGAGAACAAACTCTCAGTAAATATATCCTAAATAGAACACAAACAAAACTTTGTGGACAAGATAATTTTTTTTAAGCCCTTGCAACCAACTGTCATTCTGCTATTATTTCCACTTTAGCTTCTTGTGTATTGTTGGTGCAGGTTACTAAAGACTATCCACTGATCCCTGCTGGCCACTATTCTTTATTGAAGTGTGGTAGGTCCTTACTATATTGATGCCAACAGGTTACAGTCCTTTATTTAGCATCTTTGATTTTTAAGAGTGGCATCAAACTATAGTTTACTTGTTTTACTGGAAAAGAGTTTGGTACTTATTTGGACAATTGAAGCAAATGAGGTGTGTGTGTGTGTGTGTGTGTGTGTGTGTGTGTGTGTGTGTCTGTGTGTGTGTGTGTCTGTGTGTCTGTCTGTCTGTCTGTCTCTACTAGGGATGGAGCCCAGAGGTACCTTATCACTAAGCTACATCCCCAGTCCTTTCTATTTTTATTTTGAGACAGGGTGTCTCTTAGTTACTAAGGCTGGATGCAAACTTGTGATCCTCCTGCTGGATGCAAACTTGTGACCCTCCTGCTTTAGCCTCCTGAGTCATTGGGATTACAGATGTGCATAACCACATCCAGAAAGTCTCACTTATTGAACTTTCCAAAGTTGACTTTTTATTGAACTTTATTCAGGAGATTGGGCACATGCATTCCTCTGGAGGAAAGATAGCCTTTAATAGATTTTTATGATGAAGAGAAGACTGCCTCCAGGATTGCACTGAATTCAAAAGGGCCAATTTAGTCCATGTAAGTGAGGGTGAATCCTTTAAGACTTAGTCCATTACATTCCATTTGAAAACTAACATGATTGTTACATTTTCCCAAACAAAAGTGGTGCTTGACCATATGATGCAAAAAAAATATTCCCTGAAAGTGGCTATGCCCCTGTTAATGTATCCTTTTTTTTTTTTTAAAGATTAATTCTCAGAGTCATTGGTGTGGTTTTCCAGTAAGTCTAAATAAGTTAAACAGACATTTGGATTTAAAGGAACCAAAGAAGAATGGTTTGAATATTTGTGAGTAGTAATAATTGATTTTATAGTCCCTGGATTCTAGTAAGTTTTCTCCTCAAATGCCATTTGTACATGACCATAGAACAATGATATTCAAACTCATTTTTATTATCTTATTATAGTAAAATAAATATTTTTATTATTTACACAAATATTTTAAAAATCTGCTTTATTTGGTTGGGAGAGTTATGAGATTTTTTTCTGAGTCATGCCATTGGGTGTTATGCACTCCTCTTGAGCTCTTAAAGGCACCTCTGCAGAGTCTTGGTTATGAGAAACAGATTTTAAAACATAGTGTGGAACAATTAAATTCTATATGAATAATATTGAGAAAGTTGGAAACAATTTGAATCTAAAATGCCAGTATTATTTTTCTTTATTCAAAGCCAAAAATAAAGGTTGCATAAACAAGCTGATTATCCATCAAATGGGGGATTAGGCACCCTCCACACAGGAGAATTGAAAAAACTCAGCGAGGCTTATCATCTGATGTTGTATTATAGCAAGAATTATGATATCACTTTCTTCCAATTCTAAACCACACCACTGGGCTTTTTATAGACTTTAGGAGTATTCAGAGGAATAAAAAGTATGGACTATTAACTTGCTACTTTCTCTTCCTCTTCAATAATTGGAAATGGTGAATGATCTTCTGAAAATATTAGGGTAATAATCAATATATGGCAACTTGGTATATGCTAAACCTTAGTAAATGGTCTAGGGGCAAAAAAAAATGTGTGCCTCAGGAGAATTTTACCTTTAGAGTCAACCTTCTCATTTTCTTCAGAATGTTGGAAGCAAACTCAGTAGCTTTTCAAAATGCTCATCTCATAACTGTGATTTTCCCCCTTTTCTTTAATCCCTTATTTATTCTGTGTGGTGGTAGGGACTCTTAATGAGATAGGACAGGGTCTAACCCCAGGCTGTAATTTCTAGGTAATTAGTTCAAGAGGAAGGGGAAGAACATTTTTTTTTTTTTAAAGTTTGCTAAAGGGCCTGATTCGTTACCCAGTACATTCTTTACCTTTTGGCATGCTCAATTGTCTAGAATCTTGCCCTTAGTTAATACCAGGTTTCTGGTAATAATTAATTTATTTTTGCCTTATTTTTGTAGGGTTGATATTATAGTAATAGTGTACATTTATTGAACGTCATCTATGAGCCAGACAC
This sequence comes from Callospermophilus lateralis, assembly GCF_048772815.1. NCBI lineage: Eukaryota > Metazoa > Chordata > Mammalia > Rodentia > Sciuridae > Callospermophilus > Callospermophilus lateralis. The sequence goes on from NC_135325.1 coordinate 65,672,035, forward strand.
TAGGCTTGGGACTTCCTCTTCATTGTCCACACAATGACCTTACAAGTTATCTATTGTCAGTGTGTTTTTACATTAAGAGAACCAAACCTCAGGGAAATTAGGTAAATTACTGATAATAACAGTTAGTCAGTGTACAGCCAGGAATTCTTTAATATTATAAAATTCTATAACAACCAAAATAATATCTTAAATACAAATTTGTCAATTATAGCATCATTTGATCAGGCATGAGGAAAGGATATTTTAAATAAGAACACAAAACTGCAGTTATCTTTTTTGGGCTGTGAAAAATACAGAACATATCTTGAACATTGATATAAATGATTGCATTTCATAGAGGTGGTAACATTGGAAAATGCCAGATTTTTTTTTTCAAATCTACTTCTTTCAAGTTTTGATTATAAAATGGGATAGCAATTGTCATCTTGTATAATGAATATCTATTTATTTTGACAAGTCACTTATTCATTGAACTTACCAATAAAATCTCCAAAACTGAAGAATGAATTTCAGGGGGAAATAGAATTATTGTACCTACCATTGTTCTGTTTCTCTTGTCTATTGCCTTTAAAAGATAAAATGGTGTTTGGAAGACAGGTAGTAACTATCCTCTAAAAAATAATTCAGGCTGTTGAATGTTAAGTAGGATGTTTATAGGGAGCTATAAACTGGAAAAAGTCTTACATCTCTGCTGCACAGGATTTAATTATGCAATTTGCTGTGACTTCAAGGAGAATGAAAGACCAGATTTCACATAATCTTGCAAGGGATGCATATTGGGGAAAGGAATAATGAGAATCCATACAAATTGGGGGCCAGACCCTAGGCAAAGGTATAGAATATCTAAGTCCACTAACAATTTTATAATGATAGTGGTGGTCTAAATTGTAGTGCACATGTGAATTTTCTTGTTCATATATATAATTTTTGCACGATACCTTTATCAAGTTAAAATCATCTTATGTGCAGATAGAGGTACCTAGTATTAGAAAAATTATGTATTATCAAAGGCAAACTGGCAATGGTGGGAAAGAAAAGAGAATGTATTTCTTTGAGTCCTCTAGTCGTTAGATACTGTTTCCTATAATATCAATTCTTTTTCATATAATTTAATTTATTATGTATCATTTAGTAGCTTATAAGCAGTAGTTAATGAAGTATTGTATAAGATGGCAATAAAATTTTATGAATGGTAGTGCATGAGAAAAGTGAGATGTTGAACTGTAAATTGTGGAAACATGGTCAAAGGTATCAGCTGCCTGGAAGTTAAAATTGATAGCATTAGAAGATTTCTCCAGAAATTTTGGCCTGGCATAAATTGCCATTGAAGTACACAGAAAAGGTTTAGGTAGGATTCCTCCTTGAAAATATTATCATATAAGGGAGAAGCTAAAAGAAATTTTTGTTAATATATAATTCTTATTAATAACTAAAAAGGTAGATTCCATCTAACTTACGTGGACTTTTAGGAAAAAAATTTACAGCAATTTCTTCCAATATGAATCTATGAAGGTACCAGGATACATATAGGTCTGAGATTCCACTTTGAGAAAGGAGGAAACTTTACTACATAGAATTTCAAAAAGATAGTGATAAAGTTAGTGGAAACATACTAAGAACATGGGATAAAGGTAATAATAGTGGAGACACAGACTTTAGTTATTGTCATATACTACCATAATAGTTTGCAGATAACTACTGGCCCCAATTTCCAGAGACTGCTGATCAGGAAATTCTATGACGATGATAAAAGAAATGATTTTATCAATTAGATAGCTATTTAACCCCAAATAAAGTAAATTTGTAAAATTTCATGTGATATGGTGCATTATAGGTATTTTTATCTGTACAATTGATAAATGAAAGGGCCACCAAATTGCACTTCCAGATATTCCAGTCTCTGCTGAGGATGTAACTTGGGAGGGTCTTTAAGTCCACTCTTTCTCTGGTTTCCACTATTATTACTATAAATAAAGAAATAAAGGAAAATAAGAGAGATAGTGATTGAAACTCAGAATGTATCAGTAGTTGAGGAAAGTTGTATTGCCCTGTGCATTCTTTGTTGTTGTTGTTTTTGTTTTATTTTTTTGAGAAAGGATCTTACTATATTCTTCAGGCTGGTCCTGAACTTATGGGCTCAAGTGATCTTGCTCAGCCTCCTAAAGAGCTGGGACTACTAAAGTATGCCACCATGTCTGACATTATATTGTCCTTTATTCTTTTATGCTCTTTGTTCTTTATTTTCTGATACAGATAAGAAGCTATTCTTTGATGGTACTTATGATAGAGTATTTATCTGTGGTTATACAACTGATTTTATCAGATAGGGTAATGATACCAGTTTCTATCTTTTTAATATCACTTGTCCTGTGGTTAGCTGAATAAATGCCTCCACACAGATGTCCACCTGTTTATCCCCAGAGTTTGTGAATACAACCACACATGGCAACAGGGATTTTGCTGATGTGATTAAAGTTAACGACATTAAAATGGAGGTGATTATCTGAGTGTATCTACTATAATCATAAGAGTCCTTTTAAGACCAAAGTAGGAAGAATAGAATCTGTAGTAAGAGATATGATGATGGAAATAAGAGGCTGAAGTGATGGAATGAAAGGATCATGAGCCAAGAAATGTGGTCATCCTTTAAAAACTGAAAAAGGCAAGGAAACATTCTACCTTGAAGGAATCACCTTTATTGACCCTTTGAGTTTAGACTTCTGCTCACCAGAACTGTAAGAGAACAAGTTTGTATTATTTTAAGCCATTAAATTTCTGGTAATTATTACAGCAGCATCAGAAAACTAATACATGCCTTAAGCTCCAGTGTTTCCCCCATTGAATCAGCATATGACAGAACACATGGTAAACAACCAACATTTATTGATTGACTAATATACCAAAAAAGCTAGGAAAAGATTAAATAGGAGTGACTCTGAGAACATTTAAATAACCAATGGATGGTTGTTGAAAAGGATTTGAGAGATTTTCAACTTTTCTGTAAATTATGGAATTTGTCTTGAGTAAATTAAGGACCATTGTAGGTAAATTCTATACAAAACACTAAATAATTCCATATCAATGCGCAAATGTTTAGAAAGTATGTGAAGTTAGTAGTTTTTAGAAAATTAAACATTGTATGTTTTCCTTTAGTGGACATGTCTTAGTGCAAAAGATCATCTATATTATTATTCACATCATGAGAATTAAAATCTAAATATTTTAATTAGAAAGATAACCTGGGGTGTTTGGGGGTCTTTGTTTGCATTCACCTTCATGAACCATGTTAGTGAACAGATGTCAGTTAATTACTTATTAAGACTCCATGAGATTGATAAGTTTGAATAATTGAAAAGAGAAAGTACAAATACTCATGTTTAAGATAATTCTAACCTCTATGACTCCATAACAGCCTTGAAATGAGTTATATAATGTGTTAGTTTAGTCTGAAGATCCTCAGGTTAGGTGAATTAGTAATCTTGAGACTATAAATAAGAATTTTCTTAGGGTATAGTACCAAAATTCTCAATACAACCATATAGATTATAGCTGATTAGTAATAAGCAAAATACAAGAAAACACGTTATAATGTCTTCATGACACTGAAACATCTTATGAATGAAATTTGTTATCTTTGCATTACCCAGTGGTCACTCGTTCTGTTTCTTCCATCGAGTTAATAATGTTACCCAATCCCATGGACTTTTGATTATAGTAATTTTTTAAAATTTTCACTTCCTTTGTTTTTCACATTTAAATTATCGGATCCTCCTAATTCATTCTTTCTTTCTTCCTTCCTTCCTTTTTTTTTTTTTTTTTTTGGTACCGAGGATTAAACTTAGGGCACTCGACCACTGAGCCACATCCCCAGCCCTATTTTGTATTTTATTTAGAGACAGGGTCTCACTGAGTTACTTAGTTAGCAGCCTCACAGTTGCTGAGGGTGGCTTTGAACTTGCGATCCTCCTGCCTCAGCCTCCTGAGCCACTGGGATTACAGCTGTGCACCACTACACCTGGCCATACTAATTCTTTCTTCTCAATGTCTCTGAGACCATCTCTTTTCTGCATCTTAATTCATTAACAATTCATTACTTTATATAATGCTTCAATTCTCCTGACTTGAAATGTTCTTTCCTGGAAAATCCTCCCTGTTGCTTACTACTAATGCTTGTCTTTTACTCTTACAAGACTACTTCAAAATTTTTTAAAAATTCTCTTGATTATTTATTCAGCCTTGATTCCTTTTTAGTCTTACCATGTTTACTAACAATTACTGATTACTTGACTTGGCTTTGTAGGTGAGGCAATGTTGGACCATACTCTCTGTGGCATTCTTATTGCTAGCTAGGTATACTGACCTCATCTTTGTTAATGTTCCAAATGTGTGTAGTATCTCTTCAGTGTTTTTCAATGCAGTTTCAGATTTAAACACAGGCAAGTTTCACATAACAAAATTTGAAAAGCACAAGTCTTGTATATTATGTTCCTTCTACAAAAAAGTGCCTTACAAATACATCATAGAAGCTGAATTAAGTATTGAGCTTAATTGAAACATTATAGTCAATATTAAGTCATGCACATAGATGCTTACTATTTAATGTTTGTAATCAGCTGCACATTAATAATGAAAAATATTGCCCTGAGTCATGTGATACAGTGAAAAATTCATTACTGCATATAAAATGTGGTGTATGTTTGTGTAGAGCCTAGCACAGTACCTGTCACATACTGAATGCCCAGTTAATGGTAAGTAACAACAGTAATATTTGTAAATGATCCAATCTTCCTTTAAGGGTGATGAAATAGAGATTTAGTGGGTTGCTAGAAGTTTTGTCTTGGTTAACTCTATGCAACCTTCCACAATAAATTTAGCAAGTAATATTCACTTCTAAGACTATATTTAACACTAGGACAATAATGGTGGACTCTCAAAAAGTAAATCACCAATTCCTCTTTCCTAACTTCATGGAATCCTATTGAGTAAACAATATGTGCACATGTGAAACAACAAAAGAATATAATTCTTAAACTTGTGATGTAGACTTTTATGTTCTGTAAAAATTTAGAAATGCAGGGGTTGATTCTTGAGTTTTTAAAAGAAATTCTGCTTTTCATTTATCTTGGGTAGTGTGAAAAATCAAAACTTTCTTATACTTACATATTTAAACTATATAAACTCTAAGAATTACACTTTTCTTGTGCAGTATAGTGCCCTCTGGTGAATGTTCATTCCAACATAAGAATTCTATTTTACTCATTTTTTTTGTAAAGTTATAATTTCATGAATCTTTACTAGAAAATAAATTCTATTTGCCTGTTAGATTCCACAAAATAATGACATGCTAAATAAAAGAAAGATGCCAATCTAGTTTTTAATTAAAAATTTAAAATGATTGTAACTTAAGCCCATGTAAGTTTACTTTAGTCAGTATAACAAAATTTGGTCTGCTTTCTTTCTTCAATTACCCTCCTATGTGAGAAGTAGATTAAACTTTCTGCATTTATTGATAGGGTTGAAAGTTTCTACTTTTGCATTTTTAAAGATAAGGTGGTTATACTGATATTTAATGAAAATGAAGTCAAGGATAGTATTATTCTATATGGAAAACAATTTGATCAGTAGGCTCAATTATCAAATACCAAACTGGAGTGTACTAGTTTCCCCCCTGGTTAAGCCATAAATTACCTTAACTCTCTTTATAACATACTTGCACAATGAAATAGAGTCTGCTTTCTTTTTTGGATACACTCAAAGCTAGTTCAAGTAAAAAATGTTCTGAAACATTATAGCAAGTCAAGACAAATAGTTATGTTAGATATACTTAAAGAATATTTTTTTGTGTTATGTTGATGATGAAGATTTTTGAGTATAACTATTTATGACTTACGCACAATTCTTGACTTCTCTCAAGGAATCAAACCATGTTTCACTAAATCAAAAGAGGTGAATCTTCAAAGAACAATGATTGTCCTTACCATTTTTTTGAAAGAGGCGGTCTTGCTATGTTGCCATACTAGTCTCAAACATCTGGGCTCAAGTGATTCTCCCACCTCTGCCTCCTTAATAGCTGGGACTACAGATATAGAACACCATACCCAGCTTCTTATGAGCTTTTAAATTTCAGGAACCAAGAACTCTTTCAGAGAGTTTATATATCAAGACAGATGCACAGTTATTCACAGTGTAACTAACTGCAGGTTCCATCTACCATTTGTGAATGATCATATTTTTGAGACCTGATTATGGCACTATTTTAAAATTACATTCACATATTTTTGTGTGTTTTTAAGTCAACATGGGCCTAAGGAACTATACTGTGAATTCTGCTAATTATTTATAAGTCAACTTTTCTGTCTGTTCACATCATTGTGATGTGATCTTCTTGCCCCACTAGTAACTTCTATGCATATCACTTCAAACTTCCTTCTGAACTGACAGATTGATGTAATTGATTAGAATTTTGTTTGACATAGAAAGAAAGCAGGCTGCCCCAATTGAGCTAATTTGACTGAGAGAGAGAAATTGGCATTGAGCTGTTTTTTTTTTCTTTTTCGCAAAGATATCAAAGCCATCCATGTAAAACTTGGTCAAGTGAATACACATCTTATGTTGGGAAATTTATTTATATGAGAGAGAAAGAGAGATATTACATGGCACCACATAAATATATATAATTTTATGTGTCAATTAAAAATAACTTCTATTGTTAAGAAATTATGCTCTTATCATAAATGAGATATCAAGAGTCTAAGATATCTAACATAAAATTAATAGTTGTTTGGGATGCATTGCTATTCATATGACTTTTGCTAGTACTTCCTAGAATTGGCTGAGTACTATTTGGAAAGGTCTGGTCTCAGTAGTAATTGGTTCTTTTGGAAATTGAATAAATTTTCCAGGTATATTGAACACTAAGTGTGTCTTCATGGAGTAGCCTAAGGATACTATATTTAGAATGATGTGTTTCAATTGACTTGCAGCATACAAAAGTGGTAAATGGATATTCAGAGTGTAACATGACATTATCTGAGACATTTATACTTTTCAATGTTTAATTTACAGTAAAATTTATTTTATTATTGATTTTGGTGTTGGGGATTGAATCAGGACCTCACACATGGTAAGCCTGTACTCTACCAACAACCTAGAAATCCAGCCCTTCTCGGTCTATTCCCTGAGGACCTCAAAAGAGCATACTATAGGGATACTGCCACATCAATGATCATAGCAGCACAATTCACAATAGCTAGACTTTGGAATCAACCTAGATGCCCTTCAATAGATGAATGGATTAAAAAACGGTGGCATCTATACACAATGGAGTATTACGCAGCACTAAAAAATGACAAAATCATGGATTTTGCAGGGAAATGGATGGCATTAGAGCAGATAATGCTAAGTGAAGCTAGCCAATCCTTAAAAAACAAATGACAAATGTCTTCTTTGATATAAAGAGAGCAACTAAGATCAGAACAGGGAAGAAGAGCATGAGGAAAAGATTAACATTCAACAGAGACGAGTGGGGTGGGAGAGAGGGAGAGAGAAGGGAAACTGTATGGAAATGGAAGGAGACCCTCATTGTTACACAAAATTACATATAAGAGTTTGTGAGGGGAAAGGGGAAAAAAAAAACAAGGGAGAGAATTAAACAACAGCAGATGGGGTAGAGAGGGAAGATGAGAGGGAAGGGGAGGGGGGATAGTAGGGGATAGGAAAGGTAGCAGAATACAACAGTCATTAATATGGTATTATGTAAAAATGTGGTTGTGTAACCGATGTGATTCTGCAACTTGTATTTGGGGTAAAAATGGGAGTTCATAACCCAGTTGAATCAAATGTATGGAAGATGATGTCATGAGCTTTGTAATGTTTTGAACAACCAATAAAAAAAAAAAACCTGGAAATCCAGCCCAATATACTAATTCTTAAAAGCAACAAAAATTAATTCAGAAACACTATTCTGACTGGAATTAAAATGATACATGATAAGAATTCATTTAAAGAAAATTATTTTCTGCCTAGCCCAAGTCAAATAATATAATAAAAGATAGCATGAATTAAAATTAATTAGGAATGGAAAGTAATTTACACTTTATTTTTTTAGTAATTTATATTTTAAAGAATGATCACCTATCTTATTTTCATGGGATTCTTTCACTAGTGCCTATTTTATAGGTAAGGGAACTGAGTCTAAAGAAAATATGTGACTTATCCAGGTCCAGGGCTACATAGTAGATAAGAGTTGTGTAAAACTTCTGTCAAGTATATTTCTCTAAGAATGTCCTACAGAAAATGAGTTTTGAAAAATTTTAAAAGATTTCCCTCCCAAGTGACAGAAATTTTAAGTTTTCTTTCCCTAACGAGGGATAATTTTATTTTAAAATAAGTCTAGGAAACAATGAGTTAAGTAGGGGTTTTTAATGGTAGTATATATGTGGATATTACAATAGTCAGTATTTTCAAACTTTTCTGGTTTAGAATGTTTTTCTTTTCACAGAGCTTTTCCTGAAATTGGTGTGTCTTATAATTTATTTTGGGAAATTCTATTTCAGGGCCTTGATCTCAGAGAACTGTCAAAGTCAACAGAATCATGGTAATTCAAGGTATAACTTCTCCTTGAGTTATTTTGATCTTATTATATAAATCTTCAAGGTTCAATCTAAAATGGTCTTAATATAAGGATTTTTTTTTAAAAACAAGAAGCTGAGGGAAGCATTTAAGCAGCAAGCGGGGCATTCTAAGTGCCTCTCAAATTGTACTACTTAAACAACTGTATGTTCTATATTTGAAAGGAGGACCTATGTGGATGATAAAGAAACAATTAGAGCTTTTGCATAAGGATATGATTATATATTTTTTACTTCCTTCTTATTTATAAGGAAGGCAACCCATAAATGATTTATGCTTTTTACTTATAAAAACAGAACTAAATATTCTAGCCCTTGGATACTTAAAAATATCATTTGAAAATGATGGGAAAGGTACTTGCCTTAGGGTGTAGAATATAATTTTCCTTTTGTAGTGTATTTATTTTATTTACTTTAACAATTTAATTCAATAATGTGTTTGTTGAGTGAATAAAATAATGTATAAATGGATAAAATGTACGCCATAAATATTGTTCCATATGAACAAGGCATTGATGAAATTTCAATAATAACTAAGATTTTATTTTCTATGTTCAAAAAATTCATAATAGAGTAATAACACTTTTACCTTGTGCCTACTCCAAGTCAATAGATTTATGCTTTACAAAGTACTTTTACATCTGTTCTTTCAATGAATCTTTATAAAACTTTATGAGTTAGGTAGAGCAGATTTTTCTTTCATTTATAAGGATGGAAAATAAATTGTCTGGGGTTGTACTGCTAATAAGTAATAGAAGGGCTAGTGTAATTGTTCTGTATGTGTGGAAAGCCAAATCCTAATCAATCTCTTGTTAGGAATGTGTTACTCATGAACCACACCCAAATTACTCTGTTCAGTCTGCATTACCTATGAATTTTCACTACTTGTTGCATGCATTCAACTTGTTCTTAAGTCTTTTTTTTTTTTTTTTTTTTTTTTTTTTTTGTGATACTGGGGATTGACCCCAGAGCTTTGTGCACAGTAGGCAAACACTCTGCCTCTGAGCTATATGCCCATCCCTCTTAAGTCATTTTCACTGGGGCATGGTACATCCAAAAGGAAAAACAAAAATAAACAAACAAACTAACATACTAAGCTTACTTGTCTTTGAAATCCTGTCCTAGTTAGTGTTCTGTTGGCACATACGAATGAATGACTTTATTGAGAATCTTTGGCATCAGATGATGCTTGTTTATGAATCTGCTTAGTACTTTGACTATTTGTATTGCCTAACTAAATAAATATTGTTGGTAAAGTACATACTGTATTTGTAAAATGTAAAATGATTTGCAGACTTTTCTGTTTTTAAAATACAAATATATTCATTGCACTTTGGAAGAATGTATTATGAAATAATAGTAAGACACTAGAAGCCAGACTAGAGTTAGAAGACTTGAGTTCAAATAATGGCTTCCAAATGTACAAACATGTAGTCATGGAAAATTCATTTACTAAATCTCTTTCCTCATTTGTAAAATGGGAATAATAATAAATCATCTTATTTGTTTTGCAGTATATAAATTTATTTTCCTCATACTTTACAGTCAGGGCTTACCATTTTTGGATACCTCCATTGTAGTTTTCTGACTTAGAGTATTGCCTGCACAATAAAAGGACTTCTCTATCATGAAAGGGTTAATTTAATTTCATAACATGAAATATTTGGAAGGAAAGTTAGGTGGAATTTTGAGTAAGCTTTTTAAGTCCTTATTATAATAATTTTTTAAATTGATGATGCCATTTGATAGTCTTATGAACCAGCAATTCTCTAACTTTAGAAAGCATTACATTCTGCAGGGGAGCTTGCTAAAATAACATACATTATTAAGATTCACCCACGACTCAATGGTTTGGTGTTGGAGAATTATTGCTACAATCTTCACTTAAATCATTAAAAAACCAAAAAGCAAAGAAGTAAAATGTCTTATCCAAACATGAAGACATGTGAGTTCCCCGTTCTGATACTATTCTTTTACACCCTAGGCCCATTTCTATTGCTAAAAAGACAAGATATAGATTGGGTAGCATTCTCATGCTTCCTAGAACAGAGATCCATTGTAATCAGGTTCTATAGTCTCTACATTCTAATCTGTCTGTGTGATTCAACTTATTTATATTGCTTTGACACTGGTGCCAGGATCATTTTAGTGGATGCATTCCATTCACAGATTGTTAATTTTTTATTAATATATCTGATGTGGATGCACTGATTTGTGCCTAGCTAATTTCGCTCAACATAGTTTTGGGATTCATCCATGTGGCTGTATGTACAAGCAGTTTATTCCTTTTTATTGCTGAGTAGTATTGTATGAATATGCTACAGTGTATTTATGAATTCTTCTATTGATGACAGATGGATTATTTCTAGCATTGAGCTATTATGAAGAAAATTTCTATGAATATTTAAAAAACTGATGTGGCTACAGAATTGACTGTGTGATGCTAAAATATATATGAACACTAAAAATAGATTCTGCTGGGCATGGAGGCACATTCCTCTTATCCCAGTGACTTGGGTGGCTGAGACAAGTTCAAGGCCAGCCTTAGCAATTTAGTGAGGTCCTAAGCCACTTAGCAAGACCCTGTCTCAAAATAAAGAATTAAAAAAAGTACTGGGGATGTAGCTCAATCTTAAAGCATCCCTGGGTTATATCATCATCATCATCATCATCATCATCATAGATTCTTAGACCTTCATTGCCTGTTAGTAAATTTAGATCTGGAATATCCCCCAAAGGCTCATGTGTTAAAGGTGTTATCCCCAATGTGGCAATACTTATAGGTCAGGGCTTTGGGGAAGTGATTGGATCATGAAGGCTCTAACTGAATGGCCTATTGAATGGAATATTGGGAGGTGGTGGAGACTGTAGGGGTTGGGGCTAGTTGGAGGAAATAGGTCACTGAAGGCATGTTCTGGGAGAGTATATCTTGTTCTGGCCTCTTTTCTCTCTTCCTCTGCTTCAGGGATGCCATGAGGGCTTGTACAGACCCCAAAATAATGGATCCAGCTGATCATGGACTGAAACCTCTGAAACAATGAGCCAAAATAAATTTTTTTCCTGCTTTAATTTGACTTTTGAAGATATTTTGTCACAGTCACAAAAAACTGACTACCATGCCTATTACAATTCTGATAGAAGACAGTCAATAGCAAATTTTGTATTTTAAAATAAAACGGTTTTCTGACTGTAAAAAGAATGAGAAAGGGGGGTGGGGTTGTGGCTCAGTGGTGGAGCACTTGCCTACATGTTTAGGACACTGGGTTTGATTCTCAGCACCCACATATAAATAAATAAAGAAAATAAATGTCCATCAACAACTAAAAATTATATTATAAAAAGAATGAGAAACTAAGGTGAACATTAAGGGCTATATTTCTGTTGAGATTATTTTTCCATATCATATGTTTTCTTTTTTTTCAATTCTTTTTTTTTCTTTTTCCTTCATGATAATAAAATTATCTTAAGTTCCTCCTAAAATTTAGGATGACTCCTTGTCACACATTATGTTCTCCTATATATTTGCTTCTATTTTTAGACATATCTGTTTCATTTATTTGTATCTTGCTTCCATTATTAAGACATCATCTTTTAATGTGATACCTATTAGCATGCTTATAATAAAATATGAACTTCTGAATAAGTTATCCAAATTAAAAAAATAAATAAAAAGAATGAGAAATATTATGATTTGGTTTTACTGACATAAAAAATCCAATGGACACTGGGTCTGCAAATTTGATATAATAAATTTTGTAATAAATAATTGTGTCTGTAATGGTTGGTTTGTACATCCTAACAAGTAAGGAATATACTCATTCATATTATAGCGTATGTAGCTCTAAAGTAAAAATTTGTACCTAACCACTTCTTATGGCATAATTCTTATTTAAGCTTTATTTTATTCTATTTAATTTTTAATAGTAATCATCTTCATTACTTGGTAGAGTCCCTCTAACTTAGTATATTTGCTTTGCATTAAATGAAAAAATTCACAATTCATCCTAGCAGGTTAAGGATTTCAGCATGCCCTCCATAGTACTTTTTCAATGTGGTAATAAATTCATATGATTTATGGTAAAGATGATGACAGTTCCTAATATAGGGTCTGAACATATTATCAAAGTTTCCTGATCACAAAGAATAATAACTTTTTTTGAAATGTAGAGTACTTTTGTGGGGTTTTGGTACTAAAATTACTTTGTGCATCTGTAGATTTTATTTATAAAACTACTGGGCAGGCAAAGGGTTTTTAGAGGACTTTAAACTACAACCAGACAATATATTTAAAAAGTGTAGCTTTTATTATCATCACATGGCCATTATAACTGGCACAACTGTTTGTGTTAAGAATGGAAGATCAGGGATCGTGGATGAAATGTGTCAATTTTGTCATAAAGTTCCTATTTGAGTATAAACATCCCACTTTATACCTTTTCTTCTTGATTTTACCTTCTGTAAAATACAGTAATAATATTTAACTACCTCATACAGGATGTTATCTAGTTTAACTTTCCTATTAATTTTTTTGAGAGTCTCAAATATAAAGGACCATAACAATTATTAGCACTACTCTATTCTGACTAGCATGATATTGGCCAGTTTTAGCATGCTCATATAAATAAATAGTCTCCTTGTAACTAGTATGTTGCTAATAAACTTTGCCTGTGTCTTTCTCCTGTTTTCCCTTTCCCACTCATGGGCTTTAAAGACGGATCTTGCACCTTTTTGATTCAAGTTAAAAGAATTATTCACTTTATTCATATACAAATATTTATTGAACATCTTCTGCATAACAGGAATTGGGGTTAGTGATCAGAGTTTAAAATTAGTACTGTTCCTGTCCCTGATATTCAAGGGCTTAGAAAAATAAATAACAAGTTTCTTCAGCTGAATCCTTCTGCTTTAACTTCAGGTACAGTGCCAAAAATAGATGTTGACAGGGCCCACCAAAGCTGGTCATCTCAGGCTATTAATGATGATGATTTCTAGTATTTCATAGGAGTGAAGCTTGAGTCACTCACTCTTAGTTTCCATAATTCTTCCATTACCTAACTGTGAGAACTTGGGCAAATTAGCTCGGCCCCTTTGTATCTCAGTTTTTCTCATCTGTAATCTCTAAGACCTAATTTAGTTTTGAGTTTCTGTGATTTCTATCTTCCAGCTATAGGTATGACAACCATTTTTAAAGGTGAGGTTTTTGTTTCTTTTGAGTAACTTCATTAGAAAATCAAGATTGGAAGAGGATGGATGAAGGGTTTCCTATCAATTCTTGAATAAATAACACCTTTCATGGTATGTGCAAAGGGAGATGATGAGCTTGGTGATTCTACTCAGCCCACCACTATTTATACAAATTTGTTTTCTTCCTAGATTACATTTATTTAAATTGGAGGAACAAACCAAATTGGGCTTGACTTTGAAGTTACTGCTATGTGCAGTGCTAAGTTAAGACAAAAATGAACCTTTTTTTTTTATTTTTCAGAGGGCTTCATGTGATTTACTGTATCTCTGTCATAGGCAGATTTATCTTGCTCAGAATATCCTTATTGTTTGTACTCCTTGGAGTCCTTAGAAAACTCATGCATAATTTCCATCCTACCACAGATAACACAGGCATCCTAAAAGTTTCAATTTAGAATGTGTGTTTTTCTTTCCCTGCTTCATGAGCCAGTGGCAGGAGGATTGGTGGGGGGAGGAGCAGGCATCCTACCACTTGTGTATCCTAGCCAGCAACACAGTGCTTTAGGCTATTATTTCAAAATCCAATATATTCAAACTTTGGCCTCTGAGAGCAGTAGGATCAGAACTCAAGAACAATAGAGTATGATAAATACAGAATTTACATTAAGGAAAAAACTATATCCTGTCATTGTGAATGAATGTTCAGTAGATGATCTTGGCATTCACAACCTACTACGTGCTTTATATTTTGTGCTTTTCTCAAATATTATTGTGGCATAAAGAAATAATTCAATATATGCTAAGGGTGAGCTCCACTAATATTGTCACATTAATTTAATATGAATCCCTTTTGAACCCTTCATAATTGCTGCCATGATAAGTAGTGCATCCCAGTGAAAATGCTTTGCATAGAGCCACCCAAAATTTGGCTAAATGGATTAACACAGCTCTTGATATTCCTAGTTTTATTTTTCTTCCCAATATTGGTTCATTTGTGAACATAAGAGAATCTTTAACCTGTCCATTTTGTTCAAAATTCTGATTACTATCTACAATTTTCTTTTTTTAAAAATATTTTGTTTTAGTTGTAGTTGGACACAATACCTTTATTTTTTTATTTTTATGTGGTGCTGAGGATTGAACGCAGCACCCTGCACGTGCTCTACCACTGAGCTACAATCCCAATCCCTTCTTTTTATTTTTTAATTTGTTCTAATTAGTTATACATGATAGTAGAATGCATTTTGACACATTGTACACAAATAGAGCACAACTTCTTCCTCTGACTGAACATGGAGCAGAGTCACACTGGTAGTGTAATCATACATGTACTTAGGGTAATAATATCTGTCTCATTATATTTTTCGTGAATTGCATATTATGTAATCATCACAAAACCTATTTTGTATTAAAATGCATGAACTTTTGCATTTAGGATGGGTATAAATTTTTGCTTGTTAGGATATAAGAATAATAATTTAAAAATCTTTTAACCTTGTGATCACTTAATTAAAAATATTCTCAACAAATGAATGGATTAGTTTATTTATTTATTATTGTTGATCTATGTCCTGGTTTCTGCAAAATTTTGTTAAATGTTTGATAGAGAATTAAATTAAACGAAAATAAAAGAAAGACAAGAAAGACTGACATCAGCTGAAAAGTTTTTTTTTTTTTTTTGCTGACTTTTAGTTAACAAAGCTCTAAATGGCTACTAGTCTTCCTCCTGCAATCAAGTGTAATAAACCTACACTACAGAAGTCAAATTCTAGGGGAAAAAAAGTTGGAAGCTCACACTTACACCATAAAACCTTCTTTATTGCAACCATCAGTCTTCTAAGATATGCCCCACAATGGGATTTGGTAAAGCCATTACAAGGTGCTGTATGAGTTCCATTTGCCTACAGTAAATAGAATGTCAGAAGTGTCAGGGGGAAATAAATATCGGGCTGGTTAAAAGGGAGCAGAGATAGCTCAAAGCATCATTGAGAGGATTGATTTATCTGGCATGCTGTAATGACTGCAGATGTGGATCTGTTATTCTAGATGAGCAATGAATTTGATGAGCTGATAACACAGGGCCACAGAGGCCTGGTTTTAATTACTGATGAGGAATTTATTTGTGAAGCACTGTGATTTACTGAGGGTTTGTTCTGTTATTGACAGGTGACCTTGGGGCTTTTCTCTTCTGATGAATTCCAAAAAAGGGGGCTTTTAAAAGAAATAATCAAACAAAAAGTATTTTATCTTTACTTTGAATACAATGAAGTCATTTGAGATACATCGGTGGGGTGGAAGCTGCATTCTTGCTTACATGAAAAGTTTGCTGCTCCAGTTATTTGCTGCTGATAAATTACACTTGATTTGTACTACTAGGTACATTTTATATTTTTTTCTCTTAGGCAAGTCTTAATTCTGTGACTAGACACTGACATTTATTAGTGAGTTTTGTTCTGTCAATAGTATAAACTGTTGAGGCAGAACTGTGTGGAAATTTAACATTCCACACAAATCTAACATTGCTCCTTCATTAAATAATTGCTAATTTGTATAATATGAATTGGAAGTCAGAAGGGGAGTTTATGGTTCTTATACAGTTCTTATAGTTACCAGTGTTACCTTTTATAAAGATACAGAAAATCCAAATCAAAGAAAGGAAGGTCAAGAAAATAACCATCATTTATATTCATTTTATTAACTCCCTTTCTTAAGATTAGGAATTGGCTTCAAGTTAATAAATAACTAATTTGGGTTTTTGTAGTGATATTTGTATAACTTTTATCTTGGCAGAGTCGAATTGTTATGACAATTCTCTGTTGTTGTTTTTTAATTAAAATATGGTACTTTTAGGATTTTATAAAATATATAAATTCAAAAGTTTGAGCTCCAAGGATTGCTTGTCTATTTTCTTTTTATTTCAATTAGGAGTTTACCTAAGTGATTCAAACTTTTGTGGCATACACAGTAATTTCTGTATGTGTATCCTGTTAGAGTTGATGGCAAAAAACATTGACCCTGTCCAGTTTAATATATTAATATATATATATATATATTAATATATAAATGGTCTATTGTTCACAAACTATTTAAAAAGTCACTAAAACATTAAAGTATATGAACCTCAAAAGTTCCTAGAGAAGACTTGAATTGCATTGAATGATATTTATGTGTGTAAACCTGTTACTAATTTGTTTAGCAAAAGTCAGGAATCAAATCATTTGGGACACTGTTCAACTAATTTTTCTTTGCAAGCCTTCTATCTTACTACCTTTCTGTCTCATGTTATTTATGAAGAGCTAATAGGCAGTGGTATTACACTTTCTCTGGGAGGATTACGATGTAAACTGTGTATATAGATGGTTATGAGATTAATATATTTGCCTTTGTATGCATGTAACAACTAATGGAAATATTTTATTTACATTGTTGTTTTATTAACTAGTATCTTGGATGATTTGGACTGGGAAAATTTTTTGACAAATGTGAATATTTTAGTATGAATCATGATGTAAGCATCCCAAATTGTAATATTATAATGTGAGAGTTTTTGATATATCAAACTGGTTGATTTGAATTTTTAAAAAATTTAGTTTAGTAGAGAGGAATTACTTGCTTTATTTTTGCCTGTTTTGTGGTCTTATATTTTTTATTGGATAAACATCATTTTTCCTTCTTGCTTTATTCTGTTGGATCTATAACTGTAAACTATATGTAGATTTTTCTATTGTCTCATTAACTAAAAGGTTCACTTTGCATCATATTAATTTTTGATAGGTTAAGTTCCGCCAAGAAACCATGAAGTGTGTTTTAAGGCAATAGGTAAATGCTCTCATGGTTATAATATCTGTATTTTGGGAGGCTCAATAATATTAATTGAGGGATCAAATGGGTAAAATTACAATTTTCACTCCACAATTTTAACGTATCGGGCACAAGAATGATTCTTATGTGTATAGCTTTACATACATTCTTGAAACTCTTCAGTGAATCTCCTAACAGTGTTCTATTTAATTTCATGACTAATCTCCAAATAACATAGAAGTGAATAGCAGAAATTCCATTTGCTGTAGTGAGACTGAGGAAACAAAATTAAATAGTTTTCAATACATGCATACATTTTGTATCAAAATATCATATGGTAGCCCATTGATGTGAACATTTTACGTCTTATATATTGGTTAAAAATAAATTTAATTAATTAATTAATTTTTAAATTAATTGAAAAAGTTGAATAATTTTTAAAAGTATATCTAGCAAGGGAATGTGTATAATAAAGGAGTCATTGCTCTTCAAAGGAATGAATGTGGTATAAGCATTTGCTTGAGAATTATGTTTATAATAATATATTGAAGTAAACACATCAGAATTGATCCAAATTAGTTATTTAAATATAAATATTTTCTTCCTTTTTTCCTCTCTCTAGTTTCCACATCTAAGAGAATAGGGGATATATTTGGAAGCAGATCTTTATTGTAATTTTATTTGGGATGTCTTTTTATAGTGACATAGGAAGATAAATTTCATTCAGAATTTTTTATAGGATTTTACTGTGTTTATAAGATTAAAAATAATGAAAAGTAACATTTTTATTGCTGGAACCATTGGGGTTTATAGTGAAGTATCCTGTAGTTGAACTGCATATTGACATACTTATTTAGCTGTTTAGAGTACAGAGGAATACATTAAAGGAGAGAAACCTAAACCTATTTCATTAAACATGGAGTTATTAACATTATAAAGTTATTAACATTATAAAAATACAAGTTATTTAACATTATAAAAATACAATTGGTATTAAATAATGGGAGAAGCATTTGTAATGTTAGGATATGGTATAGAGTACAGAGGATGAAATCCCCCCCCATCTCTTTAATTTTTACTTTGACTACAAGACTTCCCAGGATTCTTATAAATACATTAACACTTTTTTTTTAATATTGGAGATTTTTTTCTCTCTCTGTTTGGAATATAAGTTACTCTTTGAAAAGCACATAGTCGACAAATTGGGTGCACATTTCTAGAAATATTGGATCTAAGGAAAAAGTACGCTTAGAATTCTTGACAATATTTAGAATAGATTGGAATTTTTTGGTATTCTCCTTGGAAAGAGTTTACTAAACAAAATATAAATGGTAAGGTTGAACAGGTAATGTTTTAAAAAGTAGAGTGCAAGAGATGATACATTTTCAGTTGTTTTAACCATAGCTCATCATATATAAGCCAAGGGTGTACTATCTTATACTGTAAAATACATGTTTTTTTTTCTAAAATTGAGGTTCTTTTTGAAGAGATAATATATGCATATGGTAAGAGAAAATATTTCAAAAGGCATGACATAAAAAGTAAATATTCCTTCCATCAATCTCTGTCTGCTAATCATTCACTTTCCTTTGATTGGGGTTACATTTACTTGAGGTTGTGTAATTTCAGTTCTAAGCACCTGTCTCTTTTCAATTAAGTAGGTAATCTGAGAAGAGGTTGGTGAGGATAAAGGCACAAGTTTTTTATGTTCTTGTCTCCTTGATACTAAGTGAAGAAATTTCCCCTACTTACAATAACTGATAAAGGCAAAAACAGATCACAACCCAAGTTTCTACAATAGGTTGACATATGTTAGAAACTTTCAAAACTTTTTATTATGAACATTAAAATGATCCATCACTGATATTAATGCAGCACTTCTGTTTTAATAATTATATTAGCAGTTTAAGATATGATGATATGGACTAGCATTATGTTAATAAAATCTTTCACTATACACAGTGAATATGAATTTTATCCTTGAATGAGCAGATGTTTATACACTTATGAAACTCTACATTGAATATATTAGTCCAGCAATAAGTGAAAACTTTATGCAACAAGAAGATGATTGTTTTCTATAACACCACCTTTAAATATATTATTTATCTCAAACTAGATGTAATATTTGTTTGAGCATATATGTACAGATTGTGACCATGAAATATTGTCATGGAGATAATCATGGCTTTAGAAAATATAAATACAAAAATAGTTCTAACACTGGGAGATAAATCTTGTTTTGGAGTTATCTTTTGATAGTTTTTATTTGTGATAGGAGAGATTGGGGATTGATTTTTGAACTCAACAATACTGCTCTGGGGACTTTTCAGGAGGGATTTGGAAAATAGTTGAAAAGAGGAAGATAGCATAAGTGAATAGCAATGATTATAAAAATTGAAAGGTAACAGGACAAAAATATGCAGGGATTTCTTTATTTAATGTAACTTTTAAATAAGAAAAATACTTTGAATAATGAAATAATAAAAGAAGCATAACAAGGCATAGGAAGAACATAAAAGGAAAGAATGAAATAAAAGTAAAACAAAAATATCATACCATCTACTATACATATTTTATTTGAAAAATAAGTTAATTTGCAAATTGCTCTGCTCTGTTTTACTCTTCTGCTCTTAATATAATAAGAAAACAATTATACATCAGAGTATTTATTAATTAAATAAAACAATGGCCTTTTAGGAAAATAATGAACAACCTGTAAATTCATTATTAATAAGAAAACTACAGAAAATGTCACCTATCAATCTAAGTATTTACAGTGGTGACTTCAGATGGTGATAAGTATTTAGAGAAGGAAAGAGTCATTTATTTGAACATTATAGTAGTGTTTCAAGGGACATTTCGACATACATACAAAATGTATAAAATATTAGTTAAGTCAATAACAAATCTGTCAGTGAAATATGAACTTGGATTTCAAAAGGACAGAGACAGAATTGATATTAAAAAAGCAGAAATATTGAGATCCTTGGTACATGTAAAACTGATAAAAAGAAACACTAATAGTTTAGAAAAACAAAAAGATTTAAAAACTAATAAAATTATAGACTAAACAGTAGATGAAGAAGAAAAGGTCATGTTGAAAGCATACAAAAATGGTTAGGAATTGTAAAATTATAGTGAATATAGTTATCAAATATGATGCCATGTAAATTTTTAGGATACATATCCATAGGTGGGATCCAGTGGTTATAAAGGGACTTTAGGTAGAGAAGCTTTAGTACATTTTGGACTTCCAGAAAGGATTGTTTAGGTGTCTCCTCTCACTTTCCTTCTTTTATACTTTCTCTGGCTATCTTTATATCTAATACTACTGATTTATTTTAGTTTAGATACAACATTTTACTGATGATAAAATTGCACAAAAGTTAGTGATTGGCCAATGTCTCACAGATGTTATGAGGAGAGCATATATATTTTGCTGTACCATACTGCAAGGATGGTATATAAATTAAAACAGCCAACAAAGATAAATGAATTTATTTTACATCAATACTGTTTAAATCTTAAAGTTACTTTATTATAGTTCTTTGACAATTTTGTAAGGAGGCTTATTAATAAATATTTGCCATGATATAGTAATGTTTTATATTATGTTAAGTAATTATTATTTAAATGATATCCTGAGAATAACTGTTAGATAATCTATTAATTTCCTCATAATTATTGAAAATCTTAATCTGAAATTGGTCATCAGCAGCAAATCTTGCCACTAGTGACAGTGAAATTCTATTGTATTGGTTGACTTTTAAGTAATTTTTAGCACTATCCATTGTGTGGTTAATGTTTTACAATTATCCTTTTTTAATAAAGTTTGATGGATAGTGGCCAAATTGGAGTGTACAATCACATGAATTCTTAAAGAAGAATAAAGCACAATTCTGTTGATCATAAAGTGCAGTATACTTGTTCAATTTTGACATTTTTAAGGACTTCCACTGTCCCCCCACTTCCTTCTATTTATTTTGTGATTTCCCATGAAGATCTGCACATTTTTTTAAGTTCTGATCTTTGAATAAGAGCAGTTGATTTTTCTTATATTACTCAAGTCTACATAATGTAGCTTAAAATTATGCTTTATTAATAATCATCCATGTTAGTTCTTGAAGAAAAGTACTTCTGTATCCATACTTATCTCTTTTTTGTAATTACTGGATATTTAAAGACCAGGCCAATCAGCTTCCAGTTCTTCTTTGATATCCTGGTAGATCCTAGGAAATAGTTGGAATATCCACCAAATGCTTACTGATAGCAATAAGATACCTGATCCATTTTTGTATCTTTTTCTTCTAACACATGATTTTAGTAATAGTAAAACTATGACAACCTAATAAATGTCAGTTTTCTTTTTTAATTATTTTCAATATTTTATTCCAGGATTTAGCTTTGAAACCTTCTAGTACACTTGCATTACTTGAGTTTTTTATGGTGGTGTTTTCTTTTTTTAATTTTTTTTCATTTTTTAACCATACAATTTATTTATTTATTTTTTTAGTCATACAGGACAGCAGAATGTATTTTGACATATAATACATACATGGAATGTACATACATCAATCATATTGTCTATTCTGCTGTCCTTCCTATCCCCCCTACTCCTCCCCTCCTCTCCCGTCCTTTCTCTCTATCCAATCTAATGTGACACACTTTTTTTTCTTTTTCTCATTACAACATCATATATGTATTCTGTATAACAATGAGGTTCTCCTTCCATCTTCCGTGCAACTCCCCTTCTCCCTCTTTTTCCCTCCCTCCTCTCTTCCCTATTTAGTGGTTGTCTTCTTCTCATGCTCTTCCTCCCTATCCCATTTTGAGTCACCACCCTTGTATCAGAGAAGACATTCAGCATTTGTTTTTTAGGGATTGGCTAACTTCACTTAGCATAATCTGCTCTAATGCCATCCATTTGCCTGCAAATGCCATGATCTTGTTATTTTTTAGTGCTGAGTAATATTCCATTGTGTATAAATGCCACATTTTTTAATCTATTCACTTATTGAAAGGCATCTAGGTTGGTTCCACATTCTAGCTATTGTGAATTGTGCTGCTATAAAGATTGATGTGGCTGTGTCCCTGTAGTATGCTCTTTTTAGGTCTTTTGGGTATAGTCCGAGAAGGGGAATAGCTGGGTCAAATGGTGGTTCCATTCCCAGCTTTCCAGGGAATCTCCATACTGCTTTCCATATTGGCTGCACCAATTTGCAGTCTTACCAGCAATGTATGAGTGTACCTTTTTCCCCACATCCTCGCCAGCACTTATTGTTGTTTGACTTCATAATGGCTGCCATTCTTACTGGAGTGAGATGGTATCTTAGAGTAGTTTTAATTTGCATTTCTCTGATTGCTAGAGATGGTGAGCATTTTTACATGTATTTGTTGATTGATTGTATATCCTCTTCTGAGAAGTTTCTGTTCAAGTCCTTGGCCCATTTGTTGATTGGGTTATTTGCTTTTTTGTTGTTTAACTTTTTGAGTTCTTTGTATACCCTAGAGATTAGAGCTCTATCTGATGTTTGAGGGGTAAAAATTTGTTCTCAGGATGTAGGCTCCCTATTCACCTCACATATTATTTCTCTTGCTGAGAAAAAATTTTTAGTTTGAATTTGTCCCCTAAATGTCAGTTTTCTAATGAAATATTTGTACAAACTCAGAATATAAGTTGATGGATTTAGAATGTTAAGTTTGTCTTCACACATTGTTTTTAAGTGGGAACATTTTGTAGGAAATAGATTCCTATGGTAACAATTACCAAGAAGAGGTTTTATGTTCCATAAGTTACTTTCCATGGAATATTTATTTTTATATTATGTTGGTTTAATGCTAAGGTTTTATGAGTAAACCATTTTTAAATAAAAAAAATGATAAGTTGATGGGGCTGGGATTATGGCTCAGTGGTAGAGGGCTTGCGTAGCATGGGCGGGGCCCAGGTTTATCCTCAGCATCACATAAAAATAAAGGTATTGTGTTGTGTCCATCTACACCTAAAAATAAATATTTTTTAAAAATTGGTAAGTTGAAACATAAATTATGAAAATATTTATTTTAACACATTAACTCTTACACAGTGAAATTTTGGAACAACTTAAGACACAGAATGTCATTATAATGAAAGTTAGATGTGAATGTAGTATTACACTGAGTTCTAGTTCTTTTAGATTTTTTTCTTTATGTGCATGAATCAGTATGATCTAGAGCTAATTACAATTATTTTTTAAGGAAAATTCATTTCAGTCAATTAGAGGCAGAATCTTTTAAATATTTTTTTTAAATTTTTTAATTGGTTATAGATGTACATGACAGTAGAGTATATTTTGACATATACATGGAGTACAACCCATCTCAATTAGGATCCCATTCTTGTGGTGGTACATAATGTGGAGTTATACTGGTCGTGTATTATTTTAGGAGCAAATAAAATTTATGTCTGATTCATTCTATTGTCTTTCCTCTTTTCATCTCCCTCCTTCCCTACATTTCCCTTTGTCTAGTCCAGTGAACTTCTATTCTTCCCTCCCTACCCTACCTTGTTGTGGATTAGTGTCCACATATCAGAGAGTACATTTGGCCTTTGGTTTTTTTGTGATTGGCTTATTTCACATAGCGTAATATTTTCCAGTTCCAGCTGCTTACTTTCAAATGCCATAATTTCATTCTTCTTTATGGCTGAGTAATATTCCATTGTGTATATACACCACATTTTCTTTATCTATTCATCTGTTGAAGGGCAACTAGGTTGGTTCCATAGTTTAGCTATTGTGAGTTGAGGTGCTGTAAACATTGATGTGGCTGTGTCACTGTAGTATGCTGCTTTTAAGTCCTTTGGGTATAAACTGAGGAGTGGGATAACTGGGTGCAATGGTGGTTCCATTACATGTTTTCTAAGGAATCTCCACACTGTTTTCTGGAGTGGTTGCACCAATTTATATTCCCACCAGCAATGTATGAGTGTACATTTTCCCCACATCCTCACCAAAATTTGTTGTTACTTGTATTCTTAATAATTG
The DNA here is from genome assembly GCF_048772815.1 of Callospermophilus lateralis. Classification (NCBI taxonomy): domain Eukaryota; kingdom Metazoa; phylum Chordata; class Mammalia; order Rodentia; family Sciuridae; genus Callospermophilus; species Callospermophilus lateralis. The sequence continues at coordinate 65,696,675 of NC_135325.1, forward strand.
CCATTTTTATTTATGTTGCGTGATATAGGTCTAATTTCATTCTTTTGCATGGGGATATCCAGTTTCCCAAGGACCATTTGTTGAAGGGGCTTTCCCCATTGTATATTCCTGGAACCATTGTTGAAGAACAGTTGACTGTATGTACATGGATTTATTTCTGGGTTCTCTAGTTTGTTAAATTGTTATGCATCTCTGTCTTTATGCTAATAATATCATTGTTTATTTACTGTAGGTTTGTAGTATATTTTTACATCAGGAAGTGTGAGGTCTTCAAGTTTGACTACATAGTATGTTTTGTGGTTATATATCAACTTTAGGAGTTTTTTCTAATTCTGTAAAAAATGCCATTAGGATTTTGATGGAGATAGCATTGAATCTGAAGGAAAATTTAATTTGTAATCTCTGCTTTCTAAGAGTTGGTATACTTATATTAATATTTAATAATGTAAAAAAACTGGAACAGTAGTATATCCATAAGGCCAAGAATGTTATTCTCTTAGGGCTGCCATATCAAAATATGTGACATAAACAACAGAAATTTACTTTCCCATATTTCTGGATGCTGAAAGACCAGGTCCAAGGTGTCAGACATGTTTAGTTTCTCTTGGGGCCTCTTTCCTTAGTCTGCAGATGACTTCTTGTTATATCTTCATATAGCTGTTCCTTTGTATGTACATGCTGAGAGAGAAGAGAGGAAGACAGAATGAGAGAGAGAGAGAGAGAGAGAGAGAGAGAGAGAGAGAGAGAGAGAGAAAGAGAGAGAGAGAGAGAGAAAGAAAGAGAAATAGCTTTTTTGTCTTTCTTCTTATACAGACATTAGTCAAAATGGATTAGAATACTGTCCCATTGTTTAATTTATTTATCACTTTAAATGACCTATCTCAAAATAAGTCACAATGAGGATTGGGGGTTCAACATATTAATTTTTGAGGGACACAATTCATTTCATAATACTAGGTAGACTCTCCTTTTAAGATATAATTTGTTGTGCATGAAAATAATTGAAATGTATTAAATTGGATTAAAATATGTGCAGAGGAATTTCTCAGTCCTCTCAATTTTTAGCAGAATGAGTTGTGTTTCTGGAAATCATTGCTTCTGATTTTGAAAGTCTGGAGTAATTGGTCAGTTCTAGAACACTTGCAGTGCACAAAAGGATCTATACATATATTCATAAAACCATTCTGGAAGTATATAATGGGTAAGATCTAGCTTAACAGAATTGTATAAGCAAATGACCTAACAACCAGTCGCAAAAGCAGGGAGGAGAAGGCAAGGAAGTTATTATATAATAACAAGTAGCTTCCTTTGAGAATTGGATTCACACCAAACATATTTGGAATGTATGTTGAGTTCTGGAAGATGGTATTGTTACTGGGTGGGAAGGCTTAGGCCTTCAGGGATAACAGAAAGATATTGGAATCAATGCTGGGAATGGGGTACAGGCCATAAAATGGTAGTTTAGGAACCTTAAAAGGCAGACTTAATTACTCAATTTTACCCAAAGGTCTTAAAAAGAATTCTAGTGAAGAAAATGCAGTGTTAGTGAATGGAGCACAAAACAGGCTACTAAACCTAGAGAACTGGATCAAGGAAAGTGTCCACTAACCAGGAGCACATTGGGAGGGAAAAATGTGTGAGGAAGTAGCATAAAAAAAAAAGGGAAATTACCTTATCCCTGTATGAAAGTAGTTCAGTTTATAAGGTTCAAAGTTGAAAATGAGAAATAGTATAAAATTCTTCAAAATATATAGCAAAAAAGTAATATGTGTGCGTAGTACCTAGGGAAAAAAGTACAAATATTGGGTTACGATGCAATGTAAACTTATCTCAATAACCACAAACCAAATACTTACAGCTTCTGCTTATGAAGTGCACGGTATTCAAAAATGTACACTATTAACTGTTGATAATGCAACTCATGGAAGAGTTAGTAATTAATTGGTTTGTAAGCAGTAATCACTCAATAATACCTAAAAATTTAATCACATGACTCTGCACTATAGCCATTTATCCTATCCATAATAAGAGATTGAAGTATCCTCATATTATGAGCTTCATATATTTCATGTATATGCTTCCTTTTACAACAAACCTCAAGAGGTAAGTTTTCTTTTTTACCTATAGATTTTGGTTTCTCTTAGTGCCTTTTAAAATTTTAGCATAATACCCTTTTTGTTAAATCTCCTACATTAGCTTGTTATTGCAGCAACCAATGGAGACTTCTAGTCCTTCAATTCAAAGATACTCTGAATTTTGATACCTATAATTAAATTTCATGCACAATTATGTAGTTATGTAAATAAATTTATATTGTTTTGTGTGCATATAAATAATATCTCCCTCCCATCATTTATTTGGTGATAGATAAAACAAAACCATTTTCTTATACCAGAAAACAGAATTGGGAGATATCTTTATAATGAGGAGCTTACCATCAGCTCATAGATCATTCTGACAACTCCTGTTTTCAAGGGAAGGTCCAAACCAAAATGGATATCACAGTTTGTCCCTCTACCTAAGGGCAAGATAGGCCTGAGCTTTAAGGAGAAATAGCTCTTTGCTTTCATTTAACTTTTGTGGTTGCAGTTACTTATCCTCAATTGTGCACACATTATAAAGCATTGAATGTTGGACTGATGTTCCCATTTTCAGGTACTAAGCATCTCTTGAGAGGCAGGGCCTTGCTGTATTACTATGTAGCTTGTATGTCGTAATGACATGAAAAGATGGTTCTTCATTTATCAAAGAGGTTTCTTTTTGGAATTCTAGTATCATAGCTTTCTCCATCAGCCTCTGCTCCATGATTGTAATGTTGTTTCTGTTTTGTCTTGGGGCTATTGATCTGATCTTTGCCCTTTCCTGTAGGAAGGAAAGCTGCCATTCAGAAATAATGTGAGTCTCTCAGTTAATTCACAGTGTGTATGTGTGTTGTGAGTATGTGTTTCTGTTAAAAATGAAATGGACTGATATATGTATATTTATCTAGAAGTGAGTGCAATTTTAAGAAGTTAGTTAATATGTGTTTCTGGTTAAAGCTTTACTTATCTGTTTAAAAAAATCTTCAGAGATATTCTGGGAAATTTATTTTATTCTTGTCCCTGTATTTGTTAACATGTTAAATAACTCTTAGCTAAGAGTCATGCTGCACAGATACACTGCAGTTAATTCTATGCATGTTTATTTTGTGACTTATTAATAACAAGCCAGCACCATCCATACTAAATTGTAAAATTATCATTAGTTGATCCAAATTACTTAAAAATTTCAGAATTAGGTTAATAAGGGAACATTTAAATAAGGGAATAAATAAGGGAACATTTTAAATAAGCCATTTTAAATGGCTGTTAATCACATAAAAAGTGAAGTGGTACATGATAATTTTTTGAAAATTAAAATTTTTCTTTTTATACTTTATTGGGAGCTAAAATTTGCAAATTTTTTTTCATAAAACATTTGTAAAGAAGAAGGAATTTTCTCAAATGCTGATAACAACTGAATTTGCAACTAATTCATCATTCTGTTCATCATACCCCTGAAATGATTTAATTTGCAATGATTTTATATAGTTTAAAATAGGAAATGCATGGTCTTCAAAAAAGTTCACAGCATATCCCTGTTACGGCATCATAAATAACATGCTTTATTCAACAAAGCTGTCTTGTTTTTTCTAATGCAACTCCCTGCTTTTTCTTCCAAAGAGTCAGTTTCTGCCAATAGCAGTAGTCTTTAGTGAGATTCTAAAATGATTTGTTAGAGATGGCAATGCTGACAGGGAGTGGAAATATATATATATATATAATTATATATGTATATTTATGCATATATATAATTATTCTGGATTAAAGTTTCAATGTATAATTTCATTGTGATTTTTTTCAGTTAAAATTGGTAAAATACATTATACTATTACTATATTCATAAGCTAGTGAGAAAAAATTCTTCAACTAGCTAATTTTCATGGCTTTGGTGATTATGGTCTTTGAAGTTTTTATTTCAAATTGCACCTGGGAGGTGCCCAAGTTTTACAATTTATGACAGCAAATTTTTGTATTACTTCTTTTTGCATAAAGAGGTCTCAGTTTAAAAAATGTGATACAAGATTTTTGTCAACAGATATTAGTTTGAAGTTTTTGAATGTGGATCTGAAATTTGTTTATCCTTTATTTCACACAATTTCTCCTTTAAAGAAGCAAGTCTGGAGCTACAAAGTAGCCTATTTTCCCAAAACTTATGAAAATGAGGAGGAGGGGATGTTGGGACCCCTCTTGGTAACAACAATCAGCCTTCGTAAGGATTCTTTCTAGGCTAATGGCTGGTGAAATTGTTCTGGGTAGTTAAAATGAAATGAAATGAATTAAAGAACATGAAGGAGAGCAAGCAAAATGGTTTATTGCTTTTCTTTGAAGGCATAATAGCTATACTCTGTCTTTTTTTTGTTTCTCATATCTATGTGTTGGATATTTAAAGCCAAGATTTCGAAAACCATGATGGCTAAATGAAGACTATAAATCTAGAGCTATGGTGCAAAAATCTACAGCTTGCAGGTACTAAAACAGGATTCCAAAGACTCTGATTCTTAAATTGTTTTAACTGATGAATATTCAGAGTTGGAAAAAGGAGCAAGCACAATTCTTTCCTCTGAGCAATATCAAGCTAGAAGTGAAAGACCTAAAAATATATTTATTAAAGATTGATACAAGGCAAAGTAGTGTAAAAGTCAGAATTGGTATTTCTTTCAGGACTGTTCAAAAGTTTTCTGAAGAACTCTATAAAAATAATGTATGAACAGTCAAATGATAGACTATTTATAATTTAATTAAAAAGTAACCATCTAGTTGACTTGACTTTTGCAATGAACACAATTGACCTTTTAAATGTCTGGAAGCTTGCAGTCATCAATGTAAAAGTTTCATGGATTGCTGTAACATGGCTTAAAAAGCACCTGGTTTTATGGTGTTGTTACATAGCTGAAAAAGTAAAGTGTCATATAAGGTTGGGGTCATATTTGTCTAAGAAAACCTAGCATGATGATATCTTGTCAATATGGGAGATGAGCCTTATGATAAGAGTAAATTATACTCTCTGATCTATCCTTCTCTTATGGAAGTGACTGGAGATTAAAGCCTCAGTTTGGAGTTGCATTATTTTTATATATTTTTCATGTAAGGCAATTTTTGCAAGAGAAGAGTGCTGCTAAAAAGAGCTCCAAATTTCTTTTCACAATTGCAAGTCTGCTTTGGATTCTGCATTTTCTTTTCTTTTTCTTTTTTCCCTTTTGGCATTCTGACAAATAGGAAAAAAAGAGAAGTCAAATATCCCAAGTGAAGAAGTCATGAACATTCATACCACGAGTTTCTAATATGTCTGTTTTCATCATATATTGTGTGTGAAAAAGAGTTTACTTATTTTTACATGAAATAATGGAATCTACATTGTAGTGTCAATATAAGTTTTCATTGACATTTAATTGCTCATTAAAATGCACTTTTACCATTAACAGCATGCAAGTCCTGGTATAAAAATATATAAAGACCATTTTTTGAGCATTTTCCTTGTCTTTTGATTATGCTTATATGTTCAGCCATTTAGTTTGAGATTAAAATGTTTTATCCACTCATTTGAATTTGGGAATAAATATCCTTTGAAACATATGCCACTATTAGAATTATTTAATGGATGACATTATTGGACATTTAAAACAATAGTTTACATTTATTGGGCATGTTCTGTGTGCACAAAACCAATATTCATTTAAATTACAAGCTCAAACATATGAAATGGACTTCATTATATCATGAAGTAATAATGCAGAATTTTCTTTCCAGTGTATTTGACATCATGTATCAAAATATTTTATATGGCATATACTACCTAGATAAATATGTTTGGCTATGTTTGCCTTTTTAAAGAATAGTTAACACTAGCTGGATAAATGAAAAGTACCATGTTGCCTTATAAGATTTAGCTTCCTACTTTTATAAGGAGATTTTTTTTCCCTAAATCCTTTGGTATGCTTACTCAAAGTTATTACTTCGTTTTATTGATCTTACTAGTCACCACATTGCAATTTCTTAATTACATATCATTCTTTTTTTGTTCTAATTAGTTATACATGACAGTAGAATGCACTTTGACACATCATAAATGGAGTATAACTTCTCATTCTTCTGGTAGTACATGATGTAGAATTACACAGTTCATGTAATCATATATGCACATAGGATAATAATGTCTGATTCATTCTAGTATCCTTCCTAACCTCCATATGCCCTCCTCTCCCTTCACTCCCCTCTGCCAAATCTTTCCCAGCCCTGTCCCTCATTGTGAATTAGCATCTGCATATCACAGAAAACATTCAGGCCTTTGGTTTATTGGGATTGGCTTCTTCACTTAGCATGATGTTCTCCAGCTCCACCCATTAACCAGCAAATGCCATCTTTTCATTCTTCTTTTAAGGTGAGTAATATTACATTTTGTATATATGCCACATTTTCTTAATCCATTCATCTGTTGAAGGGTACCTTGGTTGGTTCCACAGTTTAGCTATTGTGAGTTGAGGTGCTGTAAACATTGATGTGGCTGTGTCATTGAAGTATGCTGCTTTTAAGTGCTTTGGGTATAAACTGAGGAGTGAGAGCTGGTTCAAATAGTGGTCCATTCCAAGCTTTCCATTTTGATTGCATCAGTTTTCAGTCCAGCAATGCATGAGATTACCCTTTTCCCCACATCCTTGCCAACATTTATTGTTGCTTGTATTCTTAATAATTGCCATTTTGACGGGAGTGAGGTGAAATCTTAGAGTAGTTTTGATTTACATTTCTCTGATTACTAGAAATGTTAAACATTTTTTCATATATTTGTTGAATGATTGCATTTCTTCTTCTGTGAAGTATCTGTTCAGTTCCTTAGCCCATTTATGAATTGGCTTATTTGTTTTTCTTTTTTTGGTGTTAAGTTTTTTAAGTTCTTTATATATGGTGGAGATTAATACTCTATTTGAGGTGCATGTGATAAAGATTTTCTCTCATTCTATAGGCTCTCTCTTCATGTTATTGATTGTTTTCTTTGCTGAAAAGAAGCTTTTTAGTTTGAATTCATCCCATTTTTTGATTCTTGATTTTACTTCTTTCACTTTAGGAATCTTGTTAAGGAAGTCAGATACTAGGCTGACATGGTGAAAATTTGGGCTTACTTTTTCTTCTATTAGGTGTAGGGTCTCTGTTCTAGTACCCAAGTCTTTGATTCTCTTTGAATTGAGTTTCACGCATGGTGAGAGAGGTTTAATTTCATTCTGTTACATATGAATTTCCAATTTTCCCATACCATTTGTTGAATAGGATATCTTTTGTCCAGTGAATGTTTTTTGGCAACTTTTTGTACTATGAAATAACTGTATTTATGTGGGTTTGTCTGCAAATATTTTTTTTTCAGCTATACTCTCTATATAGTCAGTTTTGAAGAACACAAAATATATCCCTTGAGCCTCAAATACCCTCCCTGCACTATAAACTTACATGGTTCCTGAAATACCCATAATTCGCCTGTCCCTTCCCTCCCTCCAGTATCTTGACCTTAATATCTTTGTTAAAATTAATATATTAGTTGCAATGCTGAAATATTCTTGAGGGTAGGCCAAATGGGGTACCATTGTTTATAAACAACCCTGGGCATGTTGGTCCTGGATGACCAGTAGAGAATAGGTCATCTGGGAAAATTAAGGTGAGGATCTTGAATGATAATGAAGATAAACCTGCATCATTCATTTGTTTACTGATTACCACCAATCACTTGGTGAGTAGAGTTGGAATTTTTAATTCTTTTCAGAATTAACAGGAATGTGGTTTTTTGGGCGATCCAGTTAAACCAATTTCTGATTTGGGACTTGAAAAACCTAGTTCTGACAAGAGTAAAGTTTATCTGGTCTATGGAAGATAGTAGTGAATAAACCTATAGGGATAAAGAAATTTGTCTCTGGGGCAATTTAAGATAAGGTAGGGGGGGTCTTTGTAGAGGAAATGCTTTATCAAACAATGAAAAGTGAACAGTTCTTTAGTATAGAACTATTTAGTAATTCAGCATAGTAAGTAAACATCCCAGCACATGTACCAGTTAGGAATGTACGTTTCACAGAAATGAGCTAATGGGACGTTCAACTAAATGAGGATGATTTTGAAAAGATGGTTCACATTGTACCATTTGAAGCTTGTGGACAGTAACATGTACTTGTGAAATGAGTTGTGACCTGGTCAGGAGGATTGAGTATAATTTAATGTGCTTTAAGAGATTCCAGGCTGACCCACCATAATTGGGATTCTTTCTATGATTCCAAATACCATTATTTTACAACATGAACACTACATATAAAGTATCCTGAACAATTGCATATCCCATATATACAAACTACCCTCTGCAATTTTTTTTACAGATTTTATTTTTAAAACAATTTTACAGAAAAATTGAGAGGGTAATATATAGAGTTCTCATATATGCTATAGTTAGTTTCCCCTCTTGTAACCATCTTACATTAAATAGTAATTTGTTACAGTTAATGAACCAATATGTGAACGTTATTATTAATGAAAATTCACATACTATTCATAATTCCTTAGTTTTACCTAATGTTCTTTTTCTGTTCCATATTTGAATCCAGGATACCACATTATATTTAGTTGTCCTGTGTCTTTAGGCTTCTCTTACCTGTGAAAGTGTCTCTGATTTGCCTTGGTTTTCATGACTTTAACAGTCTTTTAGGAATACTGGTGAAAGTATTTTTTAGTGTCCCTCAATGGGATTTGTGTCATGTTTTTCTCATTACAAGCTTGTAGTTATGGGCTATTGAGAGGAAGACCAAAGAAGTGTCATTTTCATCACATTATATCAGGTATATATTATCAACATGATTTATAATGGTTCGTGGCTGACCTTTCAGGATAAAATTTTTAACTCTGGTTTAGTTTTAGATTTTCTATAATACTCCATCATTTTCTGTCATCAAACTGTACTGAAAACCAATTAAACTACATGTGCTTCATGCTTTTTCATCTCTTTATAAGTATGCTTAACTTCCTGTCTTTACCTAGCTCATATATTCATATTGTTTAGAAATGACAGCTTTCATAGGATCTCTCTGCCCAGTCAGATTTAGATGACTTCCTTCTGTTAATATAACACCATCCATGTTATTAAACTGTTTAATGAATACTTTTACTTGTTTGACATTCATGGTGGGTTTAAGCTCTGGGACAAGAACATCATCTTATTTCTGTTTATACCAGCCACCAGTGTCTCATATATTGTGAGCATATAGTATATAGTCATTGAATGAATAAATGAATAAAGGAATGAGTGAAAGAACTAGGAAGTTCATAACACAATTTTACAGTTGCTAGCAAACTATGGATCATGTAGCTCATATAATTATTTTCCCCTATAATTTATTTAAGATTGAGGTTTGGGTTAGATTTGTAGCTTACTTGTAGAGTACTTGCCTAGCATTCTAAAGACCTTGATTTTGATTCTCAGCAATTAAGAGGGAAAAATAATGAGGCATTTTAAGAAGGGGAAAATCATATATTTGGTGAAAAGCAATAACACATAAGTTTGATAGTGTGTCTTTTGGCAGTACATATGTCCTCTCCTTTTCTGTATTTGATATAGTCATTGATATACGGAAGTATTATCTTATGGTTCTGTGACATTCTTAGTAATTTTAAACAAATTTTGAAACTAATGCAGTTTTTAGCTTAATTCTGCAGTAATCAGATTTTCATTAATAAGAATAACCCATTTTCTGATCATTCTGGTTATGGAGAAGTTATCATATTTTACTTGATGGATTTTTAACAAGGTTATAGTCACAATAGTGAATATTTTTTACTTCTAAAGATTTGTCCCTCACTGGCCTCATCTGCTAGGATTTCATTCCTAAATGTCATAGGGTTTATCTTATATAGGGAGCAGTCATAGTATGATTTGGCAATCTAGGATGGGCAAAAATGTGACATTAGTCTTGATTTAATATTTTTCTGGGCTGACCAACTTTTAAATATAGTTATATTTTCCTCTTTAAAGACCTGCAAATATTTTCATGGCACTAGACACATGTGATACATTCTATAAGGAAGTAGTCAATTTCTTTGTAGCTGTTTTAGTTAGCTCTTTCATGCTGCAACCAAAACATCTGACAGGAACAATTTTAGAAGAAGAAAAGTATATTTGGCACTCACAGTTTCAGAGGTCTCAGTCCATAGACAGCAGGATCCACTCCTCAGGACCGGAGGTGAGGCAGAACATCATTGTGACAGGGTGTGGCAGTGGAAATCAGTTCAGAACATCACACCAACAGAGAGAAATAGAGAGGGAGAGAGGGCTCTTATCCCCAAGAACAAACTATGTATATATGAAAGTCATGCCTCCAGGGGCACACCCTCCCCAGTCACACCCTGCCTGCCTACAGTTACCACCTAGTTAATCCATATCATGTAATTAAAGTATTTATTAGGTTAGGATTTTCATAACCTCTTAACTTTCTTGCATTGTCTCACACATGAGTTTTTGGAGAACACCTCATGTCTTAATCATATCATTCTTCCATGACCCCCAGAAGCTCATACCCATCTCACAATGCAAAATACATTGAGTCAATTTTAAAGAATCCCCAACAGCTTTACCAATACCCAAAAGTCCAAGTCCAAAGTCTCCTTTGAGATTCAAGGCAACCTCTCAGTGTGAGCCCCTGTAAACATCAAAAGCAAGTAACATATATCCAATGTATAAAGGTATAGATTATACATTTCCATTCCAAAATGGAGAAATAGGATCATAGAAAGAAAGGATGGGACCAAAGTAAGACTGGCATCCAGCCTGGCAAAAAAGTCCTGTAGCTTCATATCCATCAGCTGGGGCACATGGCATTGTGATGTCTTCTCCAAAGGGTATTTGCAGCCTACATGGCCTCTCTATTGGCTTGTCTCTGCTCATGTTATGCTGGTTTGTTTGGCAGACCTTGCATGGTACAGGCATTTCTTAATATTGGGGTTCTCCATTGCAGCTTTGCCTTCCTTCTGACTTATTCATGCATCACCCTTTCTGGGAAGCCCTCAGGGACTCTGAACCTTAGCATTTTGCCTAGTCTTCCAGGCCTTCCTTTGAAATCTCAGCCTTCATGACCCCCTAACTCTAGCATCCTGCATTCCTGCAAAACCAACACCATGTGATACTAAGGTCTGCCACCATCTTTAGCAGTAGCTAAGCCTCTATGAACCAAGGCTGCACCAGCCTCTGTGTGCCTGGGTGGCTGAGCATGTTGAAAAAAATTCCTAGGCCTCCCTGAGCAAGCAGGGATCCCCAATGGTCTCTTCTCAAAGAAATTTTAAATTTTATTCCTTTGAGCCTGAGATGGGTGTAATCTTGCCAATTCCTAAGATATCCTCAGGCCATATTTCTTATTGTCTCTGGGAAAAGTTTAGCATTTCTGTAGTGGCAGTAGTTTCTTCAACAACTGTAACTTCCTCAGCCCCAATTTTACTCCCAGCTTTTAAGTTCACATTTTTCAAACATTTTGGCTCAGCATTTTGCTCCTGATTATCATAATTAGCTTAGCTGAAACCCACCAGCAACATCCATGCCGCTGCCTGAATACTGTGCTCCTTAGAAATTTCTTCTGCAAGATTAAAAAATCCATTGTCTTTAAATTTAGCCTCACAGAAAGTCTCACAGGCAAAATACAGACAGCTTCTTAATCAGACTGTTACAGGAACATCCTCTAGTCCAATTTCCAATAGAGTCCTCTTTCTCCTCCGGAACCTGATGAGCCCTGACTTTGCTCTCTGCAGTTCTATCAGCATTCTGGTCTTCTGAACTCCCACAAGAATTGTGCATTAACCCCTGCTTATAATAATTTTAAACTGGGTTCCTACTTGCATCTGTAATCTTTTCAAAATTCTTCCCACAAACTCCAAAAACTCTGAAAGCTTCTGAATCACATGGTCAGGTTAGTCACAGCAATGACCCCACTTCTCAGTACCAGTTTGTTTTAGTCAGCTTTTTTTGCCTTTGTGACCAAAAGACCTGACAAGAACAATAACAGAGAAGCAAATGCCAAACTAGAAGTTTTTCATGGTTATGAAATTTATTTTTAAACTTTGAAAATGATATGTATATTTGGCTGGGCATAGTGGTGCATGCCTGTAATCCCTGCAACTTGGGAGACTGAGGCAGGAGGATCACAAGATTGAGACTGGCCTTAGCAATTTTGCAAGGCCCTAAACAATTTAGCAAGACCCTGTCTTACAATAAAAAGTGAAAAAGTGCTGGGGATTTGGCTCAGTGGTTAAGTGCCTCTGGTTCAATTCCCATAACAAATTAAAAGAAAAGAAAAAAAATTATATATATGTTGGTAAAAATATTTAAAATGTTTCAGCAAATGTCATTACCCATTTACTAAACTACTGCAACAGTACTGTATTTATATAACAAAAACTCAACATTTGGATAGTGTTTACTTTGATAAAATTGCTCACTGCTTCTTTCTGATTGTATCTGTACTTGGATGGAGGAGCAATTTAGACATAATAATAGTTTGCATGGCATAATGAATGTGTGTCCCTACCAGTACATAATGCAAGAACATGAAATTAATCAAAATGTTACTTTAATGTTTCCAATATTGGGATTCAGTTGATTAGTGGGATAAGTACATTTTATATTACAATTCAATAAAAGGACTTTTTCATTTAAACAATATTAACATTATTTAAACAAAACAAGCAAATGGAAATCAGGATAAGATCAACATGATGGCTTGAGTGTGTGTATGTTTTTGAGGATTAATGAGGTGATGTCAGAACTTGAGAAACACTAAAGGTAAAAGGAAAGACAAGGATTTGCATTTTTTGTAGACAGTGAATGAGTTTTTTTTTTTTTTTTGCTAATAGAATACTGAAGTAACAATACCAGATTTATCCACTGTAGCTTATATTATAGTAGATATAATATTATAGGTAAAAAATGATAGGATAAATCAATCATGATTTTTAGAGTGAGCTGTGAAGTAACTAATTTAGATTGTTGATTTTCTTTCACTTGAAATATACGTAGAAAGGAGTATATAAGTTAATTTTCACAAGGTAACACACCTGGGTCTGTGTAGTCAGCATTCAGATCAATAATGTCATGGATACCTAGAAGCCTCCCTTTTTCACTGTTGTAGATATTAACACACTGCCAAAGAGCAATTTGTTTTCTGCCATTTATCATATGTCTGTTTGCTTACTATTGAACTTAGTCTAAATAAAATAACAAAGTGTGTAACCTTTTGTATCTGGCTTCTTCTCACTATTATGTCTGTGAGACTCATCCATGGTTTTATATGTAACACTAGTCCATTTTTTATTGATAAACAATATTCCATTATATGAATTAATATATCAAAATATATTTTTCACTCATTCATAAACTTTTGGGTCGTTTCCAGTTTGGGGCTATTATTAACACCACTTCTTTGAAAATTCATGTCTTAGTCTTCACATCTATTGATGGACACACATACTAATTTCTGTTGAATATGGCATTGCTATATCATAGGCTTAGTCTTATTTCAAGCTTCATAATGTGCTACCAAATAGTTTTATACTTCTATCAGCAAACAGAGCATCAGAGTTCATGTTCTCCCACATTATCATTAACACTTGATATTATATATATATTTTTATAATTCTATTTTTATTTGTAGTTTTTAGACATACATGGTAGCAGTGTATTTTGACATATGGAATCCTAGTTATATAGAATAATTTATATATCTTTTTTTACTTTAGTCATTCTACTGGGTGTGTTAAAATTGTGAGAGGAGAAAAATATACATGTGCATAAGTATTTTTAAATACCAAAAATTCTGTTTGGCAAACATCTATGATAGCACAATATTGACTACAGAGGCTTGTGACTGTGAAGAACCTGTGGCTTAATGTAATGCACTCATCTTAATATTTTTACTTCACCACTTTCAAACAAAAGCAAAAACCCTCTAAAATGGATTATATTAAAATTCTCATTGGAAACAGTTTCTGTAAGCTAGTGTGATTCCTAGAACTGAACTCTTCAGTTCTCTTGAGAGATTAACCTGGTTAAACCCAATTCAGGATAGAAAACATATAGTCATCACACTGGAGAGTTTTGTTTATGGATTATCAGCAAGTAGTCTATGAATTTTGCGAGTTTGTAATGCTTTCCAGAATATTTAATTTGGCTATCCTCAAATTTAAGTTTTTGGGCTAAAGATATTTTGCAATTGAGTATAATGCAAAAATACATTCATCACCATTGCTGCTATATCAGAGTGTTTGTATTTTATAAATTTTTTATCATTTCTCAATTTTTTTTTTCTAAAACTAGAACACAATGAACAGATAATTTGTTCTGGCAACCATTCTTTTTTGATCATTACCTCTCTGAGAGAGATTTTATTTCCTCTGCTTTAAACAGATTATCTCAATGTGATGGGTTGCCTAGTAAGAAAAAGTAGACTTATACAGAAGCAGAGACTATACTCTTTCATGTTGTCACCACTCAGTGTTCCTTACAAGAAAAGGGTGATCTCTTTATTCTCTGGGTAATCTTATTTAGATTTTCAGAATAATTCTGTAAACAGAGCATAGAAAGCGGAGATGTATGAAAAATATCTGATCACTGTTTTCAAGAGAATTTATAAAGGAACATTTAATCAGATCATAAATCAAATTTGAGTTGGAAATGATTTCAGGATCATGGAATCAATCTAGGTTTTCCATCTTAAACCACCAGATTATTTACATTTTTACCCCATCACCCTTACATTAGGAAAGTGGCAATTTTTTACAGCAGTATATTTAATATTTAAGCTTAATATTTGATAAAGTTTTTTGTTGGCCATTTATAATAATCAATTTAATTTTCACATGTCAATATCTGATTATCTGGGAAACCCAATGAGCCTTTATATTCTCAAAGCAATATTTGTAGGTCAGGATGCATTTTAATACACTTTAAGAATTGATTATATTGTATTAAGAGGTGAGGTTTATTCTCAAAACAGTTTTATCTGTTATTCAGTCCTAAGTGAAGCAAAATAGCAAAGCCAATCAAGAGCATTGGTTACATCAGTCTAGGTATATTACATTTCTACAGTGAATTTGAAGAGGGGACAGAAGACTTTACGATAATCTATGCAATATAACAACTAAATGAATCCACAGTAATTTTATACCAAAAATGTAAAGTGAGTCAACTGATTTTCCTAATATGCATTCTAATACTGATTAAAAACCTTAGAAAGATACAGTAATAGCCAATTTGTGCGTGAAACAAGGAAAGTTAGTTGATTAAGGTTGAAACAGTATGTTGTAGCATAAGAAGGGACTACGCAATAGAAAATTCCTGGTTCTGTGGGCTGGGCCAAGTGCTATCTGTGTGATATGTTATGTTTGTCACTGAATTTCTCTTGATCTTAGCTCCTCATCTGTGAAATATACACTGTTACCACTTTCTATGTTCTTAAGTATTAAAATGTTGTGAAATTTATAATATTCTATTAATGTGGTACATTATCATTAGAATTTTTACCAATCTAAGATGGCTTGCCACAAAAAATATTAGAGGAAGAGGGAAAACTTGCTTCCCCATGAGTTCACATCATATATAATAGCTTATGAAATAATTAAACATTAAACACAAAAATGTATTCATCAACTTGTGTTATGTGTAGATTATATAATCTTAATTGTTTAATAAGATATTATACTATCAGAAAAGGCAGCACTATCAGAACACAATAAAGAGTATTACTGACAGTAACATAGAATATATTTTGATAAAAACCAGTAAAGTAAAGATAGTAGAGGATAGGAAAGGCAGCAGAATACAACAGACACCAGAATGGCAATATGTAAATCAATGGTTATGCAACTGATGTGATTCTGCAATCTGTATACGGGGTAAAAATGGGAGTTCATATCCCACTTGAATCAAAGTGTGAAATATGATATATCAAGAACTATGTAATGTTTTGAACAACCTACAATAAAAATTAATTTTAAAAAAAGATACTATTATAGCTATCTTACTTTGAGGAGACATTGAAAGAATAACAATTCATTATGAATTCTCTGTCACTCATTCTTCCAAACCATGGCAAGGAAATTAAAGTTAGTGAGAAGGTACAAGATTATCAAAGAAGGGGCTGCAGTTGTAGCAGTTATAGCTCAGTGGTATAGTGCTTGCTTGTGTGAGAAACTGGATTTAAACCTGAGCACCACATAAAACAAAAGTAAGATAAAGGTATAAAATGACTTATTAAAAAAGGTTATCAAAGAAAAGTGTATTAAAAGTGTATCAGTGAGGTCATTACAAATTCTGAAAAATAAAGTCAGTTCTGTACATTTTTACTACAAGCTACTTTAATATGTAATCAAAAAATTCTAAGAGTAGATAAATTAGGGTATATCATTCCAAATAGTATTTATTTAGATTTTAAGTTAATGTCACTGGTAAAACTATGCAATATAACAACTAAATGAATCCACAGTAATTTTATACCAAAAATGTAAAGAGCTTATAATACTGATCTTTCTTGGTTATTACATCTGCTTTTAAAGGTGAATAAAGCATGGATTCTCAAAAATACAGCATTATAAAAGCCTCAATTCTGTTTACTTCTGAGGTAAAATAAACTTCAGCAGACCTTTAAATCAGGTGATTAACTTACTGGATCTGCAATGTGAGGTTTTTAGTTTTAGTGAAGCACATTTCCCTGTAAATCCTGACTGTTAAATTTGCTAGATACTGTGGGCATCAAATGCTTATTTGCATTGTCTTTTTAGCAGTATGATATATCCCATATGCTCTGAGTATTAATATATATATTAATAAAAGTACTTATGTAAAGCATACTTGTCCAATTAAAAAAATATACTTTAAATGAGGCTTGAAGATGATCTGTTTGTGTCATATTGTTGAAATATCAAAGATGAAAAATAGTAAATTTCTTCTAAGTTTTATTAAATTGAGAAATACTTCAGTCTGATTGGAATAATCTCTGTCATTCATTGACAATCCTATCACCTCTCACAAGGCTGCTTTCTAAATTTATTTCTATTATTTTGCTATTTGCTCAAGTGATCAATGTGTATTGCCTTTTTGCATATGCAAATACAAGTATTTCCGAAAAACCTTCAACAAGACTAGGTAAATTTAAATTTAACATCTAAATAACACTGGAATATAGTGTTTCTAAACTATTTTTGACAGAAGCAGTAAATAATAGACTCATGGCTTTAGTTCAGGAATTCTAAGGAAAGTTAATGTAAACCTTTAACACCCATACTTAGTATAAACTTGTGGTCCCCAGGTGTATGTGCTACTAGTGTCTGCATTTTTTTTTTTTTTACCTTGCCCTCTATTTCCATTTGTCTTTGGTTTAACTACCAGATGCATTTTTTGAAAACAGCCAGCTATGGGAGGAACAAAGTAAAGAAAGACTAAATCCATAAATGTCATATAAACCAACTAGTGATCTGGTTGTATTCTTCATATTTATTGTATTAGGAAGATGATATCAGAAAGGAAATGACAGTTATTTCTAGATTATATTATCTGTACTTTTGACACTCTGGCCAATATACTTCCTGTATTTATAGAAAAATCTATTAAATGCTAACATATTTTGTGAGATTTGTTGGATTTTTAAATTATGGCTATGAATATTATGAATCAGAGAATACTAAATTAAAAGGAATCAGCTCCAAAAAATCTTTTTGTATAAGGGGGACAGAAAAGCTTCTATTAGGTAATCAGCTTTGATCAAAATAAGTTTTACTTTCAATATGGTATCAACATTTCTAAGCATGGGGAGTTTGGAGTTTCTGACCATTAGGCTAATACTTTGTAAAATATTTAAGGAAATTTGACCATATATTATAGATTATCATACAAACTACTAAGTGTAAAGGTGTCACTTTAATATTCTTGCATCTACTAAAGAGTGGGGCAAGTGCAATATTCAAAATTGTAGCTGGCTGCCTAAAATTTCTAATTATCAATCTTTCTTTTTCTTTCATTTTCTTATTAGCTTTCTAGAAACTTGAGTTTTTGCTGTGATGCTCTGGACCTCTCTTTTGTATTTTCTCTTAAGTGTTTACTGTAAAGTAATTAAAAAGCTTATTTAATTTTGGTAAATAAGTTACGTCTTTTACCAAATTCAAAAGTGGCACATAATAATAAAATTCAGCTCTAACAAGGAGGCTTTATCAAAAGAGCCTTATATTTATTTAAGTTGCTTCCCAATAGTAATTGGTTCACTATTCCTAAAGTACCTTGAAAATGAAGCTCCTCTAACTTGCTTTTTGCTGTACTTTCTCAGAACTGAAGAAGGGAAATGGAAAGGTAAGTATAGCCAAAGACAGACAGACAGACACAGACACACAGACACACACACACACACACACACACACACACAAAGTTTGTAAAACAAAAATTGTGGGAAGTATATTTTCCCAGTTTGCTTAAAGAAGAACTCACAAAGAAGTTTTTTTTCTGAGATAAATGTGAAAAATGCACATAGGGGCAGGTGGTGCCATTAGCCCTGCAGTTGGGACTGACAGATCAGTGCTGAAGTGGCATCAGGGCAGGGAGGTATCAGCTTCAGTAATGGAGAGATGTCTAGGGGAAAGATTGCTCTATCACAGTGATGGGTTCCTAGCATGTTATAAATCGAAGATTGTTCTTTCCTGCCACTGAGATGAGCAGCTCTTTCTCCTTTCCAGAATGAAATGTCGGACAGAGACAAGGAACAGATGAAAACAAAAAAGTAGGAGAAAGTTTTATCTCTTCAACATAAATCTCCTTGGGAACAGACAGTATAGTGCCAATCTCCAGCTTACATATGAGGTGAAGGAAATGCCCTTTTTAGCAACTTCTTCTCATCTTCTCTAACTATTCTTCAGAATAGTTAGATTATAATAATTCTCAACTTTTCTTGATACAACTTGGTTCCTTTTAGTTTATAAAAATATGTTAGAACTAGAAAGCTTTTAATGGATTCAAATTCTGGATTTGGAATTAAAGAGAAGTTGAACTGGATAATATTCAATCAGAAAGCAGCATAATATATAGTGAAATGTGTAGAGCCCAGGTTTTAATATATGGCTAACCACCTCTTCTGCTTAAGTAACATTGTGTTTTTTGGCAAGATACTCTCTTTGAGTGTAGGTCTCCTGATGAGTAAACTGAGAATAATAATAATGGTTTCACAAATGAGATAACATATAAAGAGAACGTAGCAGAGTGCCTAATACATAACAAGTACTTAAAAATGTTAGTCTCTCTTCCCCTACCAGTCTATATTACTGTGTGTAGTCAGTATTTGCCTTTTGATAGAAACAATGAAGTGGGAAAATCACTTTTTTCCTGATTATTTATAAAAATTCATATTAACTGCATCAAGATGATATTAGTGAAGTTCTGTGTAGATCACCAAGTTACCAAAACTAATTAGACTTTAATAAACCAAGTTAAAGGAAACATCTAATTTATAGAAAAAATTCCAAGAAAGTATCTAGGGTAAATTAATAATACTGTGAGGATTACGAGTTAATTGTTGTCACTTTAGTCACAGATCAATTGAATGACCTGCCTAAAACCCCACAGGAAACTATCATAAGAAAGAGAAATAAGCAACAAATCTTTTTTCTTTTCATCTAGCGCTCCCACTTTGGCTCACATAATTTGACACTGAGCAAGATAAATTCACATAGGAATTTTATTAAAAAGAAAAGAGTATAGCAGAAAATATAACTAGTAGAAAGAAAGCATGTAATATAGATTGAGTACCTCTTTTAGTGAAACATATGGAGCATCAGTGAAGATACTAGTTGAACTGTATACTAATTAATCAATGTACCTCAACAAAAAATGCCAAATTGTAACTTCTTTGTATACTTTTAATATGTATTTTTTAGTTGTAGTTGGACATAATACCTTTATTTTATTTTTATGTGGTATTGAGGATCAAACCCAGTGCCTCATGCATGCCAGGTGAGTGCTCTACCACTGAGCCCCAGTCCCAGCCTTTCTTCGTATACTTTTATTAGTGCATTATAATTATACATAATAGTGGGGTTCATCATGACATATTCATACACACACACATAATTTTGCTCCAATTCATTCTCCAGGGCTCTCCTCTCCTCCCTTTCCCTATAACCCTTTTTCTACTCCAAATTACAACTTATTAAAGAGCCACATGATGTTCATTTATCCACTCTATTTTAAGCAAAATAACCAGATCATAACTTTATACTGATTAGAGAGATACCACTAATTATAATAAAATTATAAATGAAAAAAATATCATAAAATATTGGATTGAGGGCTGGGGCTGTGGCTCAGTGGTAGAGTGCTTGCCTGGCACACATGAGGCACTGGGTTTGATCCTCAGCACCACATAAAAAAATAAAGGTATTGTGTCCACCTACAACTAAAAAAAAAAATACACAAAAATGTTTAAAAAATAATGGATTGAATTAAGGCAGTAGTTCTCAAACTGTGGTCTAAGGCAACCCAGAGGTCCCTAAGTTGCTTCCAAGGGGTTATCAGGTCTCTCCCTTTACCTTCTAAACATGTAACTCTGGATTTTTCTCCCTGTATGTGTTTGTACTAAAACAGAAAAATGCATCATATTGAATGTAGAAGGAGATGGGAGAAACCAACTCTCTTCTGAATTAAAAAAAAAGTAAAACAATACTATTCTTCTCATTAGTTTTTAAAATTATTCATTTGTTTTGGAAAGTGGTCATCTTTTCATTAAAATGTGTTATTTATGATACTAGATATTGGTTTTATTATTATATTTAATGAATTAATAAATACAGAATAAAAGAATCCTGAGCCAAAACCGTTTACTGTTGGTAAAAGGTATAACATTTTTGTGTTTAATGATTAAATCTTTGTGTGTGTCTGTGTGTGTGTGTGTGTGTGTGTGTGTGTGTGTGTGTTTATTCTGCTTATAAAAGTAAAATATATATTAGAGAATATTTGGGAATTTATGTGAAGCCAAATGTAAATCCCCTTTGTTCCCACAGTTTAGAGGTATCACATGCATTCCCTTGTTTATTTTATGCATGATCTACATATTTATTTAAACAAAATAAAGATCATCAGGTACACATATTTCTGCATCTTTTTTCTTCCACATGACTTTGTGTCATGACTAATTTTACAATGTTTTTACTACTTTTCAGAAACAGTCTGTTGAATGTAATAATGCTCACTCATGAAATCCTTAAGCATTCTATTGATATCCATATAGATTACATTGTATTTTTATTATTGTTATTATCATTTTAATCATCATTCCTTTCATCATATCTAATATATTTTCCTCTCTAATTATGCTATGGGAACTGTGCTAAACTCTTTACATGACTTATCACCTTTAACCCACTTTTGGTATTTTAGTGATATCCTGTAAGAAATGGTCTTTATCTTTCATTCCTTCCTTTTTTTTTGTCATTGGATCTAGCTGACTGAACATATGTAAAAAAGAGTGATATATAATGGCTCATCTCTTGCTTTTAATATATAAGAATCAAAAGGGAAATATGTCTACTGAAGTCTAGCTCATTCTAATAACAATCTATATAAAATATTGTAGCTATTGTTTTAACTTTCTGATTCTATTTTGTGTGAGTAGTTAAGTTTCTCTCTCTCTCTCTCTCTCTCTCTCTCTCTCTCTCTCTCTCTCTCTCTCCTATTTATAATTCTTGAGATGGTGGAATTTACCCTAGGAAATTTGGTTAAAAATGCCACTGATATGAATACAGATCAGATATCAGCCAGATGACCTTAACTTACAGAAATTCCACCTCACAGATATACAATGTAATATTAATTCCAGTCTGCTCTCTTAATAATGCATGACCTGGTTATTAGAATCATTAAGGCCCAAGGATGGTTGAATACTAATGACATTTTTATATATTGAACAAAAATATTTTCCAGGATAAGAAATTATCAATATTGCCTCATTTTGTACAAATTAAAAAAATTATTTATCAGAAGGTTCTTTATATTTTTAAAGCCTAGTTTTGCAGGTTAGAATTGTCAAAAGTATTCAGACACATTCTAAAGGATCCATATGTGAGGAACTTGAAAGTACATGTTCTATTTTGCCTATTTTAAAAGTAACCAGAGTCAGATTAAATTAATTAGGGTGGTTAGAAGCTAATAGATTTATCTCTCATCTACATGTATAATTCCAATTAAAACAAATAATTATCTTTCATTACTTTAGTGATTATCTATTGTAAATATTTAATACTATTTGCTATATTTAAATTATCCCTTGTGCTTTTAAAAATTCTAACATCCTTGTAAAATTCAGATTATAAGTAGAGCAGCTATAGCTAAGTGTGATGGCACATGCCTATAATCCCAGAGACTTGATAGGATGGGGGAGGAGGATTGCATGTTTGAGGCTAGCCTCAGCAAATTAGAGAGGCCCTATGTAATTTAGAGAGACTATCTGAAAAACTTACTTAACTTAATTAATTAATTTAAAAAGGGCTGGGGGTGTAGCTCAGTGATAAAGCATCTCTGGTTTTGATCCTCAGTGCCTCCACCAAAAATAAAATAGATGGGCCTGAGGTTGTGGCTTAGTGGTAGAGCACTTGTCTTTCGTGTGTGAGGCATTGGATTCAATCCTCAGCACCACATAAAAATAAATAAATAAAATAAAGGTATTGTGTCCATCTACAACTAGAAAATATATTTAAAAAAATTAAAAAGAACAGCAGCTATCAGTGAGACTTAAAACCAGTCATCTAAATGCAGGAAAAGACAAGTCTCACACATTTTCCTATTTATATATTTATGTGTCTTATTTAAGCTTAAAGTTGTATTCTTTGAAGAACTTATTATTTCTGAAACAAAATAATTTTTCAAAAGTTACCCATGTTGGTGAGGACAAGACTGTAAAAAACTTAAGTAATTTTATTCAGTACATCATTAAAATACATGTGGAAATTGTCTGTTTTATGTTGTTTATCCATCAATCAAATATAAAATGTTATTAATGTGCTGAGTTGAAGAGATTTTGGATACTCTTTGAATGGGTTTACTGTCATCTAAACTTTGGGGATTTTTTTCCTTTCATTCTTTAAGGAATCAAATTAAAGGGAACTTTTATTTCTGTGGGTGATCATGACATGAACATTTAAAAATGAATTGCTTAATGGAATCATGCATAAATGGAAACAGATTTATCTGTCAAAAATTAAATGGCAGTATTCTTTGATTAATATCAAAATCTAATCTAAAATAGTTTTAGCCATTTCATACAGGTGACATCTGTGCTTAAATATAATTTTCTCTCCCTGATCTGGCATGACTGTTAATTACTTACTCAATGTAGTTCAACATTTAGTTAATAAATATGTCAAGCTTTTACCATGGTGTTCTTTTTGCAGAGTTGTGAATTTGCAATTAGTTTTAGATTTACAACATGGTGACAGACAGTGCTGTATAAATAGAGGTTAAACACACAATTTACATATTAATTTCATGATTCATTTATTCAATGATTTATGTGGATATAGATTGTATTTAATCTCAGTGCTGTAGTTGTTTCAGGCATGACGAAAGGAATCACTATACTAGCAGAGAAGTAATGATGTCTATATTGAACTACAGGAAGTTGAGTGGAGAAATAAGAAAGGTTTGGAAACACAGTGATTCATTACATTTAATACTCTCTGAGAGGCAAATGAAAAGCAATAATGGATTTTTTAAAGGATCATATGTGACAGTACTAAGAGTGGGGGAAGAGAGAAGTTACCCAGTTAGTACAGTGCCTTGGACATAGCATGAACTAAAATATTTGTTGAATTGATGTGACTTGAACTGGAGGATCATAATGTTTGTTTAATACTGGATAAAACTGGAATTTTCAAAAATTTTAAGCAAAACTTTTAAAACTGGCTTTTATTTATTTATTTATTTATTTATTTTGGGACTGGGCATTGAAGCCAGGGGCACTTTACCACTGAGCTAAATCTCTAGTTCTTTTTAGTTGTTTTTTTTTTTAGCTTGAGACAGACTTTCTCTAAGTTGCTGAAGGTCCTGCTAAGTTGGAGAAGGTAGCCTTGAACTTTTGAAACTCCTGCTTCAGCTTCCAGAGTTGCTGGAATTATAGAAGCCTGCCACCATGCCTGGACCTTTTAACTGACTTCTATTAATGGACTTGGCTTCTCATGAACAGATTTAAAAATTTCTCTTATGTGGGGGAAAAAAAGCACAAAGACAAATTATTGGTGGGACTTCAAGTTAGTAAAGCATTCTGGAAAGAAATATGGAGATTCCTCAAAAAAACTAGGAATGGAAACACCATATGTCCCAGCTTTCCCACTCCTTGGTGTTTATCCAAAATAACTAAAACCAGCATACTACAGAAAGACACCCCCTTCAGTGTTTAAAGCAGCACAACTCACGAGAGCCAAATAATGGAATCAGGCAAGATATTCATAAATAGATGAATGGATCAAGAAAATTATATATATATATACACACACACACACACACACACACATATATGTGTGTACACACACACAATGAAAATGTCCTCTTTTTATCCATTGATATAGATTTAGTTGAGTTTTTTTTTTTTTTTGGTATTTGGTATTGAGCCCAGGGGCACTAAACCACCCCATTCCTTTTTACATTTTTTTTAGAGACAGAGTCTCACTAAGTTGTTTAGGGCTACATTAAATTTCTGAGGCTGGATTTGAGCTCATGATCCTCCTGCCTCAGCCTCTTGAGCCGCTGGGATTACAGGTGTGTGCCACTTTGCCCAGCTTGATATTCTTGGTCATGTCAATGCAATGTCAAATACAGATTACAAATAAATGAGATTTTTTCTTCCCCTTATTTTTTAAAATATTTATTTATTTTTTTAGTTCTAGTTGGACACAATACCTTTATTTTATTTATTTATTTTTATGTAGTGCTGAAGATTGAACCCAGAGCCTCCCCCATGCTAGGGGAGTGCTCTACCGCTGAGCCACAATCCCAGCCACTTCCCCTTATTTTTAATAGAAATATTAATATGTCTGAAGGAATTCTATAGTTTATATAATAAAATGACCTTTTAGTTTAAATGAATGTAGGTTAGCTTTAAATTGGTGTACTTAAAGTTTTCAAAATACTTTTAACATAATCTATTAAAGATATGTAAATTCTATATATACCTTGATTTTCACAAGATCAAATCTTATGATCAACATGTTTAAACCAGACAAAATGTAGTAGGTATATTAATGTTCTTGGAGCAACTTTTAGTCCTCAAAATCATTTTACCCGTTTTAACCAGGAACAGCAATTATGTGGAATATCCTTCATGTAGTATTGGGGTTGACATTGTTTTTTTCTCAAGATCATGCTCTACAAACTCAATATTCTCAAGACCCTCTTCACAAATATAAAACCCATAACGTTCATCAAGGAGTATAGAATTCTTTTCCAGGTCACTGAGCTAGATTCTCCCAGTAGGTAAACTACTTTAGATATCATCTGAATGGAGCCTGAACTTTTTCAAGCCACTAGGATTAACATTTAGTCCCAGAACCAGAATTTGTGAAGAGGAATTCTATTGGCTTACCATAATATAAAAAAATATAAAAAACCAGGACACCATTAATTTAATAAACCTCTTAAATATGTACTTGTATAATCTCTACTTTATGCCAGGACCTTTTATTGACTCCAAAGATTTCACTTATTCCTTTCATATCCTCCAATAAGGTATTACTAAATTCATTTTGAAGATGAAAAATCTGAGCTTCTGCATGCTTAAGTGGCTAGCTGCAGGGCCAATTTATGAGGATTTGAACCCAAATGAGTCTGGTTCCAAAGACTTACTTAATCTGCTGTTACTGGCTCTGTGGGTTCTTCTGCTATCAGAGAAGAATCAGGCAGATGCACAAGCTAACAGTAACAAGGCTATAGATGGTTGAAGGGGGGTTCTGTTTGAGCCAGAAGGGAAAGAGCATTGACCTAAAGTGTCAAGTAGGTTCAAAGAAAGGACTAAGGATACAACTTTTATGGCATCTGCAGGGTAGGCAGGGACCAAGTCGCTGTAGATGTAGAGGTAGGGGTTTTAGTTATACCTGCACACTGCTTCATTTGCTTCTTCATATGATGCATGCCTAATTACCTTCTTAAGTCTTGCCTCTGAGTGGGTGTTTTATTATGCTAATAAAGTAAAGGTATCTGAGAGTTGTTTTAGTGACTATTCTATGCATGAGTTGTTTTAGGGTCTGTTCTATGCATGCATTTGCCTCACCCCAAGCAGTTGTTCCTTATCATTTGAGGAAATCCATAATAATATATCCAGAACTGGGCAGACTATTGTCCTATCCTAGTAGGTTTGAATTCAGTGAACCTGTCTTGTGTGGCTCTGACATTTTGGTATTTCTGCTATCACATAGTCTCTAAACGCTGAGATGACTTTCCAATTTTCCATCTCCTGGTTTGTTATCTTAATTCCATAACCTTGGAGACTGCTCCACTTTTTAATTCCTCCTTTTCTGGTATGTCTGTTAACTTCCATTTCAGTGAGGAATGGAGTTATTGTGTTTGCAAAAGTACCAAAAGTATTTCAAGAATTAAAATTGGAGAAATACTTAATCCAGGGTGCTCAATCTTGAACCTTGGCAACATTAGTTCAATTTGTATTTAATGTTGACCATTCTAGCAATGTTTCCGATAATTCCAGTAGTTATTGCTGCTTTTCATAGTGGACATAGTTGATTACTTCAGTTGTCTGCATTGCCTTATATCAGTGGTTTCAATCTTGCTATTTCTCATGTTCAGGGCTCCCATGTACTTCAGAAAAGTTTTAAGAGCCACAGATAAATGACTAGCAAGCATAATAATATATTATGTTCACACAGTTCTATATATATATATATTTTGCTCAGTACTGTCATGGCATTTTTCTTGAATGCAGCAGCTTCTTGTGATTTCTTTCAAAGGAGATGAAATTCTGTTTCCAATGAAGATAATATGTAAATACATGATATGTATTGGATTCCTGAGATAATCTAGTGGCAAAATACAGACAGATATAGTGGATAATAAGGCAACACAATAATAACAAAACAATTGGTAGTAAAGAAAACAGAAAATTTCATAAGTCAAGATTTTAGTTCCTCTTTTCCTAATGATTTGTATCCTCTTTCTTCTTTACTCCAGTTTCCACTGTCTTGTTGCTTTTCAAAGAGTTAGGCAGAGACTAAACCTTGGTTTAATCTGGATCTTCTGACTATTTAAAATTCATAGCAAAAAGTGCTGGATTTAAAATTGTCAAAAGTGATTGACTAGGAGTGGAAGATTGAGAGGAATTCCTGGGAGGAAAATGCTTAATGGAGTTTACTGCATTCTGGGGTCCATACTTGAAATGATAACTATCCCCACTTGCTGAGCACTTAATAGAAACTTTTCAACTTGAGCAAATGGAGGTGAATATTATAAGCCCCTTCCCATTAAGAAAAGTTAGCTTATTATATATAGCCTTCTGCACTGTGAACTGTCTTCTCAGTCAATGAATAATGCCACGTAGAGCTTGCACATGGAGGAAAATTGGAGAAGTAGGATGAGTGGAGTGATCATTTTCAACAGTAGATTACCTAGAAAAAGGCAATTTAATGAATGAACAGGCAGGTATTCTTGGCAAGATTTCAAATATGGTTTCAAAAATAAACACTTGAAAGTGAAGGGCAGGAAAAGTGCTGAGGCTTAGATATTCTTCTTACACATAAGCCCATAAGACTGAATCAATTTCATTTTCATTTATTTAAATAATTTGCATATATCAACAATGTATTCTCATCTTGGTTTATAGATGAGTTTCTTTTTTTCTTACTAGACATAGAGTTAAGTCTCACTTTTAAATCCCTTGAAATTGTAATGTGATGAGTGGCTGACTATAGGGAGCAGGTGTCAAACAATATTTAAATGACATTCTCAACAAAATAAATATTGAACCACCCTGTCACATTGGTGATAGAATAATCTGTTCGAAAAAAATCTCATTCATTGTATACCGCCTCTGACATTTGTTCTTCAGGAATTATTTGCAGTTTATCTTCTGAGCTGGAGCCTTTTATCAGCACAGCAGTTGAACTACAGTGGGAAAAAAATGGTAATTGAGTATTTTATCAAATGCTTCTAACAAAACGGACTTTGCAAGTCGTAAATGAAGATTAAAACCATTGCTTGCAGGGATGAACAAATTGGAATGATTTATTATCTGAAACATCAATATGTCACTGTTCAGAAATAAAATAAAAAGAAACAAACAATGCCATCTCCCCTCCACATTAACACTTCCCCCACCTCACTGCCAGACGTATGCACCCAAAGCACCCTTAGTTACAGCCAAAGCAGTGGAAGGTAAGTACATTTTAATTATTTGTGCTAGCAAAATCACTGAAGAAAAAGACAGGAGAAAAGCATCATAATAATAGGCCAGCTGCTGTAGGACATTATGTAAGGAAAAGAGGCAGTAATAAAAGAACCATGTCAAAGGAAAGCAACTATGAATGTGTACTTCAGTACTCCTCATTACAGGAGGAGGATTAAATATAATAAATGGGGCAATTTAGAAAAGTGAATTTACTGCTTATGTTTAACACCTAAGTAGCCAGTGCTTTTAAATCGGGCTTTATCTCACTTATCTAAAATAGCTCTAAATAATGATGTTAGAAGAAATGCATTGTAGGAGTGTTTTCTCTTAATTATTTTAAATTTGGAATTATTTGGCTTAAATGCATCATGCTTATGTATTCACATTGAAGCTATCCAATAGATTAAATACATGAATATCCTTTATAGAGAGCTGATGTGTTTTCTTAAATTTTGTATAATTTGACATTAAGGATTTTTAAAAAAGAAAAATCAGAAGTAAGTTGAATTAAAGAGAAACTTCTCTTTTGTGATAGTTCTAGCTGCTAAAAATGGTATCTTGACTTTGGGGATGTCATTGAGTAAAAAATTTTAGCTACCTTCCAGGTTGCTAGCAGGATGCCATTGTCTTTGGTATTCATCCTCTGTGTGAATATACTATCTTATGACTCTCACCCTTAACTACTCATTAAGTACAAATCAAATGAGCTTAAATCAGGTAGAAACCCAGGCTGCAGACTCTTTAAGGCATGAGGAAAACAAAAGAGAGATTTTTTTGGTCTAGATAAAGGGAGATTTTTTTTTTCCTTTACTACCCCAAAGCTTCCATCTCTTTTAGATCTTTTGGATATAAAATTCTAGAGGCAATTGATTATCACATGCCAAGTTAATTATAATTTTAGGAAGAAGTCATAGATGGTTGAATATTTTTAAAATCTAAAAAATCTTCTTCCCTGCTTTATGGTCACATGGAAACAGAGTGGTATTCTGAATAAATTTTATATATAATATATTCTTAATTTTTTGGTGTGGTACTGGAAATGGAACACAGGTTCTTGCCTCTGATAGGCAAGCCCTTTACTACTGAGCTACATCTCCAGCCCTTGTCTTTCTTTTATATGTTACAAACTTGAAAACTGGATACATCAGAAGGGATGTGCCTATATTTTAGCCAAACTAGCACATAAGTAGAAAGAATACAAAGAAAAAGTCATATTCCTAAATTGTGAGAGAAGATATTCTGAATTAGTGAAAATGGGTGGTTGAATCTGATCTATGTATACTGTATGCATGTATGGAAATATCACACTGAACCTAATTAATATGCTAAAAATACATGTCAATAAAATTTTAAATATATTTAAAGACAAATGAATTATAGGACTTTTTTAAAAATTACAATAGTTCTGTACATTGAGTAACTTGAAATGCTATTTCTGGCAGCCATCAGAGAATATTCTAATTAATAGATATTTACATACATTTATTGTGTAAATTTTTTTAAATAGCTTGTTTTCTCAAATGAGTTAAACCAACACAACTCCCAGTTTATATAAACCTTTAATAAGTTTTGCAAACTCATTTTTATTATATAGTACAAAGATATTCAACATTTTATCTGTGAAACTGCAAGATTAAACCTTTTGTATTAAAGGCCTGGTATCTCTACTAATTCTGCCCAAATTCAGATTAAATGGGTAGTTCAACCTCATGAGTTTTAAAAAACTGGAAGATGTTAAAACTGTTCTCTTGTAATTGAACCAGCAGCATATTATTGTATGCATGTTTATTTGTGTGAAATAATGCAAAACCTTTCCCAAGATTTTTATTTTTATGACCCTACTATGGGAAAAATGAGCGGTAAAACAGATTTTTTCCCCTCACTTCCTAGAATGTAGGGACATCCTTTTAATGAGGAAACATCTATATTTATCTCAAATAATACAAATTATATTAACTTTTCAGTAGACTAATTTCACCCTTTGCATTCTAAATGACTTGTTACCACCTTCCCCCTTTTCATTTGCTGGCCAATTCTTGTAGAGCACAGACAAAAGGTAAATAAAGGTTTTCAAAATAGAAAAACTTATCTAACTTTTGTCTTTTGCAATTAGAGTCTTTTCAATCATCCTTAAATCACAACCCCAGTTATATTTGTGTTTTAGCTTTTTAAGAAGTCCTATCTGAACTTAATGGTGATAAATATGCTAATACCCTGAGTTGATCAGTTCACAGCACATGCATATATCAAGATGTCACATTTTATCCTATAAGTACATAGACTTGTTCATATCAATCAAAAATAAAGCTTATAAAAGGATTACTATATGAATAAAGTTGGATACACCCTGTCTTTGAATCAATATTTTGTATGTTGAGTCAGCACATTTCAATATACTATAGAGCCAGAGAATAAATGACTTAATATTAATTGTGCATTTCTGTTTCTTTAGTCAGCACTTAGACTCCCTGATGTTCTAAGAACTTTGCATTTTATAAAAAAGATGGTGCCTGTTAAAGTGTATTTCACAGATGCTGAGGTGAGATAGAAAGATGAGGGATTTCACTCACTTAAAGAGAAACTTTTGGGGAGAAGAGATTTTTTTTAAAGGTGAACATGGGTGGATTTTGGAATGGAAATATGGCTGGGGATTGACAGAGCTATCTACATAATACACAAATAATATGATTATAACTGTTAGGTGTGTTATGTAGGTAGTATTATTAGTTATATTTATAGGTGTGATCATGTTATTTATGTGTATAATATAGATAATGTGTATGTTTGTGAATTTATGTGTATTTATTTGTGTGGGTATGTATAGATCTATATGATTTTTGTGTTGGGAGATACACATAAGGACTGCTTTCTCACTCCACATATCAAACAGACAGGATTTCAACTAAAAAAAATTAACTTGTTCAAAATTATAACTTGAGTTGAGAGAAAAAGCCAGTTTTAGATTAGTGGTTTTTTTTTAACCCTTATTATTCATCAGAGGATTTCTTGGAGATTTTGTTAAAACACAGATTTCTAGGCACCACTCCCTAAGTTTTTGATTTAGTAGGTGTGGAATGGGACTGTGAATTTGTAAATGTAACAGGTTCCAAGTGTTGCTACTGCTGCTTGTCTAGGAACCACACCTTGTTCTAGAATCAAGCTCCAGATTTCATTTTCATAATTAATCTATCTTGATGTGTATAAAATAAGGGTGTTTTCTATAACCATAGTTAACAAAATTATTTATTTACTTATTTTTGTTAATATTGCTAGTTGTATATATTAATGGGGTTCATTGTGATATTTTTATACATTTACACAGAATGCACTAATTACATCAAAGCTCCTTTTTTTCATCTCCCCCACCCCCTCCAATCTCTACTAATCACTAGTCTATCAGGTTGACAAACAAAATTGTTTCAAACAATTAAGTCACTAAATCCTAGTTTCTTTATCTGTAGAATGAAGAGATTAGACATGGAAATTTTTAAACTTTATTTTATTTTATTATACGTGGTGCTGAGGATCGAACCCAGGGCCTTGCATATGCGAGGCGAGCACCCTACCCCTGAGCCATAACCCCAGCCCCAAGACATGGATAATTTTTAAGGCTACAACAAAACTGATGTTCTAAACATGATATAATAATAGACAATATCAAAATATATAATTTTTATCTATGATACGTCATGTGATCTTTCATATAATATATTGCATGTAAATTTGTAGCATGAATTGGAGGCTAAATAGTAAATAGCTTAAGTTCTCACAAAAAGTCTGTCTGAATTTGAGTATTTGCTTTGCCAATAACTATGACTGTGACCTTAGGCATGTTATCTAAATTTTCTATAGTTTAGTTTTTTTCAACGTGTTGTATGATTCCTAACTTTTGGGTTTATGAAGAATAACTTATATACTATACATTAAAAATGCATAAAACTTGTTCCTGACATACAATAGGTATAATATCCCTATCAATTACTAATATTATTGGCAATTATATAAATTTATCTCTTTCAGATGTTTAAAAATATTAAACTGATTTGTTTACCTTTGATGTTTAGTGTCTTCTGTGTATAAAAATTTACATGAAATGAAGTGATCACACTGATGCATCTAAGACTTCTTAGATATAAGTCAAGTCAATATAATTGTTTGATTATTATTATGTTGATTGATGATAATGACTTTGCACCAGTGACTTGACTCATTATTGGTAATGTTGGTTTGTATTATTTGAAGACATATATAATTCATTACTGGGGATGAATCATTCTATATGTTTGCATGACTCTCTCACTGTGTATATATATATATATATGTGTGTATGCATATGCAGTTTTCTGAGTATTTAATATCTAAATGTTAGAAAATATTCCATTTAGTGGTAGAAAATTGATATCAGTGATTATAACCTTCTTTATTTTCTATTTTGAGTACCGAAGTTACTCTTGTTACTATAAAGAAATATGTCAATATAAAGGTCTCTGAAGATAATCTATTTAGATATAAATAAGCCTCTGAATATATTCTTGACTATTTGTTTAAATATATATTTGTGTTCATAGTATTTCATAGTTAGGAAATTTCACAAATGAAATTGGAAAATTTCAAAAGCTATTGATTTGTCTTGAAATTTTCATTTAGTTTACCTTGAGTTTCTTCTAAATCGGTATAGGAAACAGAGAATGATGGTTGAAATGCCTTCTCAAGGACAATTATGCAAGTCTTTATTCACCAGTTACCTGTATGTCTTGGTCAATTCATTTAAATTTGTTTAGCTCCTAGTTACTTGTAAATGGTATGGTTAGAATTAATAGTTTCAAGATCTCTTTTAGCTACAAAATTCTACAATTCTTTTACTATTAATAATTAAAAAATCATCACAATAATGTGCCAAAAAGGTTATTCATACTTCATTGTCTGAATATTTTAAAATCCTCTGGCTTAGGGTATTAAGTGCACCCACCTCCATTTTTGGACATTAAATGTTACAATTCAATTGTTTCTAGACCTAGATCTCATCACACATTTGTCATGTGGCTAATAAAGATAAAATAACTACTTGTTACATAAATGGCATAGATAGGAGTCTGTCAAGTTAATTTCTGACACTCCAAATTTTGAGATCAGTCACTATGTGTCAATTTTTCATGTCTGTATTTGTTGTCAGTAGAATAGTAGTAGATAAGAACATCTGACAGAAAAAAAAAGATGAATAGAAAACTTAAGAAAAATTTGTCTTTTTAGGAGATTAGTGATTTCACCTTTGGGGGTGACAGGAGCCAGGTTTAGTTCATTTTATCATATGTGAAAGGATTTTAGTTTTGTAGAGTCCCTCCATTGCTTTATTCATGTAATGGAAAAATAAAATAATAATCTTAAATATATTAATATCATGAGAAAATCTACTTACTAGGCACATAAAAATTGAACATAGTCAAGAATTGTTTAAACTTATTGGATGCTTACTATGTGCTCAGAACTTTTTAAATTTTTTTTTATGTATTAACTGTTTAAATATAATAACTTTTAGCTAAGTTCTATCAGTGTCTCCATTTTTTAACTTAGGTGCATCCATGTCATATAGGATGTAAAAGATGAAGCTTAATTGAAGACCTAATAGAATACTAGTGGTAAGAAGTGCTCCTTAGTAATTTTGAGTTCTGAAGTTACCCTTGTTACTCAAATCTGTCTTAGCCAAATGTCCAGTAATAATAGAGATCATTTTTCTTTAGAATATGCTTAGAAAACAATAATGATTCCTCAAAAATATTAACCAGGCTTTATCTAGGAAGAAAGTTTAAAGTGTAGTTAAGCTATTTAATAGGTCTGTGTTGTGTGCTATATTGTTGCCTTCTTCTGAGTTAAGAGTTGATGAAAGCTCTTTGGCCTATTATTACATTTAGCTTGAACATTTAGCCATTAACTCCTACATAGTTTCTGCTGCCACATTTTTAGTACCACATTTTTAGACAACAGTTTTTCAATTTTTTTTTAAAAGCTAACAAACAAGTTCTTCCTGATAATACAAATAGTCAAATTTCCCATGTAAGAGAATATGCTGATGTCCTGCAAGGGCAGGGGAATTTTTTCTGAAGTACTCATATGAATAATACAATAATTGATTTGGTACATTATTTTTAAATACCTTGCAACATGACTTGATATTTTAAGGACCAAAACTTGGAGATTTTTTATAATAGGCCAAATATTAAGTGGAAATGACATTAGGATTCAACTTGTTTAACTGTATGCAGTGGGATGGAATCAGGGAACTTATCTTTGTTCTCTTATGGAGTTCTTTGAGATTTGTCATTTTGAACTAAGAATCACTCCAAGACAATTAGAACTTTGTTGTTTTATTTTATATACTTCTTATTGTTATTCAGTAAGTTAACCATTTTAAACTAATGGGATGACTAGTTTAAAATACAAGGCTTCCTGAAAAGGGAGTAGAAATCAATTTTTCTTCCACTCCTGGAAGTGGGTAACACATTAAAAATCAAGTTATTACCACTTTTCGAAAAACATAAAATATATTAAATTACTATTTAGACAATGTCCATAAAATCTTCCACTTGAATCAGTTGACCAATTAAATATATCTTGGTTATCTTAGATGTGTTGATCCTATTATTGTATATAGTTGCATAGGTGTATTTTAGGGGAGATTTGTAAGAAATATAAGATTTTTTGACACAGAGTTTATGGTCTGACACAAAAATTTCAATGGCACTATGGTAAATATGTAGAAAATCATATACCATAGAGAACAACTACTATAGGAAGTCAGAGATTCATGTGTGATAGATTCATCAAAACCCTTCAATAATGAACTTGTTTGACCCTCTGACCATGTTAATTCTATTCTTCTAGTTTTATAGGTCAGTCCTTCAAAGTTCTTAGTTTAAATTTCTACTAATATTTGAAAGTGAATTTGAATACCACTACATTTATATTTGGGTTTTTTCTTTTCTATGCAAAGATATTGTAGCACAATATTTCTATTATTTTATTTGACTTTAGTGCCCATCATAGTGCTTTCTTTGTTCATGCCAGAACCTCAATAAGTGTTAAATCAAAGGAAATGTTATTAAAGATGGGAACTGTGAAAAGCTGAGCCTTGAAAGATGAACAGGAATTAGTTGGGCAGGTAAAAGTAAGGAACATAGCCATGGGTGTGCAAATGAATTTGGTAATGGTAGAAGCAGGAATAAAATTGCATTCTAAAATATATATTTTGATCCCAATATAATGCATTTAAAAATTTTTATTCTACTCCCCAGGACCACAAGATTTTAATGAAAGAGCTAAAATAGTGTTGGGTGCTGTGGTGCATGCCTGTAAACACAGCAACTGGGGTGACTGAGGCAGGAGGATCACCAAGTGCGAGGCCATTCTCAGCAACTTAATGAGATCCTATCTCAAAAATAAATAAATAAATAAGTAAATAAAAAGGCTGGCAATGTAGCTCAGTGGTAAAACACCCAGATTTTAATCCCCAGTATGAAAACAAAAAAAAGAGCTGAAATATGCTACCTTAAATTTTATAATGCCCTTGTTAAAATAGTTGTATATAAAAGATCAGAGTATTTCTAATTGTCTTTCTTAAAATAATACCTACTATGCTAAATATACTGTTTTTAGAGAAGAAAGAATTTTGAGAAAATGGGGAAAAAATCAAGGATGCAAAAATTTAGCTTGGATAAAGAGAGACCTCAAGAGTAAATGATAGGAAGCTCATGTATTTTATTTTAGGGGTCACAGTTTGCAAGGAGCTCAAGCTCAGAGGTAACACAACATCAACAACAACAACCAGGGGCTGGGGTCATGGCTAAGTGGTAGAGTGCTTGCCTAGCACATGTGAGGCACTGGGTTCCATCTTCAGCACCACATAAAAATAAATAAATAAAATAAAGGTATTGTGTCCATCTACAACTAAAAAAAGTATTAAACAAACCTCAACAAAACTATCACGAGGTAGACAGCTTTGTGTAAGCATTATTAAAATAATTTTAGATTGGAATAGATTGAGCACCTAATGAAAGGAATGGAGTTGTCTCTGGTTCTCTTCAATGAATAGTAAAAGTGGCATAAACCAGAAATGTGGAAAAGCAACTAGGCTGAGATTGCTGTTGAATTGAATGAATTTAGAATTCAACTCAAGTAAGGTGATACACATCAGAGAACAAGTCCCTATAAAGGTTTACTTGATGGTTCTACATCATAAGTTGAAAATATTTTTGAATAAACAAAATCTTTCTTTAACATTGTGAATACTGTCAGATCTCACAATTGGATAGTGCCTTTTTTTCAGGAGGATACCTGGGATTGAACTCAGGACTCTTGACCACTGAGTCACATCTGTAACTCTGTTTTATATTTTATTTAGAGACAGGGTCTAACTGAGTTGCTTATTAGCACCTTGATTTTGCAGAGGCTGGGTTTGCACTCACGATCATCCTGCCATAAGCCTCCCAAGCCACTTGGATTGCAGGCATGTGCCAGTGCACCCGGCCTGGATAAAGCCTTTTTTAACCAATATATTAGCAAGTGGGTAGCTCTCATGGTTTCTGTTGACTGCATTGTAATCATTTTCTTCAGAGGGAGGGAAGTCTAGGATTTTTAAGGCTGACAGGCCCACAAAAGAGCTTCCCCTCCTCCTCAAGTGGTTGTCTCCTTTAGTAACAAAGATGACATCCAAATAGGAGACATTCAAATGACCTTATGCCACTCAACAGACATACCAATTATTTGATAATAGGGAGGGTTTTTTTTTTGAAAAAACTATGCATTCATGTTTCAGTTACCATTCATAGACCTTTCTGTAGTACTCCAGTTATGTATATGTACATTTCAGAAAAACAAAATGTAGAAATAAAAAGTTATGCAGTTTTATGACTATTATGTTTCCAAAAGATCACTTCACTTTGATTTAGCACTATACATTGATTTCTTATTTGTTTGCAAACAAATGAGATTATTTTTTTTGAAGTATCCTACTTTATTTGGATAGGATGGTAGGCCAATTCTCTCAGGATTTCCATGACTTACTGGTTGTTAGTTAAATTTTCCTTTACTCTTTCTGGCTTCTGTTTAGCTCACTTAAATTGTTATATATTAGTGATGCTTTAGTCATTAAATTCAAAAAGTACATATATACTATTGGTTCCTAACAAGAACACAGACCATGGCTAATAAGGAGGAAAAGGTCTCATTTACAACAAATATTATGTCAGATAAAATGGATAATAATTAAAAATAGTTTTCAGTATATCACCATTTGAGATCTGTCCTGATTAAAAAACAAAAGTATGTTTTGATATAAATTTGGCCAGTAAAGCATATGATGATTTCTGAGAAGTCTATAGTATTATAGTACTATGGGAAATAAACTAAGATTAGCTCACTTGAAAACAGACCAGACTCTTTATATCAGTAAACTTTGGTAAAATTGGAAATATTTAGCACTCCCAAATTTTAGGATTCTAATCTTATTTGGGTTATACCTGAACACATATTTAAGGGCAAACCGGAGGATCATAGAAATAATGTGCTTACCATTTCAGAATGGTAATGTTTAGAATACTTTCTTCAGATTTTTACAGAATGTGCATTTTAGATCTGGGTATCCTATTTAGGTATTTTTATGCTTTTCCTTTAGGGAACATTATTTGTGTGCATCTTGTGCTCGAAGTTTCAAGGTCAGCATTACTTGCACAGTTGTAATAGTCCCAACAGAAAGATAAATATATATTGACTGAGGCTGGAGTTCCAGCTCTTTTAGTTGCTGAAGGTCAACAGCCCCTTAGAGGTACTCTCCAACCTTCAAATGTCTATAGGTTAAATTACTGATGAATCACTGCACTTTTCTAAATGGAGGAAACCTACATTGTACTGGGAAGCGCCCCTATGTATTGTGTCTTCTGGCTGACATAATTTTGAACAAGATGGGAAGCAATTTCAATCGAGGCCTCATTCCAAAACTTTATGGAAATGATTGTAAAACTGACCAGTCAGGCTGAATATACTGACTAAAAAGATTTAGGGGCACCATTTCTTTTGCCAACTTGAGTTGTAACATTGTCTTAGGATCAGTTTAGAATGAGCTGCCACTTTACATTATAAATCATGTTAACATTTCAACTATGTAGGTACTAAGGTATATAGGATTGATCAGGTTCAGGGTGTTGGAAAAATAATAAAAGCAAAAATGGATAAATACACAAATTATCTTCAGTGAATACAAAATGATTTGAGATGTGAGGTAATCATGTGGCACAGAGTATTTGAAAACAACACAGAAAGACAGAGTGAAAGTGTAAAACTACATAAGACACTTGACTTTGCATAGTTACTGGTGAACTTTAGAAAATGTGATTCCTGCTAATCAGGGTTGAAGAAATACAAACAGGCAGCATAAAAAAGAATGCATTGCAATAACTGCTTAATTTTTCCCCACTGATTTACATATAATGAAGAAATATACAAAAAGGATTTTATAAGTACAAACTTCATTGTGTAACTTAAAAACTTTTTTGAAATGTTTTCAATTAAACAAAGTTAAACTTTTAAACTTTTGATTACACGAACTTAATACTCTAACTATGTTCCAATATTGTGTATCCAAAAATGATTTCACATTTAAGGAATTAATTTTAATTATAGTTTGATACTAATTTAGAGTAATTTAATTAACATTTTGAGTGGAATAATAAGTTAAGGCAACTAATTTTTTTTCATGCTGGGGATTGGACCCAGGGTTCTAACCACTGCATGCAATACCATCCCAAGGTAACCTTTTTTCTGTTTTACCAAAATCAATTTATGGAAGTTATATGTGAAATATCTTAAATTAATAAATGACATATTTGATATAGTTATGATAAATCTATCAACCTCAACTATCCAAGTCAAACTTGATCTTTATTCTTTGTAGATCCCAAGCCTGAATTTTCCCATAATATGTAAGAATTAATGGCAGTGTCTTTCATAACTTATATTAAAATGTAATTCCACTTTTTGCATTATACCTTTCATGTTAGTGTGTTGTCTTTTTGCTTGTCTAAAAACCCAGTAAAAATGTAATCCTTCTGATTTCAAATGGGGTTTTGAGATTTACAAATATATGTCAATTTGCATAAAATCATTCTTAACGAGATCTGTTAATTCATTACAAATATACTGGAGTTATTATGACATTTTACTAGGTTTATTTATCTTATTTTAGTAGATCATTCTCGAGAATCCAGGTTGTGGAGGATGTATAGGCACTGCCCACAGAAGATAATAGATATGACTAGTAGGATCTTGTTGGAAGATGGTGAACTGGCAAAGACATGTACACACATTTCATAACATACATGCATATGCATATATGCAAACAGACCTTTTGTAAATTCAGAATTATATACTGAAACATACTTTGATATACAAAAATATATTACAATGTGCATTGTTAAGGCAATTCTACTCAAACTATCTGAACCATATAATAGAGTGATAAATAGCTCAATTTTCAGTATATTAGGGGGTTAAATATATAAAAAAAGGAGCCTTCCTAAATACGTTCTTTCCAAATACCAAGGGACATACAAAACCAAGTTCAAAGTCCACAGGTCATATTTGGTTCCAAATGTGATTTGATACAACTTCTCTCATTACACAGTGATATCAAATGCTTTTCTATTTTCCAGTGTAAAAAAATAATTTGTCATTTGTAATGGTCTGTGAAAAAATGTCTGAATGCCAAACCACATAGCAACCCATCTCATCATAGGAGGTTTGTTGTTCTAGGGACAAGTTGTCCTGTAAGTATAACATTTCATTTTATGTAGAACCTTTGAAACATTTTATAAATGAAAATTTTATGACAAGAATAGTGACAAAAAGAGAATTTGTTGGAATTCATTCAGATTATATGAGTTTGTTAAATCACTTTACTGCATGAGAATGAGGGACTAAATGTGTTAAATTGGTGGTAGTTTAATTGCAAATGATAGTGCTCAGTGATCACACCTTACTGTGATTAGAAAATATTTTAAGCCTTACTCATACTGTTTTCAGAGAACCAATATCTGGATAAAGCAAAAAGTGAAGATATTTCCTCTAGCAGACAATTATAGATTTTTATCAATAGGATGTTAACAGTCACACTACATAATTTCTTTTTCAAACTAGAACAATTTGGGGGAGTGCAAGGACGCACTATTAATAATTAGATTGGAAGAACAAACATGTGCCAGGAAGCAAGTTTCAGGCAAACTAGGATGTCTAGCCACTTTAAGAATGGAATACCAAAATTTCCAAGATAGATTTTTCAGGTGATCAGGCTTGGCCAATAATGAAATTCATTGTCATCTGCTTACTGAGTACTAAAGTGACATTTTTATGAATTAATTGGTTTCCATGTAATATAAGAATCCATTTCATAATATGAGAATATAATATGGTTCCAGGAAATGCTTTTTGTATGAATTTTGCTTCTGAATACCCAAAATGTGTGGCAGGCTATTGCAGCATCAACAGATGGAAGTGCTGGTAAACTGACTCTTGTTCAAAATCTCTAATTCTTTACTTCCTAATTGTGTTTTGACTTTCTTAGTTTATTTCCAGTTTCTATTTCCTTCTACTTAGAATTTTTTGAAGAAAACATATGTTATTTGCTTCTTCAAACCCTACGGTCACCTAATATAAACTTTGTCCTTAAAAGAGTGACTTCAAAACCACTCTTGGTTCTGTTGTTTCTCTGATGATATCTCATTGTGGCCTCTTAGACAAATGACTGAGTAGTTTGATTAATATCTTCATGAAGTTTTATAGTAAAGTAAACCAGGTCAAGTGCATTTTATGCACATAGATTTTTAGCTGAAAGATAATATAACTATATGTAGTAGTAGTATTTCAGTAGAACCACAAATCAAGTTCTTTTCAGGTGAAACATATTCATCCACAATTCTTTAATTCACTGTTCAAAATGTTGTAATAAAGATCTTCCAGTTTTGAAAAGGGCCTAATTAGATCAATCATTCCAGGTGTCTCTGAATTATTTTCATAGAGAAAGGTTTCAGAAAGGATTCATTTGCAATATGTAAGATGATGGCAAAAGTATTTAGCTGTAAACTGCATGGCTAATTGATATTTGTTTTCTATTTTTCTGTACTTTTAATATATAACAAGATTAACATAATTTTCATAATATTTTGAGGAAAAACAGTTAAGTTTATGCTTTTCTTAAGACTGTGAAACTTTGCTGTTGAAAGATAAGAACACTCCACCCTGTTCATTGGCTAAGAGGAAATGCAATCATCAGTGTATTCTCTTAGCTCAGTACAATGTCAGGTTGCATTATTTCTTAATTTGTTTCTTTAGATTCTGAGATATACTGAGTTTGGAAAGTTCCTCTTTATTCTGTCAACATTTTTTAAAAATAAATTTCCCACTTTGTTCTCACATATTTTCGTAGCTTTACTTACTTTTGTAAGTAACACAAATGTTATTTATGAATATTTCATATTTTTTGAAGGAGAATAGGTAAGATTGATTTTCTTTTATAATTATATTACTATGGATCAACACTTTCATGATATATAAGCAATGATTTTATTCTGTTTCTTATGTTACCCCATGATGAAGTTTTCCTCTCTACCTCCCCCTTTCCCCAATATGGGAATTTCATTCTATTTCTGTCTGCTTATATTCAGTGACATATGCATATAAGAATAGTCATGTTCAATTCTGCAGTGTCTGTGAAAGTTTTCACCACAAAGTGGATGTTTAGTTTTTCATTGCTAGATACAAGTTGGCCATAGAATTTATTTTTGTATTGTAATGATTTGTGTGCTAAGAAATGATTACTTAAGGAATTATTCAGGGTAACTGGGAGTTGTGACAGTTTCCTTAGGCTAGGGTTTGTTTTATCTATAGTGTGTGGCAGGGAGTGTGATTTTGAGAAGTCATGTTATTCCATAGCTTGAAAAAATGTCAGTGCTTAATCAAATATGAAGGAAAGACTTCCAAACAGTATGCTCCACATAGAACTCAACTTAAAATAAAGGCTGTTCGTAGGATTTGTCCTTCTTCGGCCTCTTTCATCTGTCAGTTTGTTTGAGAAGGGTGTATGTATTTGCATGTAAGCAAACTTTATATAAATCTCAATTTTCTGACAGTAAAAATATAAAATATATTTTAGAAGTTATCATTCTTTATAATTTTAAATATATAACTATCCTAGATAGAACACTTAATGAAGAACCTTGAAAGTACTAAATTTGTTTTGTGAAAGAAACTTATATCATGGTACTTAGGAAAAGGTATTTTTTAATCTTATACTGATAATATTTTATTTTAATGAAATTTCACTTTACTGGTACAATTTTTTTACTTTGTTTTACTTTTATTTTAATCACTAGAGATCCTTATTTTGAAAGAGTTTATTTTACAAATAGTAGTTTTTATTTTTTAAGAAACTATTTTATCATCATAATAAAAGTAGTCAAAATAAAATGCCGGAGGGTATTCTTAAATTTAACTTCTCAGTGGCTTTATACTTGACTATTTGTCTATACAATTCATACAAATCTTATGATATGGTACATGAAAATTCTACTTTGCTATTTTCTCTGCTCATTCATTTTCATGCAATTTAAGAATTATTAACATGGAAAAATATTTGAAAAAAATATTCAAATAAGAAAAGTTTTTTTAAACCAAAACCAGTATAAATGTTAATGTATTTTGAACAGTATAGTATGAAATGGATTCTTTTTGTGCTCCATTTATTGAAGAATGTAAGAGGAAAAAGGGGAAGGAATACAATGTATGTGTCATAATTGACCTATCTTGCCTTTAGAATATTGAGTTAATTCATTGGCCTCAAGAATGGTAAGAAGAATAATGATCATAAAGCATGTACAATCATCCATTATTTGTATCTTTCAATTAGTTCAGTTATGGGGAAATTGGGCACAGGAAAGAGAGGTGATAGAATTATTATATATGTTCTATAATGCTAATAAAGAACACCATAAAATATTTAAGATTTCCATATTACATTATGGATTATGCAACAAATATACATGATTTGGAAGAATTTTCTTTGTTTTATCAGGGTGAATTATAGATTAATAAATATTATTGAAGTATTTTAATTTTTAAAACCTGTCTTCCTGCTTCGGTGCTAAAAATTATTCTTGAAACATAAAGAAACTGCCCTGTGGTCAATGATAGTCTTAACTACTTGTCAATCAAAAGCAGAAGTTTGTTGAGACATTTAATTACAAGATAATGTAGTCATCAAAATGTCGTTGTGGTAACTGACAGCTCATTTTGGTCTGAAAGCGTGCAGCTACCTCCCCTGAGGTCAGAGATGTTTGGAGGTTAACTTAGTAATGACAAGTCCTTTATTATCACATTATGACATTGAAAAAAATTGCAATTATACTAATAAATTAATAACAGTAATAAAATGACAGTCATAATTGCATAATATACAAGTTGTCAACTGCATTTTGTTACATGGTTGGAATTTTTATCTTATCAGTATATCTGTATTATATTAATTGTTCTCAGTATGGCCTAGACAAAGAAGGAGTTCTAGAATTTTTCAAAAGCCATCTCTATACTGATGGGAGGTTCATGTATTCATATTTTTTTGATCTGACTTATATTTTGCCTTCCTCTTTCTCTTCTGCTATCTCACACAGCTATAAAATAAATAAGGAGAATTAGTAATTACCACCTGTTCTAGTGTTAATGTGTAGTTAATATCCTTATTATTTCAGAAAGTTTTGTCTTTTTAAGAAAATTTTAGCTTAAGTATCTTCTACTTATTGCATCCAGAACATAAAAAGGGAAAATGAAAATGTTGTGCATGCATTTTCTCTTATTTTATCATCTTTCTAACACTACAGGAGAAGGAGAACACATTTTATTAAATGAAACATATTACACAAATGTAGAGAGAATTCATTTTTTATGTTAAAATAAGTGATGTTGATAAATAAATATAACAGTTGTTGGTACAATTTTAGTGTTTAGAGTAATTTAAATAGCTGTAGACAAAACCTTTGATTTTCTAACTTTGCATAAATCTAGAAAAGAGATCCTTTTTGTACATACTTCTTTCTTCTTCTTATCTTTTCTGCTATGAAAACTTCCAGTTAATCTAATTTAAGAAAGAACAAGCTCCTCTAAGATTTGGTTAAGAATAGATACATGTGTAGAGTAATCTAGCCATGACACTTGGCAGTTGACATTTATTTACATAGAAAACCTGTGGAAAAATGTTTGAATGGCTACTGTTTCATTTTTTTAAAGTTTTATTGGCTATAAAAATAATAACAGTAGAATTCATTTTGATATAATATATCTTGTTCTAATTCAGTCCACAGTACCTCTCCTTCCCCTTCTCTCGTCCCAGCTCCTGCTCCTTTCCCTCTATT
This sequence comes from Callospermophilus lateralis, assembly GCF_048772815.1. Classification (NCBI taxonomy): domain Eukaryota; kingdom Metazoa; phylum Chordata; class Mammalia; order Rodentia; family Sciuridae; genus Callospermophilus; species Callospermophilus lateralis. The sequence continues at coordinate 65,741,615 of NC_135325.1, forward strand.
GATCTTTCTGCAATTTACCCATGGTTATTTTTTGAATTAATTTCTTGTGGATCTACATAATGGTGAGATGCTCTGTGGTATATTCATATATACACATAGGAAAGTTGTGTCAGATTCATTCCACTCTCTTTCCTATTCTAATCCTTCCTCCCTTCCCTTCATTCCATTTGAGATGGCTACTGTTTTTATGTACCTAAATTACAGAGAATTTGTTATATGCTTTCACAAATTTTCTCCTGGGAAGGGAGATTACCTTTTATAATGGTGATTTTACCTTACTTTTTATATTTGCTAGGCGTGCTCAAAACTCCTGGGTTTACATGGGGAGAAAAACTTGTTATTTGGTACGTGAAGTCAGAAAAGTAAACCCAAAGTCTCTGCCAGGACTATAGGATTAATAAACTCTGAAAATGACAAATTTGTTTGAGAGAAGTTTGAAATTGGAACCCAAAAGTTCACAGATCATATATTTATTATATATTTTATATACTGTAGTTATAATACAATAACTAGGAAGTTTATATGTTTTTTTTTATCAAAATTGGAAAGAAGAAATGTTATAGAGTAAAATTTATTTTAGGGTAGGGTAAAGAGTCTAAGAACACTTTGATGGGCTAAGATTGTAACTCAGAGGTAGAGTGCTTGCCTAGCATGTGTGAGGCACTGGGCTCCAGCCTCAGCACAAAACAAATAAAATAAAGGTTAAATTCTTAAAAATAAAAAATAAAAAGAACACATTGACAACATGGTTGTGAATTGGCAGTATTTTACAAGTTTGAAAAGTACAATAGTGATAATAGTGACTTATTTTTTTAAATACATTTTTTAGATGTTGATGGATCTCTATTTTATTCATTTATTTATATGTGGTACTGAGAATAGAGCCCAGTGCCTCACACATGCTAGGCAAGCACTCTACTACTGAGCCACAACCCGAGCTCAATAGTGACTTATTTTTATTGTGTAAATTTTAATATGTTCTGGCACTGGTTTAATAATATCACACATATTGTCAGGAGGTTTAGTTCAGTGGTAGAGCCCTTGCCTGGCATGCACAAGACTCTGGGTTCAATCTCAGTACTGCAAAAAAATGTACATACTATCATATCAAGTCCTCTTAAAAATATGATGGTGGTATTATTATTATTATTATTATTATTATTATTATAGATGGACAGCATGTCTTTATTTTATTTGTTTATTTTTATGTGGTGCTGAGGATTGAACTCAGTGCCTCAATGTGCAAGGCAAGTGCTCTGCCACTGAGCTACAGCTCCGGCCCAATGTTGATATTATTATTATCTTCATTTTTCAGATGGAGACACTGAGGCATATATGGTAAATAGATTGCCTCAAGTTGTATAGTTGGTATGTTGTAGAGGTGGAATTAAAACTCAGATAGTCTGACTCCAAAGTTCATGTTCTTAAGCCACCAAAGAAATTTTAAGTTGATATACTGTAAATAATACTTTACTGTGAGTCTGGAGATCTGAAGTTTAGTCTAGTTATATTTTTGTTCATGTATTTATTTATGGTGCTGGGGATTGAACCCAGGGCCCACTGTATTAAGCACGCATTCTACCACTGAGCTATATATACTTAGCTCTAGTCTAATTTGATTGCTACTAAATAGTTCTATGTTCTTGCAGAAAATGACTCTCTGCTGCCATTTTTATTATCAGAAAGATGGACAAATTCAGAGGGTCTGTAATCTGGTGTTATGAAAGCTTCAAAAGCAGACTAATATTTGTATATCCATTGTTTGATTACAGAACTTTCTACTTCAATGTGTACAATTTATTAAATAAAAATAGAATGAATTTAATGGAAAATAATTTTGGTATGAATGTTAAGTAGAATTTATTAGTCTGAACTGTCCAAAGATGAATAAGACTGATTTAAGCATATTTAAGCATTTGCCATCAAATTAAAATGTTGAAGCAGAGGTTGTATGACAACTTGGTGAGGTATTTATTCCAGGATTTAAGTTTATCATTTGAGGATAGACTGGATGAATTTGTAGTGTTCTTTTCTACCATGAGATGTCATGTTTCTACAAATGCCACCAACATATGATTAATTCATTAAAAAAAATCTATCTTCAACTATATCTAAATACATGCACACACACACACACATATATAGTTATGTGAATATACTGTATATATTTTACTCTGTTCAAGAATCTTAGGGTGAATCTTGCATGAATTTTTATCTGTTAAGAAAAGGGAGCCCAGTAGATGAAAAGGACAAAGAGTTTGGAGGCTGGGAGTGATATTTTCCAAATTATATTGTTGTATTATGTGCATGTTCAAATATATAACAACAAATCCCATCATTATGTACAAGTATAACATCAATTAAAATGTTGAAAAATAGTAAAGTATATAGATGTTCTTTTTCTAAATAATCTAAAATGTAGGAGGAGTTTTGCTTATTTGAAAAAAAAGAAACATGGTTATAATTTTAATCTAGTTATATTTTTGTTATATTCTATTTAGGAAGAAAGTTGATTTATAGCTTAATATGGCATTGCACAGGAGGTTTCAGATACCTACTAAGCAGATATTTCAAAATGGAGCATATTCTAAGTAGATGAAACTGCATAAATAATGACACTGGAGATAAGTTGTGCTCCACTGACACTTCCTTCGTCATTCCTCAGACTACAAATAACTGAGTGTCTGCAAATATAGGATATTAATAGAAAATATTATCTTGATTTGAATGCAGGTCCTAAAATTTCTATCTGAGAAATTGAGAATTAATTTAACTTGAGAATTAATTTAACCATTTCAAATATCACATTCCTCATTTGTAAACTGAGGACAATAACACACTTGTATCCTAGGGTTATAGTTAGAATTAAATGATTTACTATATGGGTCTTGAAGCTATAGTCTTTGTTTTTTTAGTTTTAGTAAGATCCAATGTCAACTTAAAGATTGTAGTAGAAGGGCAATTCTTATATTTAGGGGTGTCATAGTGCTAGTATTGCTATGTGAATATCTGGTATCTAAAGCATATGGCTTTCATGTATATACACACCAGTTCTCTGCATTTTAGGCACTTGCTGGAGAGCTCATGCTTAATTGAGTACTCCACAACTTCTATCAAAATTCAAGAGAAATGAGTGAAATAGAGAGGGGGAGGATGAATTGATTAGGGTATTTCAATGCCATTTCTATATCATGTTGGAAAATATGACTCAAAATCATGCTTGTAACCCGGTGTGGTGGTACATGCCTTCTCTGGAGTCTTAGGCAGGAAGATTGCAAGTTCAAAGCCAGCCTCAGCAACTTAATAGACCGTAAGCAATTTAGGGAGACCCTGTCTCAAAATAAAAAATAAAATGGGCTGGGGATGTGGTTCAGTGGTTAAGCACCCCTGGGTTCAATCCTTGGTATCAAACCAAAGTCCAAAACAAAAAACCACAAAAACAACAACAATAACAACAAAACCCTGTAATGTACTATCTGATTATTTTTGAAATTCTTTTGTAGAATTGTGATTTCATTTTGGGGGCTCATCAGCCTTTATTGAAGATTGAATTAAGTTTAGTTACACAAACAACATTTTTTCCGCTTTATTCTCTCCACATTTTTATTGGTGCATTGTAGTTAGGAATAATGATAGGATTTTTCATTACATAATTGTTCATGCATAAAAATATAACAATATAATTTGGCCAATATTAGTTCCCAGCATTTCCCTCCTTATTCCCCACCTCCAACCCCCTGGTCCCTTTCTTCTCCTGATCTCCTTTTGATTTTCATGAGATCTGCCCTTTTCTTTTCCTTTTTCTTCTCTAGCTTTTACATATGGGAGAAATCATATCAACCTCTGACTTTTTAAGTTTGGCTTATTTCACTTAATGATCTCTAGTTACATCAATTTTCCTGCAAATTACATAATTTCATTTTTATTTATGGCTAAATATAACTCACTAGTGTATATATATACCACATTCATACACTGATGGACACCTAGGCAAGTTCCATAGTTTGTGTATTGTGGATTGTGCTTCTATAAACATGGGCATGATGACTTTAATTCTTCAGGATAAATACTGACTGAGGAGTTGTATAGCTGGGTCATCTGGTGATTCCATGTCTAATCTTTTGAGGAACCTCTATATTGATTTCCGTGATGGTTGTACTAATTTGCAGTCCCACCCACAGTGTCAAAGTGTTCCTTTTTCTCTACATTCTCTCCAGCATTTATTATTGTTTGTATTCTTGATATGTCATTCTCACTAGTGTGAGATGAAATCTTGGTATATTTTGCATTTTTCCAATTGCTAATGAAGTTGAACATTTTTCATATATTTTGAACAATGTTATTTGAATCCATTTTTATTGAAATATTCTTTATAATTTGCAGATTTATTTTGTTTTTACTTTTATTTTTATGTAATTTTCATTGTTAGCATTTGATGTTGTAAGGATGATGTACTGACAAATTAGTGCCATTTTAATGAAGTCAGTTACTACTCATCAATATTTTTTATTTTTAAAAATGGGAGCTGGAAGTAATAATTTTCACATATTCCCAGTTTTAGAAGAAGTGACATTATTGTGGATCAATCTAGGAGAAAAGGCCTAGGTTTAAAGAAATAGAGTGTTGCTCTATTTAGGTAAATTCTATAATTTTAACAAAGTGAACAGTTTCAGCCTTATAGATAAGACTATTACAGCATAGTAGAAAAAAGTGGAAGCTTTGGAATGGATAGATGTATGTCTGATTCTTGTTTGGACACTCACTAGCTATGAGTTTGATATTCTTAGTCTTCATCCTTTTTATTTTTTCCATTTTTCTTTGGGTTTAATAATATTTTACTAAATGAATTATATGAGAACTTAACTAAATAATTCATGTAAAATATCTATGAAATGTTTGTGTACAAATGACTATTTTTGAAGATGTCCAGGGAGTCATCATTTACACAGAATGCGATGCAAATAACATTCCTTGGCGTTATGCAATCTGTGACCCTTTTGTGGATTTTCACAATATTTTTTTAAAGTGCCTTTACTTTCTAAATGATAAACAGATAAATTTTAGGTTAGATTTGTTCAGAAAAATTGCAAATGGCACTACCTTTTGTGCATAGTGAGAAAGCCAGGTGAAGGAACTAACCATTAGTCTGTTCATCTGTTTATCTCACCCAACATCCACTCATTCATTTACCAGATATTTTTCAAGAATTGGCTGTGTGCCAGGCACCACCATAAATACACAAATATGTGTGAGTGTATAAAAATGAAATGTGTGTTTGAACTTGAGTCAATAAACACACTGAAGGATGTGATTACACAAGTTAACTTTAAAAAATAAGAATCCTTTGCAATTAAATTCAAATTGGATAAGAGACCTGAGGATCTCTGTAATTCTGTTTACTCAGGACATCATCCAATATTTTTTCAGTTGTTAATGTGAAATACTGGGCATTTTAAAAATGGATGGTAAAACAAGAATAGAAAAGAAATGTTGAGTGTTAATAGCTTCTTTCTAATTATTTGCATATTCTATTGTTATCCTCACCTCTAGCTTTTCCTTTCCCAAGATACACTTATGTTATTCCTGAGTCATTCTTTTTACTCTAAGCTATGAGAACTTTGTAGAGAAAAGGAAATGATAGATTGAGATTCCTATTCATTTTTTCTGATTGGTCATTCCAAGTGAATAAATGTTTTTATTTTTTCCTAAAGTGACAACAAATAATAGTAAAGGTGGGTTTGTTTTCACTTTGTCTCTCTTAATAACATAAAACTATTATGAGTACTAGAAAAATGTAGAAAAAATTATTAATGCAAACATTCAATTTTTTTCTGTGGTTTCTGTTATCTTAGAATTGTCACTGTGTTTGAGCTAGTAGGAATGCCAATTTGACCTCTTATTTTATAGATGAGAAAAGAAAATTTAGAAAAATGAAATTACTTACTGTTATTAGCTCAGACACATTGTAATAGTTATTGGAAGCTAATTTTTAAGCCCAGTGATTTTCTGGCATATCAAGGCTAGTCTCCACAGTTTTCTTTTGTTAATTATTTCATTTATCTTCATGATTTATAAGGAATTTTTAGAACACAACTTTTCTCTCAAATTACATTCAATTATCATTTTAGTATTTTAAAAATTTCTGTATTTCTACATTTCTCAGTTTTTCTCATAATTTAACTGCCCTTTTCATTCTCACAATATTTTTTCTCCCTTTCTTTTGACTTTATTTCTCAGCAGATTTTTGTCTTTATTTTTCCTTCCTCATTGTAAATATCATTTACTATAACTGCATGTGTAAACACAAATAATCTCATTCACATCCAGTATTATTAACTTTGAATTTTAATCTGTGTGCGTCAAGTTAGGGCACACTTTTCCATCTGGTAATGAATGTTGTACAGGGCCTGAAAGCACAGAAATATTGTTCCAGTGTGTGCTATATTACACTTCATGAGAGAGAAGCATGAATTGTATTTACAAACTTATTATAAGTAATCTAATATGATATTAGGAATATCTCACTGAAGGGGATCCTCACTCAAAGAATTTCACTTTCACAGATAACCATTAACCAGAACTGAAAACTAGAGGTAAAAACATAAAAGTGCTCACTTAAAAATGGAATTTTCAAGTAGGAATTCTAAGTGATCCATTGTATTAATTCCCTAGTGCCTTTGTCTTTTTTTTTTGTTAATATTTTTAGCTTAGAAGGATGCAATATCTTTGTTTTATTTATTTATTTTTATGTGGTGCTGAGGATCAAACCCAATGCCTCATACATGCTAGGCAAGTGCTCTACCACTGAGCCACAACCCAGCCCTACCTTTGTTTTTCAATAATAAACATCTTTGGACTTTTTCCTCTTTATTTCTCAAGATGAACAAAAATGATCTAAATATGTTTATTTCAGCAGAAATTGGGAAAAAAAATTAAAAAGAAAGCCAAGAAAAAAATGACCTTTTATTTTAAGACCTGGGATTTCTGATTTTCAGCTTTGTCTTCAGTGTCTAAACGCAATGTGTTCTGTAGTCAATTTCTATTTAGGTTTGGGAGGATTCTGCCTATACTTAGCTTTCAAGTCATTCGCCTTTAATCCCTGAACTGCAATTAGATATAAATCTTTTTTTTCTTTCCCCCACTTCCCTTCTTGCTTTTTAGGACAGCAATTAGGAAGGGTTGGGTGAATAGGTTACCATTTTATCCATCTCTATTACTCTGACTGATAGAGCTATTAAATAAAGGCAAACTGTAATTCTTTATTATCTGCATGCCTCATTTTTGCTCTTTGCCCTGGAGAAGAGCTGCATTAAAGAGCATAGTGTTATTGAAAATTTCTGAAAAATAACTTGTTTGACTACTCAAACTATGACGCAATTCCTTAAAAAAAAAACCACAAAAACAAAACAAAACAGGTTTTACTGTGTATGCATGGATGGGGAGGGGTATTCATCTTGAAGGATTGAAGTGGTGTGGTGGGGGTGGAGAAATTATGCAGAAATTATTTCTCTAGCATTGTTTAGAAACATAAAGCAAAGCTGAGCATCTATATGATAAATAAACTTATAATTAGTGAGATCATTAGCATGGACAGAGTATACTTTAGTATCCACAAAGAAGCCTTTAAGCTAAGCAGTTAGCTTCACTGTGAAGGGAAAAAACAAAATGAGCTATGTACAGCTGAATAGGCTTTTCAGAGTCTCCAAGGAGGTGACTTGTCTGTTGATGGCCAGTGGGGGTGGAAGAGTGAAATAATTACTTAACAGCTTGTAAACAATGTGAGATGTGAAGTACTCTTCCCCCTCCCCCCATTTCATTGAGAGAGTTTCTTGTTGCGATGGCTCCACTGGGACAGGCAGCAGAGAAATTTGATTAAATGGATGCCTGGGGTCGTGACCCTGTCTAAACATGGTGCAGCTCTCAGCATTAATCAAAGAAAATTTTTTTCTTACTAAAAAAATTCTGACCTTGCTGTATATGAATATCAGTGAACTTTGAATTTGGATGTGGTTGAGCAGAAAACTGTGTTAGTCTGTGAGCATTCTGTTTATTGAAAAACAACTGAAAAGGAGATAGTCCTCTTGGACAAAAGAAACCCATAATATTATTTTAGATTATGTTATGGGACTTTCATTTGATGCTAACCTATGAACAGCCAGTGGGAATTGGAGCTCCATTAGAATTCACTAGTACTTATGGCAAACCACTGTTGACATTGATCTCAGTGTTTAGGTGATATTTACAGCATTGCAGTTGAAATGGGATTCCTGTGTTCAGGAACTCTCAGGATGGTTTTATTTTGGGCTAGTGTTTTAATGCTGCTTGGAAATGATTTTCCTGGAAAATGGTGAGGGAACCACTAGAATAGTTGTTGCTGGTGAATCAGATAAGAGCAACACAATTGGAGCTTTCCTGAGCAGGCATGTGCCATTGTATTAATAAGAATATTTTCTTTGGTTGGGATACTTATTGTTATTCCTTGTTTTAAAAAAGAGGAAATATTTGATATAATTAGTTTTTGCCCTCATAGGAATTGGCATAGTAGGGCATACCACCGATTTTAGATGATCAAAGTCATATTTGTTACAAGTAAGAACACTTTTGTAGGATATGGACTGCTTGTATCAAATATCTTGATTAACCCAGAATGATCAATTAAAGAGATTTCAACTGATTGAAAATAATCAGAGGTTTATGTTGTTAATTCTTGTTGAAAATGATTTTAGTATATATTGGCCTATTTATTGTCAGCTTTAGGTGAAATAGTAAAGGAAACAAACTTCATTTAAATCTTATCACCTTAAAATCATTGTGTTCATCAGTTTTGATTATATAGCATTATGAGTAAAATTATAGAAGGTGGTTCATCTTGGTCCTGCTGTGTCTTGGCATGTGCTTAGAAGTTTGTGATGTGTTACAAAATAACAATTAAAACAACAACAATTAAAACACAGCATCTCTTACTAACTTTTCAATATTTTTTTCTGCTAATGTTGGTATATAATTTAATAAATTGTGTTAATTAACTACAGTAGCTAATTGAATTCTAGGTATTTAATAAAGGTATTTAGTTTGTGCCTTCTTTAGAACACAGCTAATGGAAGATACGTTAGCATGATTTTCTGGAGGAAGCAGACTTTTTAAAATACTTTGATAAAAGAACATATGGTAGTATAAGAAATACCCAAATAGAAACCACTTTCCTGGGAGGAGAAAATGCTGTGATTGGAGATGGATCATTTAAATCAGTTTGACCATGACTCTGTGAATTTAGCCTATCATAATTTGTATAGAGTTCATTTGAATTAGGTATATTATTTACACTTGAAATTTTACTTACATAATCACAATTTCATTGTTAGTCTAAGCATGGGAGAGGAAGAACATATTTTTCACTCCAGAATCATGATTCAAACCAGTTGGATCAAAAAGAATAAAATACCAACCTTGTACTATTTTCAAAACCTACTCACTCCACCATAGAGTTTGCACATGTCAAAGAAAACAGTTTTTGCTGTCATACATCATTGGATGAAAGGTTTAGCAAGTTACTACTGTTCAGACAGTTAAAAGAGGTGAGGCTGTTGGTGTCAGTAAATGTAGGTTTACATCAAGAAAAACTAACCAAATGCAGTCAGTTATACTGCTTGATGACAACTAGATTTTAAGATAGCAACAAGGTCACTTGCATAACATTCTAGACAAGGGCCCATTTCTGAAACTATTATATTCCCTCAAGTTTTAGAATAATAAACAAACTATAATGTAGATCCCTCAAGAAAGAAACAGAAACATATTTGCCTACAGTCTAATTTTCTCCAACTGTTGCCTGTCCTCTAGGCTGACAATGCTATCATATGTGGGATTCTTACAAATAATTTTTTTAGTTGTTGATAGACCTTTATTTTATTTATTTATATGTGAAGCTGAGAATCAAACTTACTGTCTCACACATGCCAGGCAAGTGCGCTACCACTGAGCCACAACTCCAGCCCCATATATGGGATATTTTTTTAATCTTCAAAGACCATTTCATGAATAGCCCCACAGTTGGGACATTCAGCTCAATGGCAAATGATTTAATCAATAATGTCTATGTAATGAAGCTTTGATAAGAAACTCAAAAGACTGGGTTTGGGGGCTTCTAGGAAAGTAAACAAGTCATGTCTACCTCCTGTGAGGGTGGTGCACCCCAGCTCTATGGGAATGGAAACTCCTGTGCTGGGGATATTTCCAGACCTATTTGCCCTGTGTGTCTCCTCATCTGGCTGTTTATGTGTATTCTTTTTTAAAATTTTAATTTATTTATGTGTTCCAATCAGTTATACATGACAGCAGAATGCTCTTTGATTCATTATACACAAATGGAACATATTATTTGAATTCTCTGGTTGTACCCAAAGTAGGGTCACACCATTTGTGCCATCATACATGTACCTAGGGTAATGATGTCCATCTCATTTCACCATTTTTCCTACCCCCATGCCCACTCCCCACCTCCCCTTTGCCCCTTCCAAAGTTCCTCCACTCTTCCCGTGTCCCCTCTATTATGGATTAGCATCCACTTATCAGAGAAAACATTCTTTCTTTGGTTTTGGGGATTGACTTACTTTGCTTAGCATGATATTCTCTAACTCCATCCATTTACCTCCAAATGCCAAAAATTTATTCTCTTTTATTTTTGAGTAATACTCCATTGTGTATATATACAACAGTTTCTTTATCCATACATCTATTGAAGGGCATATAAGTTGGTTCCATGGTTTGGCTATTGTGAATTGTGCTGCTATGAACATTGATGTGGCTGTGTTAGTATGCTGTTTTTAAGTCCTTTGGATATAGTCCAAGGAGTGGGATTGCTGACAATGCTATCATATATGGGATTTTATCTGAACTCTATCCTTACATAAGGAGTACTTGGCAGAAAAATGTGCATATCAGGGAATTATTATGGAAATCATTAACATTGTATTGATTGTATTATTTTTCCTATCAAACATGCATGTTCATTAAGAATTTAAAAAATTTTAGATTTATATTAAAAACATACTATTGTACGTGTCAACTCCTTCAACTTCCAATATTTGTGATGGGGGTGGTTTGGGAAGGGGGAGAAGATACTTGACAGTGTTCTAGGATCTTTCCCTTCTGCAACATGCAAGGGCTTGTGTTAGTGATGATACATGTTCAGAGTGTTCCAAGGCCCTGGGAAGTCCTGAGCCATAAGGAAAAAAAGAGATGGAATTATGTTTTCTATCTGAACTTAAAAGACTCTGTCTGATAAAGATTTTCACAACCATGGGAGTTTTTGAAATTTCACATTTGCCTGAATGGTATGGTGAACAAAGTTTTATTATAAAATATGGGTAGTGTTTTACAACTACAGTTCTATAATCACTGAGTTTGGTGTACAGAAAAGAATGTATATGATGAGTAAACGTTTTGGCATATTGGTATGTGTGCCTTACTGCTATGGGCTATTTATTTCTCATTTTGTCTTAAAAAAGTACAATGCTTTTATTTTTAAAATGCCTTGATTTTTCAATATTGATACTGTATAATTGATAAATACTATTTTCTAGGATACTAATTTGTATCTAAGAATCATAATTGTGTGGACTTCCAATTGCCAGCTATGGTTCTGTTTTATATGATCAGATCTAGTGTTTAGCCATGCATATTAAGAAGTACTTTAAACCCTAAAGAACAAAATGAGGCAGATTTTGATTTGCAGTCCCATTGTTACCACTGAAATCAACTTCTTAGAGTTAGTCAATCTGAAAATTAAAGTGTATAATATGTCTTCAAGTACTATTTTGTATGCATGTATTCAGAATATTTAAATAAATACTTTGAGTTCTTTAAAGAAATGTTAACATGGACCCATAATACTAACACCTCTAAATCACAGGAATTTGGAAAGATGTTGTACTGTTATCATCAGAGAATTAACTATGAGAATAACAATTATGAACTGAAAATTTTTTTAAAAGAATTCAGATTTAAATTCTAAATATTTCATTGTCTTTGTGTTCAGTTAGGAGTAGAAGGTGAAAATTTCACAATTGCTAGTCAGAGAATTCCATCAGTTAATGTACTATAACAAATTAATTTTATCCTGTGAAATTTATAATAAAATTATATTACAGGAAAAAGACAATGGGAGTAAGAAAAGCATGTGTATGTGTTTGTGCATATGTTATACTTTGATTAATGCTGCCATTTTAAACAAGCATTAAGGAACTTATGCTTATTAGTTTTCCACTGATCTTTCACTGTGATTAATACTTTACAAACTGATAATATTGTAACCTTTTTGCAAGAAAAAGAAAATGTCTCACAGAAAGTATCTTGTGAATTGGAATATCCAAAATCCAGGGATAAACCACATTAGTTTAGTGCTTCTAGTTGTAGACTTATATTTTTTCTTTTATTCTTTTGATTTTCAGATTTTGAAGCTTTTATAATTAGCAATGACCATTTAATCTTATTTACTGGATCCTCATATAAAACTTAAAACATGAAATAATTACATATTTCAAAATCATGAACCCTTTAAAAAAAGATGATCCTACTGGTTAATTTCAAAAGACTCTTACAGATAGCTTCCATTTTACAGCAGGAAAAATGTCATGTAGGCTTGCTGCCCATCATTGTGTGAATTCTCCTGTGAGTCTATGGGAAGGAATGACCTTGTTGACCTTCTTGCACTTTGAACAGTAAAGTGTGGTTATTTAGTCTGAACTAGAAGCAAGCAGGTCATGAAGAGTGCCTGAAAGTAACAATGAGTATTAGTAACTAGTGCAACAGTTCAAATATAGGCAAAAAGTGCCCTTCATGACTTACATCAAGTAAGTTTGACACTTCTTTATATACCATTCTTTTGCCAGTACTGATTAAAGAGCAATAGATATTTGGGAGAAAGTAAAGAGACATGAAATTCTGGAAGGTCGATCTTTATCAAAATATTGGCTCTGCTAATTAGTTTAAGATTAAATTTAAGTGAATGTAAATACAAATTTCACTAGCTGGTGCAATAAAAACAAGGAATATCTTTGAATCTGGGACTCTCTCTTTTAAGCATTGTTTTAAAACGAATCAGATCAAGGTAATTTACCAGTCTGATGTTTTATGATTTAACATTTTATTTGGTAAATAAAGTAGATATTATAGATCTTATATCTCTATATGGCAAATTAAACAAATCAAACACCCCCCCCTTTGGTACTGATGATTGAACTCAGGGGCCCTATATTGTTGAAATACATCCTAAGTCCTTTTTATTTATTATTTTGAGACAGAGTTTCTCTAAGTTGCTGAGGGTCTTCCTAACTTGCCCAGGGTGGCCTCCAACTTGCTATCTTCCTACCTCAGCCTCCCAAGTTGCTGAGATTATAGACATGTTTCACCAAGCCTGGAAGAAACAAATTCCTTTTTATCTTATTGTAATGATACTTGATTTACCAGAATAATGATGACATCAAACACTTTTATCAGTTATTTTGTGCTAGGCACTGACTTGAGCACTTTAATATATTTGAAAAAAGAACTATTGTTATCCCTATTTTATAGATCAGAAAACTGATATATAAGAGGATTGAATTACTTTTTCAATGTTACATAGATAATAAGTGGCAGACCTGATATTCTGAAGGAATTCCCAATTATGTCTTCAAAGTTCATGTTCTTAGTACTTGCAGCTCACTGTTCTTATATATTGGTGCAAGTTTTCTTCAAAATTAGACAAAGGGAAGAAAAGATTGTGAAGATATTCAATAGTTTTTAAAACTTCTTTCTGAATGATCCTTCAAAATGCTAACATGATGCATAACTGCAATGTGTAGCAACATTTTTTCTTCCTTTGAGTCTAAGTAAACTCTTGAAAATAGAACCTGAAATACCTTGATACCAAAACATTGATTCTTCCCCCCACAGGGATTTCTTCATGTTATATCAAGAACTTGACTGTACAAAGTGCTTTAATATACACTGTGAATTATCTTTTATCTTTAAATAGTGTCAATCTTTTTGAAAGTATTTTGAAAAGTTTTTGCCGCAGTCTGGCTGGGCACAAAATAACCGAGCCACCACAAAAGCCTTGTAGATTCAAACAGCAACTCTTTATTCCTGAACTCTCACCGACCCTCTACACGCATGTTCTGGGAAAAAATACACTCCCTCCACCGGGCTCTGCTACCAATTCTCTCAGAACCCCTCGAGAACTCAATGGGAACTCCAGGAGTGGGTGCCGGAGGCAGCAGGATATGCCCTAATCCCAGCAGGATCCACCCTAAACCTGGAGCCACCCTAATCCCTGAGCAGGGTCACCTTTCAACCCCAAAATGCCATGCGTCGTTTCTACTTGGCTATGGTTCTCAGCAAGTTTTTATCATCTTAGGACCTGCACAGTTGAGAAAAATCATTAAAAACACGTTTTAAGCCAGGCACTGTGATGCATGTGTGTAATCCGACTGGCTTCGGAGACTAAGGTAGGAGGATCACGAGTTCAAAGCCAGCCTCAGCAATTTATTGAGGCTCTAAGCAACTCAGTGGGCCCCATATCTCAATAAAATATTAAAAAGAACTGGAGATATGCCTCAGTGGTTAAGCAATTGGGTCCAATCCCCAGTCCCCAAAACAAACAGACAGACAAAAAACACTTTTAAACTTTTTACCCAACATGTGTTTTTGGCTCCCATGCTTTTCCTAGGATGCTTACAGTGTTGTATTTGGGTACCAGCTTAATCTTTATCCAAGAAGGCAAATATCAACTAAATATCCATTATTAAATGGAAAGAGTTTGCTTCTGTTGGATAGCTATTGAGTTTATACTGATTTTTTTTTTTTTTTTTGTGAAGGTAGCTTTTTGATAACTTTCTTGTACTTCAGATAGTAAAGTTTTAGTAACATTATTTGACCAGGAAACTGTTGACTTTGTCATATAAACCATTGGTCTTAGTGTTGTTATAATATCAATTCCAATTTGCATCATCTGCCCCCAACCATAGTGTGTGTTAGTCTAGTAAACTATATCCATAGAGGCTTCTAATGATTTTCAATTAAAGATGTATCCATTTATTTTAAGGCAGTATTCTGCTGCTCTCAACACTTGTCTAGAGAAAAATAAAGGTTAAGAATTATTATCATCTAAAATGATAATAATCCCCTTGACATTTTATATTTTACGGTTTGGATTTAGAGACTTTAGGAATAAGGGAAGGTCTTTAATTAAAGGTTCAGCTGTGGATTGAGGGTGCATAACAAGGGTTAATATGTGCAAATGGATGTGAAATTATTTGTGAACTAGCGTTCATTTTATTAATGTATTTGGAAGATGTAATTTCAAAAAATTCTGCCATCTATTATATAAAGGACAAGTAGGAGAAACTCAGATCACTATTTTTTTTAAAAAATTAGCATTGGGAGATCACATTGGGAAAAAACAGCAAAAAATAAGATGTTAATGATTTAGATTCAATCAGAAGGTTCTTAGAAGGGTATATGTGTGTGTATATATATCTGTGTATATATATCTCTGTGTGTGTGTGTGTGTGTGTGTGTGTGTGTATCTTAGATCCTCTTTGTTTCCCCTTGCCCATTTTCTCTGCATTACTAGTTTATAGTTCTTTTAGTTTGATATCTTTACTTTCTCATTTTTTTAATATTTATTTTTTAAGTTATAGTTGGACACAACACCTTTATTTCACTTATTTATTTATTTTTATGTGCTGCTGAGTATTGAAACCAGGGTCTCACATCACTGAGTCACAATGCCAGCCCCTTTACTTTCTCATTTTTGCTTTTAGCCAATATATCAACAAGACCCACTAACTTTTATTCTTCCGTGTTTCAGAAAAATCTTATCTTTTAGTTCTATTTTGTTTTCATCCTGACTTGGCTCTTTTCACTTCATATAAGGACCTTCTTTTATCAACTTCTAGTCATGTTTGCTTCTGTTCAGTTACTTTTAAAAATAATTCTGCTGATAGATATTTTTACCTAGACACCATTTTCATATCATTTTTATGTTCAAGTTACCTATGGTGACATATCTGAACACATCTATTTATTCATGAATTTCCCTTATTCCATTGCTCCAAGGGAGCATACCCTTCTCTCACCTACTTCCTCTCTAGAGGAAACCTTTCCATAGGTTTTCATTTCTAGGTCCACAAATTTTAATTAATCTCAAGTACTTTCAGTGAGTATTACATTATAAATATTGTGTTTTCTTGTGTTCTGGATTTCATGTTACTGATGATATCCTTTGGAGACTCTAGACTAGTTATGTTCAGGAATTCAGAGATTTATATGAGTCATCAGTGTTGCAGATATATTAAATTTCCTTTCATCTTTAATCATTTCAAGCTATTGCCTAGATATTTCCTATTTTCCTATGAAGTTTCTCTCCCCTTTTTGTGAAAAAGAGGTAATCAGAGGCTGTTTTATTTTAATTAACTGATCAAGGTTTCTGGGGATCAATGTTCTTATGTAGATGAAGTTGATGTGTCAGCTGTGGTTTCTTTATCCTTGTGGGCTAAGGAAATGGGAGTGTTGTGGTTATGTTCCACTTTCTTTTTTTCATAGCCAATAAACTACGCTTTAATATGCTTGTGCATTTAATATTTCACACATTAAATAATGACACATAAGAATACAATCTGTCTTCATTCATCCATAGATTTCGTGACATGGATTAAATTGCACATTTAAACTCATTGCAGAAAAAAATAGGAGAAAGGAAATAGGAAAGAAGGAATGGAAATTAAAAAGGGAGAAGGGGAGACAACAATGCATGAGGAAGGAATTAAGGAAAAGGAAGAAAAATAGTGATAAAAGTATTCAAAGAAGAAAGGAAAATATTTGAATCAAAGGTGTTACTTGCTAGAGGTGACAGCAGTTCTCTAGTATTGTTCAGTGTTTCATGGTATCATTCAAGAAAGTAGTCAAGATTCTTAGGGCACATGTGAGGCACTGGTTCCATCCTCAGCAACATATAAAAATAAAATAAAGATATTTTGTCCATGTATAACTAAAAAAATATTTTAAAAAGATTCTTAGAAGACATAAGACCTATGCAGCCTCAAGTCATAGGGCCCATCTGACAAAGCAAGACTGGATATAGGCAAGTCTCTTGTTTATCTACAAACACATGCATTTCCTTTATAAAGTGAGTTAGACTTATCTTTATTATTCTAGTGCATTTTAGTTTATAGTGTTGCTGTAAGCAGTAATTCAAAAGCTTATTTCAAGTACCCTAAATAAGCAGGAAAAATAATATTTTGTGATAGAATCTGCATTTCATATATTGCATGTTTGAGAGTAAGTATTGCTGAATAGTACATAAAAAGTGATGACTGTTTTATTTACTGTGTGAATTATAGAAGGTAGATTAGACTGCTGAATAATACCTTGTTTACATTTTTTAAAAAAGTATAAGCCAGACTGTGATGACATCAAAACTCAAGTACCAGTAACATCAAAGAAGACATCCTACTTTTTCAAATCTATGCCAAATTTGCTTTGATGGTAAAACATTTACTTCAACACTAGTACACAGTCTACAATAATCTGCCTAACTCCTAGTCAGGGTGTAAATTCATCATGATTTCACCCCTGTCTGGGCAGGCTGAAGGCCAGAGTTTTATTTGCTTTAGCAAACATTCCTTGGCAAAAAAACAAAAAACAAAACAAAACAAACAAACAAAAACAAACAAACAACAACCACACACACACACACACACACACACACATATATAAAACAAACAAACAAATAAACAAACCCCCGAATAATCTAATGTTAATTGCATTGCTTTACTCCTGATACCCACAAGAAGTGTCATTTCCATATCTCAGGACAGATTCAGATTCTCTGATTTCTGGAAAACTATCCATTCACTGTCATAAAAATGATGCAAATTAGACCTAAGAGTATCATTTGGTTCTGAAGATAAAATCCTCTGAAATAGAACAGCATGGTTTGAAATGGTATGTACCAATTTCGTCTTCACTTAAAACCCAATAAAATATAATAGCTGACTTGAGCTGAAACCGTGTGCACTACCTGTACACTCCAATTCTGTTTCTGATTTTCTACCTATATTCTGAAGCCTCAGTTCAGGAAGTTTTAACAGTGTTTCTCTTTTATCCCCATTTGAATGACATATTTATCTAGTAAAGATGAATGAAAATTTAGAAATTATATCTCACAGCATAAAAGCACATATAAATACACATATATAATGTTATATTATATACACATTATACCACTAAATATATAAATATATGCATTTATTTGGTGCTGGTTTTATGCTCTGAGATATAATGGGATAAATTTGATCACATATGTTCACTGAGAACATGCTTATTTAACTTGTGTGTTGTATATACTCCCTGTGCTTTTACAAATAACTATTATAATAATTTTTCATTTTAATAAGGTTCAGAAAGTAAGAATATTTTACCTGCTTTATTTTTTTATTTCAATTTCACACCTTAAATATTTAGTACTCTCTAGACATCATGTTTCCATTGAGAATTTGTAATTTTAAACACCTGACCATATTTGCGATTTTTCTTAAAGAATTATCAGTGTGAAAAAAAGCTAATAGAAATTTTTGGATAGTGATTCTTTTGGTAAAAGTTGTTACTAATAAGTCTAAAAAAGAGTCTATGATGCTCAGCAGGATTTTTTTTTATTCCAAGAATTCTAACTATTCAAATTGCTTTAAAGAATAAGTGAGGGAAACCATGAATGTTCAAACTATTACTATTTTATTGGTATTGCTTATACTGTCTCTCAAAGTATTCATCTCTGATTATGTGCAATTTTCTCATCCATAAAATAAACAATGAATCTTCCAGGACAGAATAGTTGAATTAGTCAGAAAAAAAAAACAATTTCATCTCCATATTCCTCTTCCTACAGCACGTGTGTACACTTTCATATACATACTTACAAGTGCACGTACATACATATATACCATTTCTTTAGTTACAGCCTCACTCCAGGAGGTTTGTCTCTTTCTAATTAGATACGCATAATCCATTCAGCCTATTTGTGAAGTTCATAAGTTGATTCCCTCTTGCTTTTTCTCTTGTCTTCACTGTCTTCAACCAGACAATGAAAACAAAGATACAGTAGAACTCATTTTCTCATTATTGATTTCATGCACCAGCTGCCAGCTGTTTTAGCTTGTTCGTTTATATAACCCTCTGGGCAACTTTTAAAAAGTACTTTTCTTTGACCATCTGCTAAATACGACTCGTTTAATAATTAAAGACTCACCATCTCCTTTCAAAGAAATATAAATGTTGCTATTGCAGCTGAGATATCAACACTTTGGATTCAAATACTGAGACAGGTTTCATTCCATTCATCAGTATCGAACACTTTGGGACACTGGTACTTCATGCTATTTCTTTCCTCCCCAAATATATGCCAGTGGGGAAAGCTCCTGAAAATTTACAACTTAAATTTGTGTTTAAGATCTTCCTATCTCCCCCACCCCCATCTTTTGCTTCTAGTCATTATGGACTGATACTTTAGCATGATGACTGCTCATTTTTATAACTACAGAAGCAGTTTTAAACAGATATTCAGGAAGGTACTTCAGTCAGATGCACTGATAAGACCACCCATTATAATGAATGCAGATATAGTTCCAGGGAGAATCAAAATCATGGCATGCACTGTGGCAGCACTGTTTACAAGTCAGCATCCCACCATCTGTCTTTTTCTTAGTTGAAGGCTAGCTCATGCACAGACAGAATCAGTAAGTAAACATTCTGCTCAGACTCCTATCATCTTGGAATGTTGTTAAAATTGACATGCTTTGCCATTATGCTTAAGAATGATGCTATTTATTATTTTTCTTTACTTAGCCTTAGCATATAGACCTACACTTTGTGATATTGACTCAGAATATGTAGGTTTTTTGACAGTGAGTATTAGAATTATATTTATTGGATAATAAACAAAATATGTAAAACCCTTATTTTATATGGCATCACCAGAGTTTATTTACACATGAAGACAGATGTGAGCTCAATCAGTACTCTTCTTTAAGGCTTTGATTAGATTTAATTAAATATTACAGTGATTTTTGCACTACTTAGAATGTTCTTTGGAAATGCTTGTTTCTAAAACAATTTATCTCTTACTTCCATTGTACCTTGGAAAGACCTGTAAAATTACAGTCATATAAGGTGAAGAACTGTATTTTATTTTCTATGCCAATTCTGTACTGTTATTAATGCAGGAACAGAGGATGTGGCACTTGAACTGAGTTTTTAAATATGATTAGAAGTTTCCTGGACTGATAAGCTGTGTGTGTATTGGTGGGGGTGATTACAAGCAATGGGGAAACTAGATTTATGGATTGATCTCCTTGTCCTCATCTGTCCTATTTCATCTTTTCTCCTGTCCTCCTTATCACCTCTGATCCTATCTCACCCTCATGCTTTTCCCCTGCAGGATTTTGTTACAGATTCTAATTTGAGAAAACTCAAGTATAATCTCTTATTTGGTATTTGCTCTGTGTGTGTGTGTGTGTGTGTGTGTGTGTGTGTGAGTGTGTGTGTGTGTATGATCTCTTTAGAAATAATTTTGATTCAGCCAAGTAGTAAAACTGAAAAAAAAGTTTTACTCTAAAATTTACATTTTCTTTAGCTAGGGTTCTCTGAGAATTTGTTTTCTCCAGTTTCTCCACTTAAATAGCCTTCTTTTAACTTTAGTTTATAGTACTATTCAAAGTAGATTCAGATGAGATAAAAACATGTTTTACAGGGGCTAGAGCTTGCCTTGGCATGGGTTCAATTCTCAGCACCATGTTAGAATAAAAGAAAGATATTGTGTCCATCTACAACTAAATATTTAAAAAATGCTATAATCGGGGCTGGGGATGTGGCTCAAGTGGGTAGTGCACTTGCCTGGCATGCGTGCGGCCCGGTTCAATCCTCAGCACCACATACAAACAAAGATGTTGTGTCTGCCGAGAACTAAAAAATAATATTAAAATTCTCTCTCCCTCTCTCTCTCTCTCTCTCTCTCTCTCTCTCTCTCTCTTTCTCTCCCCCTCTCTTTAAAAAAATTAAAAAATGCTATAATCAAGTTAAAAATGAAATATAAAGCCAGGCAAGAAAAATCATTAAAAGCACTTTTTAAGCCAGGTGCTATAGTGCATGTGTGTAATCCCAGTGGCTCAGGAGGCTAAAACAGGAGGCTTGTGCGTTCAAAGCCAGCTTCTCCAACAGTAAGGTGCAAAGCAACTCAGTGAGACCCTGTCTCTAAATAAAATATTAAAAAGGTCCGGGGATGTGACTCAATGGTTAAGAAACCCTGAGTTCATTCCCCATTACCCCCACCAAAAAATAAAATAAAAGGCTTAATAAAAAAGTTGATGAAAAAGTATTGCAATACTAGTTTCAAAATGTTACTTGTGAGTTGAGCTACCTTTCAATAGTGCTGATTAATAAATCTATCCTCTATAAATTGTAACACTTTATATTGTTCTAGAATTCATGATTTTCTAATATCATTAGACCAGGAAATTAAAGCAAAGCTTATGTGGTCATATACAAGAAGAATATTTCAGGAGACTTAAATTCAAATTTTACCTGATGATAATAAGTTCTTCTGCCTGCCTAAGTGAAAACCATTTCATTCTGTTTATTTTAGATATGTGATTTCTTTAAAATTGTTTTCTTCTAATTTCATATTTATCATTTATATGGCATTGGGAATTATGGGTACTACATCTCTGTCTTTTGTTCCATTAGGCACCATATGCCTTTGCATGACAATAATGTAAAATCATAGGTTTACATGTCATTATCACTAGATGATCCTTTTTCACAAGGATTTTCCTCCTATGCTCTTCAATTCCATTCTCTTGAGTATCTTTCTCTTAAACATTGTGATGAAATATCATACACACGTACATTCATGTACATGAATTAAAATGGACATTTGTTATTATTACTCTTTTGTTTTGTTCTCCCTCCCCTTAGGAAAATAAGGTTATCAAGTGTTTCAAAGATTGAAGCATCTATAAAGATTTATGGAAAAAGTAGACCTTTACCT